>NC_090339.1:54379073-54710542 GCF_035084215.1 Heptranchias perlo | reverse complement strand
GACCTGCCCACTTGAATTGATCCTTTCCCTCCCCTCACACCATGGGACAGCTATAAAGCAGTCTCTGTTCATCCTGCCGACATGAACCCGAAAACTAGAATCAGGCCCGGGGAAACAACCTATTGCTGGGAGAGCTGGATTTGAAGTTTACAACTTGCACACGGTGATGCTGAAACAATCACTGATATTACCAGTAATGAAAGCTACTAAAATGCAAGAAGTAGTTTTACTGCTATATCAACCCTGGACTACAAAAATAAACACTCAGAACACAACCTTAATTGAAAACAAATTCAGCTTTACATCCCCCAATTCTCCATTCTATTTATATATTTTTAGACTATAAAGAGAGATAAGTGAAAATGTTCTACCAATTCTACCCTTTCCCCCCCCCCTCCTACTAGTTTCATTTGAGTTTTAAAACCATTCTGTCTCTCTGCTCTCAACTCAGAAGTGGGAGAAACCATAGGAAAAATTGTCCTTTTAAAGCCAGTTCCAAAGGTTGTGTTTCTTTTAGCCAATCCAACAGCAAGAGTGTAACAATCGATCTGGTCATATCATAAATGGAAGCAGGTAAATCTCCAATATGTAAAATACTTGGAACAGGAACAGCTACCAACAGACAAGTCAACTCAAGTGGTCCTCATAGCTCAATAGGAGCTAATTGGGAGGGTACGGTAGCATAGTGGTTATGTTACTGGTGGTTATGTTACTGGGCTAGTAATCCAGAGGCCTGGACTAAAATCCAGAGTCATGAGTTCAAATCCCGCCACGGCAGCTGGCGAATTTAAATTCAATTAATTAATTAAATTCAATTAATTAAATAAAAATCTGGAATTAAAATACTAGTATCAGTAATGATGGCCATGAAACTACCGGATTGTCGTAAAAACCCATCTGGTTCACTAATGTCCTTTAGGGAAGGAAGCCTGCCGCCCTTACCCGGTCTGGCCTATATGTGACTCCAGACCCACAGCAATGTGGTTGATTCTTAATTGCCCTCTGAAATGGCCTAGCAAGCCACTCAGTTGTAAAATCTCGCTACGAAAAGTCATAATAAGAATAAAACCGGACGGACCACCCGGCACCGGACCACTAGGCACCGGACACGACAACGGCAAAACACCAAGCCCAGTCCTCCTTACTAACATCTGGGGACTTGTGCCAAAATTGGGAGAGCTGTCCCACAGACTAGTCAAGCAACAGCCTGACATAGCCATACTCACAGAATCAAATCTTTCAGCCAACGTCCCAGACTCTTCCATCACCATCCCTGGGTATGTCCTGTCCCACCGGCAGGACAGACCCACCAGAGGTGGCGGTACAGTGATATACAGTCAGGAGGGAGTGGCCCTGGGAGTCCTCAACATTGACTCTGGACCCCATGAAATCTCATGGCATCAGGTCAAACATGGGCAAGGAAACCTCCTGCTGATTACCACCAACTGTCCTCCCTCAGCTGATGAATCAGTCCTCCTCCATGTTGAACACCACTTGGAGGAAGCACTGAGGGTAGCAAGGGCACAAAATGTACTCTGGGTGGGGGACTTCAATGTCCATCACCAAGAGTGGCTCGGTAGCACCACTACTGACCGAGCTGGCCGAGTCCTGAAGGACATAACTGCCAGACTGGGCCTGTGGCAGGTGGTGAGCGAACCAACACGAGGGAAAAACTTACTTGACCTCGTCCTCACCAATCCACCTGTCGCAAATGCATCTGTCCATGACAGTATTGGTAGTAGTGACCACCGCACAGTCCTCGTGGAGATGAAATCCCGTCTTCGCACTGAGGACACCATCCAACGTGTTGTGTGGCACTACCACCGTGCTAAATGGGATAGATTCAGAACAGATCTAGCAGCTCAAAACTGGGCATCCATGAGGCGCTGTGGGCCATCAGCAGCAGCAGAATTGTATTCCAGCACAATCTGTAACCTCATGGCCCGGCATATTCCTCACTCTACCATTACCAACAAGCCAGGGGATCAACCCTGGTTCAATGAGGAGTGTAGAAGAGCATGCCAGGAGCAGCACCAGGCGTACCTAAAAATTAGGTGCCAACCTGGTGAAGCTACAACTCAGGACTACATGCATGCTAAACAGCGGAAGCAACATGCTATAGACAGAGCTAAGCGATTCCACAACCAACGGATCAGATCAAAGCTCTGCAGTCCTGCCACATCCAGTCGTGAATGGTGGTGGACAATTAAACAACTAACGGGAGGAGGAGGCTCTGCAAACATCCCCATTCTCAATGATGGCGGAGTCCAGCACGTGAGTGCAAAAGACAAGGCTGAAGCGTTTGCAACCATCTTCAGCCAGAAGTGCCGAGTGGATAATCCATCTCAGCGTCCTCCCGATATCCCCACCATCACGGAAGCCAGTCTTCGGCCAATTCGATTCACTCCACGTGATATCAAGAAACGGCTGAGTGCACTGGATACAGCAAAGGCGATGGGCCCTGACAACATCCCAGCTGTAGTGCTGAAGACTTGTGCTCCAGAACTAGCTGCGCCTCTAGCCAACCTGTTCCAGTACAGCTACAACACTGGCATCCACCCGACAATGTGGAAAATTGCCCAGGTATGTCCTGTCCACAAAAAGCAGGACAAATCCAATCCGGCCAATTACCGCCCCATCAGTCTACTCTCAATCATCAGCAAAGTGATGGAAGGTGTCGTCGACAGTGCTATCAAGCGGCACTTACTCACCAATAACCTGCTCACCGATGCTCAGTTTGGGTTCCGCCAGGACCACTCGGCTCCAGACCTCATTACAGCCTTGGTCCAAACATGGACAAAAGAGCTGAATTCCAGAGGTGAGGTGAGAGTGACTGCCCTTGACATCAAGGCAGCATTTGACCGAGTGTGGCACCAAGGAGCCCTAGTAAAATTGAAGTCAATGGGAATCAGGGGGAAAACTCTCCAGTGGCTGGAGTCATACCTGGCACAAAGGAAGATGGTAGTGGTTGTTGGAGGCCAGTCATCTCAGCCCCAGGGCATTGCTGCAGGAGTTCCTCAGGGCAGTGTCCTTGGCCCAACCATCTTCAGCTGCTTCATCAATGACCTTCCCTCCATCATAAGGTCAGAAATGGGGATGTTCGCTGATGGCTGCACAGTGTTCAGTTCCATTCGCAACCCCTCAGATAATGAAGCAGTCCAAGCCTGCATGCAGCAAGACCTGGACAACATCCAGGCTTGGGCTCATAAGTGGCAAGTAACATTCGTGCCAGATAAGTGCCAGGCAATGACCATCTCCAACAAGAGAGAGTCTAACCACCTCCCCTTGACATTCAACGGCATTACCATCGCCGAATCCCTCACCATCAACATCCTGGGGGTCACCATTGACCAGAAACTTAACTGGACCAGCCATATAAATACTGTGGCTACGAGAACAGGTCAGAGGCTGGGTATTCTGCGGCGAGTGACTCACCTCCTGACTCCCCAAAGCCTTTCCACTATCTACAAGGCACAAGTCAGGAGTGTGATGGAATACTCTCCACTTGCCTGGATGAGTGCAGCTCCAACAACACTCAAGAAGCTCGACACCATCCAAGATAAAGCAGCCCGCTTGATTGGCACCCCATCCACCACCCTAAACATTCACTCCCTTCACCACCGGCGCACTGTGGCTGCAGTGTGCACCATCCACAGGATGCACTGCAGCAACTCGCCAAGGCTTCTTCGACAGCACCTCCCAAACCCGTGACCTCGACCACCTAGAAGGACAAGGGCAGCAGGCACATGGGAACAACACCACCTGCACGTTCCCCTCCAAGTCACACACCATCCCGACTTGGAAATATATCGCCGTTCCTTCATTGTCGCTGGGTCAAAATCCTGGAACTCCCTTCCTAACAGCATTGTGGGAGAACCGTCACCACACGGACTGCAGCGGTTCAAGAAGGCGGCTCACCACCACCTTCTCGAGGGCAATTAGGGATGGGTAATAAATGCCGGCCTTGCCAGCGACGCCCACATCCCGTGAACGAATAAAAAAGAATAAAATATCGATAGGGGAGCAAATAGAGGCAATATCAGGAAGAAAATTGAATCTGAACTTGTTTTTTTTTGAAGAAAGCTTTAATAACTTGCTCTCAAACCAAGTTACTCTGTAAACAGCACTCAATATAACGTTCTGACATTAGTCGCTGGGGGAGAAGAGCTAAGAGCTGTAATAGTAACGTGTAATGAATATCGCTAGTACAGAACAAGTTTTGATCAAGCTAACTATCGCCATTGGCAAAAAATTACTGTCTGTAAGAAATGCACATTCAAGTCTCATTACAGTAATGAGCCACTGCATCTATTATGAAAATATATATCAAAATGATTGAGTTTACAGTAAAATTCTAACACACACTATAGATACTTACAGTGATTACCCCCTTTTTGTCCAAAGGTTGTTGCCATTAATGTTATCAGAGAAAGCCAAAGAGGGATGAAAATTGGAATATATGAAAAATTATTGTGACCATCCAGTTTGTGAACCAAAAGAATCTAGGGAGAGAAAAAAAAATCATGAGTCCCTGTATGGAGAGACTGCACACTCCATATTGGGTCAACAGAAACCCTACATGTGGTTATAATATCTCAGCAGTTTGGTTTGGAGACTCTGGTGATGGGCTTGCTTGTGTGTCAAATGCCTGGCTGGTGAGAAACACTTCCAAATCCCAGTCTCAACTGACACTCAGACTTGTGCTAAAATATAAATCTGGCAGAATGTTTGAGGAAGGAAAGCCTGTCCTTTTACAGATGGGATATTAGGAACAACAGTCAGAAGGATGTCACTCAAAGGGCACTTTTGTGCATCTCTTTGTGACCACCTACAAAGTAATATCAGAGATCTTGGTTGGGGGGGGGGGGGGGGGGGGGGGAGGAAATGCAGATCATATGGCCAAACTCAGCCAGGATATATCGGAGGAAAAGAGTTGAACTGAGTACCTTGATCCTGTGGCTTCCAGATTGCTACTGCCCATTTCACTTTTAAACATGACTTGTAAATACCCAATACTTGCCAGAAGCTATTGTGCAGGGTTAATCAAGCAAACTTGTCAAGCAAGTGAAACTTAACTCTGAAATTTCTCTAAATTCATGAAGTTGTCACTAAGCATCAATATATCTTCAACAATGAAAATCAGATCGATCGACCACTTCAACTTTAATGACGATTTAGCAACTGAAGAACACACTGACCCTATTACCGAAACAGAGTTGCATACCTCAAAGGTCAAAAGTGGAACAACAATGGTCATCCAACTGATAGCCATTGTAACATGGGTCCGTCTTTGTTCAGCTATCACATCCATAGACCGCAAGAAAAGTACCGACCACACAATGTAGTAGAGCACCACTAGGCAGAGAAATGACATCAGGATCCACAAAGGAACACAGACCACCTACCAAGAATCAGCAAAAACTGGTTAAAGAAATTATATTGGCTATAAAACTTGTTTTTTTTAGCATTTGCACATTTGTTCAGTAGTTTGATAATATTTGATACATGGGTAAGATGGGTATAGAGGGATATGGGCCAAGTGCAGGCAATTGGGACTAGCTTAGTGGTATAAACTGGGCGACATGGACATGTTGGGCCGATGGGCCTGTTTCCATGTTGTAAACTTCTATGATTCTATTTGGTTATTCTAGGCCTATTGAAGACTTTCTTCAACAGATTACAATAGCAACCTTTATATTGTAATACCATGCACAGAACATCACAAACAGCTCAACTTGCTTCATGTACCTTGTAAGCTGCTCATAACAGATTGGTTTGTGCATGGATGTTTTGTTTGCTTCCTCGTAACTAACTGATTTACCTGCACGACTTTTTAAAATCCTGTAGAATAAAGCTTTCCTGAGCTCAAACATGATGTTACAAGAGATGTAGAGCTTTCTGGTGCAGTTTTGGCCTGTTTGCTGAAATGCTTTCCGGTGCCAGCGAGTGGAGTGTATGCTGAGTCTGTGAACAGCTAGCTGTCCTTAAATTCAGCACAAGCCACACTCGCTGGAACAGGTGGGCGTTTCGACAGGCAGGTCATGTCCACATTAGGAGGCTCTCCAATACAGTATAGGGGTACTATGAATGCACTATGTAACAAAAGCTTAGAGTCAGCTTCAATTTTGTCCATTAAAAGCAATTACAATATTCTTAAAACAGAAAGACACAATAAGAACATAGGAACAGCAACAGGCCATTCAGCCCCTCGAGCCTGCTCCACCATTCAATCAGATCATGGCTGATCTGTACCTCAACTCCATTTACCTACCTAATCTCCATATCCCTTGATGGCCTTACTTAACAAAAATCTACTGATCTCAGTCTTGAAAGTTCTAATTGTCCCAGCATCCACAGCATTTTTTGGGGGGGGGGGGGGGGGGGAAGAATTCCAGATTTCTACTCCCCTTTGTGTAAAAAAGTGCTTCCTGATTTCTCTCCTAAATGGCCTAGCTCTAATTTTAAGATTAAGTCCCCTCGTTCTTGATTCCCCCACCAGAAGAAATACAAAACAATAAATAAAAGGAAAATTACCAGCCAAGGCCATTTGATGATTTCATCCAGTCTTAGTGCAATGAATATGAACTGAAGAATGTTCACAGAACACAGGATTTCCAACTGGTAACCAGAGAAAAAGAAAAAGGGAACTGTAACAAAACTATAAAGGTTCTGCTACTGGAGGTGTTCACAAAACATTTTAATATGGATAAAAGTATGTACAATGCAATATTACTTATCTGTGTTACCCTCAACAAGAAAAAGCTTTTAATTTTAAAGGTTAATCCATTACATCAGACAGACAGATTTCGTTTATAGTAATAGATGTTAGTTAGACAAAAAAAGTTATAATTTCATTGATCAGGTTTGGGTTTGAAAGTCATTCTGATCGTCTCGTATTTTTATATGAGCATTCTGCAGCAAGACACAATGCACTGTAATCCGTGTATTGTCTTTTTACAACAAGAACAACAACTAGCATTTATATAGCAATATAAATGTTGTAATACGTCCCAAGGTGCTCCACAGGAGCGATTATCAAACAAAATTTGACATAAGGAGGTATTAGGACAGGTGGCCAAAAGCTTGGTCAAAGAGGTAGGTTTTAAGGTGCTAACACACTAAATACAGAATTAGCACGATTAACAAAGATCATTAAGCGAGTGTGCCCTACCTCCAGAGACCGATCATGTCGAAAACCCCACACACACGCAGCTACCGACACTGGAGATACAAAGAACAGCGGCATGAAGACGAGCAGCCAGAAGTGGGTTCCTCGCTCAATCCGGTCACACACCAGAACTTCAAACATCAACAGCAATAGGTGGATTCCAACCGCTATCAGCATTGCTTTAAATTCCACACAGGTTTCTCCTTCAGCCCTGTTTTAAAAGAGAAGTGAACATCAAGGACAAAGAGTAAATTAGGAAGCAGGTCCCCCTTCACACAAGTAGGTTGTCAGCAACCTTTCAGCACACTTATTAATGTAATCAAATGAATAAAGATTAAATCAAAGAAGAGTATGGGGAGTCAAAGTGCTTTTTTTTTTACATTAACCTTTAGATTATTTTTCTTGGCACAAATTAACATTTTAAATTCAGGTGATGATTAATTATCAAATTACTTTGTTGTTGTGTTGGAGAACTTTCAGTGTACACCAACATGCTGAATATTTCACATACTTATGCATAAAAAGGAAAAGTTCACCCTGGTGCAACCTGGGCTAAAGCACAGCGCTTGGCCACAGCAGAAGTTAGCTTTGTTCTGCATCTGCCCATGCTCCATTTGACCTGAAGTGCTCAATACTGACACTGGGAGACTAGAGTGAGGGGGAAAAAGAATGCCCCATTCCTCTCTTTGCTGAAACAAGAAATCAAAAAGAAAAAAAGAGCAAACACCTGCTGACTACAATCTGTTACAGGATTTGTTGTTGTGGAAATGGCATTATCCTTTCATCCTGAGCAGCGAAGATAAACCGACTGTGGGTTCTGTGACCCCTGAAATGTGACGGCATTTCTACAACACTGCGTTCTACCATGACAAACTCAATAATACAAATCATAGCTGGCTGGAGGCTGTACACTCTACTGAATGCTCCCTCCTAGTCATTTTTCAAATTAAACTTCAAGCTGCCTTGGTAAATCTTGGGCGGCATTGTCAATATACTCTGTGTAACCAGAAGCATCAGGTCCACAGTTACTTCTCACCTGTACTGTGGATTCCGTGCCCACACTCCAGTTCCCACCGAGGCTCCTATGATTACCATGAGTTTCCATAGCCAGACAGGAGTAAAAACAGCCCAATAGCTCCACTGGATAATTCCATCCAGGCGCAGAGAAAGCAAAACGGAGAACAGTAGCAGGCAGGCATAGATCAGGAATTTGCTGTAACAGAATACAGTACAGGCCTTGGTCATACAGCTTTCGTTACCGGTTTGGAAGAAATAAAAGATGCACACTGCAGTCACCAAATGGGTTCTAACTCACCTGCACTGGCAATGAGAAAGAAGCTTTGCATAACAGAGGACCCTTTCACATATTGCTTAATAAGGATATTATGAACCTCTTGAACAAGCCTCTTCATCTAACCATATCTACATACAGAAGGATCTGCATATAGGTTTAGATGATGTAGGGCAGGGAGAGGCTCGTGTGGACCAAAAACACCGGCATAGATCAGTTGGGCCGAATGGGCTGTTTCCGTGCTGTAAATGCTACGTCATTTTTTTTTAAAAAGCAAGATTCTAGCTATGTAAATGGGTGTCTTCTGATTTTGTAGGTAAAATACTTACTACGTTCTCAAGTCACTGAGCAACCTTCACAAAGGATTCAATAGTACTGCCCTAGCATTCATCGTGGTGAAATGGGGGTTCCTTTGGTTTATATCACACCAAGTGTTCATTTCATGTCAGGTGGGTAGATACCTTCGACTCGAGTCCAACAGCACCAGGCTGCACAAATAGGATTAATTTCCTCTTGTTTGTTCTCAATATACATGCAGAATTAAAATGCCCACCGCCCTTCTTTTTGCCCTTGTAACATAGTGACTATCAGAGAAAAGTAACAGCAAAGTTGCCTAATCAACAAGTGAACATCTTTTGATCGAATATATATACAATTATATCCATAGATTTTACTGCAATCTATGTCTGTATAACAAACAACATTGCATGAAGGTCAACATTTCCTGCTCTGGCATTAAGCAGTTCCTTTAATTGAACCATCTGGACTTTCCTTCCCCAGGGATCTATTTATCTTGATCATCAATGCTCTTAATGTTCTCTTAGGCCACAGCACCCTCAGGCCATATAAACCCTCTATTCACAACAGTCACCATAATAAACAATTTTTATTTTTCCCGTTGCTGTATTTGTCATGTTTTCCATCAAAGCGTTCCTTAGAACATTCACATATATGCATAAGAACATAAGAAGAACATAAGAAATAGGAGCATAGAAACATAGAAAATAGGAGCAGGAGTAGGCCATCCGGCCCCTCGAGCCTGCTCCGCCATTCAACAAGATCATGGCTGATCTTTGATCTCAATACCATTTTCCTGCACTATCCCCATATCCCTTGATGACTTTAATATCTAGAAATCTATTGATCTCTGTTTTGAATATATTCAATGACTGAGCCTCCACAGCCCTCTGGGGTAGAGAATTCCAAAGATTCACCATCCTCTGAGTGAAGAAATTTCTCCTCATCTCAGTCCTAAATGGCCTACCCTTTATTCTGACACTGTGACCCCTGGTCCTAGACTCCCCAGCCAGGGGAAACATCCTCCCTGCATCTACCCTGTCGAGTCCTGTAAGAATTTTGTATGTTTCAATGAGATCACCTCTCAGTCTACTAAACTCAAGAGAATACAGGCCTAGTCTACTCAATCTCTCCTCATACGACAATCCCGCGATCCCAGGAATCAGTCTGATGAACCTTTGTTGCACTCCCTCTGTGGCAAGTATATCCTTTCTTAGGTAAGGAGACCAAAATTGTACACAATACTCCAGGTGCAGTCTCACCAAGGCCCTTTATAATTGCAGTAAGACATCTTTATTCCTGTACTCAAATCCTGTTGTAATAAAGACCATCATTAGCCTTCCTAATTGCTTGCTGCACCTGCATGTTAGCTTTCAGTGACTCATGTACAAGGACACCCAGGTCCTTTTGAACATCAACATTTCCCAATCTCTCACCATTTAAAAAATACTCTGCATTTCTGTTTTTCCTACCAAAGTGGATAACTTCTCATTTTTCCACATTATATTCCATCTGACATGTTCTTGCCTACTCACTTAGCCTGTCTATGTCCCCTTGAAGCCTCTTTGCATCCTCCTCACAACTCAACATTCTCACCTAGTTTTGTGTCATCAGCAAATTTGGAAATATTACATTTGGTTCCCTCATCCAAATCATTGATATAGATTGTGACTAGCTGGGGCCCAAGCACTGATCCCTGCGGTACCCCACAGTCTGCCAACCTGAAAAAGACCGTTTATTCCTACTCTGTTTTCTGTCTATTAACCAATTCTCAATCCATGCCAGTATATTACCCCCAATTCCATGTGCTTTAACTTTGTTCACCAATCTCTTGTGTGGGACCTTATCGAAAGCATTCTGAAAATCCAAATACACCACATCCACTGGTTCCCCCTTATCTATTCTACTAGTTACATCCTCAAAGAACTTCAATAGCTTTGTCAAATATGATTTCCCTTTCATAAATCCATGTTGACTCTGCCAAATCCTATTATTATTTTCTAAGTGTCCTGTTATCACATCCTTTATAATAGATTCTAGCATTTCCCTACTTCTTATGTTAGGCTAACAGGTCTGTAGTTCCCTGTTTTCTCTCTCCCTCTTTCTTAAATAGTGGGGTTACATTTGCAGCCCTCCAATCTGCAGGAAACATTCCAGATTCTATAGAATTTTGGAAGATGACAACCAATGCATCCACTATCTCAATAGCCATCTCTTTCAAAACTTACATTCATTTCTGAGTAAAAATTTTTTTTTAACTAATACTAATTTCTTTCAGTTCCTCATTCTCGCCAGACCCTTGGTTCTCTAGTCTTTCTAGGAGGTTTTTTGTGGTGTTCTTCCATGAAGACAGACACAAAGTATTTGTTTAATTTCTCTGCCATAAACTAATGACAGGTCTCAAAATTTAAACTGCAAAATGATTAAATAGCAGCATCAGTTACTAACAAAAGTCAAGGCTCGACAGATCTCAGCACTTACATCTCCGCATAATAATTTATAATATTTATTATTTCCCCAAAGTTTCACAGGAACAAGCCTTCAAGCTTATGAACTCAACCAAGTTAACTGGCTCTCTTGATTTAATTTGAACAACCCCACCAATTTCTGTAACTTCCTAAAACTAACTTCTATCATTATCTGAAATTCAGACATTATCTCAATATCTATCCAGAGCACTCAGAATATATAATAGCCCAGGCAACACAGCATAACTTCAGAGTCTGGTCCTAATGCCGCTGCAGAATGTGGAGGTGCAAGAACCTTGACAGAAGGCACCTCATACCACACTGTGTATTTTAGTGCAATGTCTAGCTGAGTTTGAAAAGTGCTAACACAGTCTGAAGTATCTCCTGGACACTTTATCAAAGCAAGATGTTTGTAAACATGCTCGAGTGTGTGGATGCTCTCGCCCACACTTTCAAAACATTAAAACATCTACCAGGCAAGCATGGACCTCTGAGCTTGTGTATAAGATCCCTCGGTGGCAAGTGTGCAATTTGCAGCCGCAGGCAGCCTGCAATGTACTAGTTGTCCTGCCAGCTGCAAGCCGCTCTCTGTAGCTAGTGGTCTCAGATTGCTAGCACAGAATACCCAACTATATTAGGACGGTCAGTGTAGCAGCTTCAGCTCGTCTCAAAAAGTCTAAAAGCTTACCCTATTGGAGGACGGCCGTGCTAGAGAGTGCCTGCTCTGACTACCAATGTTTATTCTCAGATCTAAGACACTTAGGAGAGTCCAAGTCGCTTAAGCATGTAAACCATCTTGACTGCCTGCCACTGTTCACTGGTGTACGTTAATTAAAAGAAAATTTTGCAGCAACTTCACATGACAATCAACGAAATCAAAAGATATTGCACTGTCCACATGTATTTTTATTCCCAAATCTCACCAAATAAAAATAAAGTTCCATAAAACATCAAAAGCCTAGGGGTTTACTGGGACTTGCACTGGCACTGTGATGCAACAGAATTACTCACGAGTAAACGATGCACACATGTCTGGTGTCAGTTCCATCCCACTGGCAGGAGGCAAAATTTCAAGTGAGAGCTGTCTGACAATGTAATTATTTTCCTAACTCTTGTGGCAGCTCACTACGTTATGGGACTCCATCCAGCAACCTGGCTGAGAACTCAGGAAATCATACCGAGGCATGTGAGCTTTAACTAAGGTACTGGAGATTATAATTCATCACACAACACTTTGCAAGTATTGAACAATCTCATTTTGCTAATTATCTCTTATGGATTGATTTAATAAACATCAATGTGCATTTTTTTTAAAGGCACACAAAACTAAGTTTCTTTTATTTAAAAGGGCATTGTTGCAATCTTGGGTGAGCATATAGTTCCTGGTGCAGAAATTGGAATTTAAAAAACTTAGCTGAAATACTATGTCAGCAGGATAAAGTGTGGAGCACTGTCAACTTTTGGAATACAGTTTTGATTTTACTTTTATTTTTGTTAAGTGGTTAGACATTTCGAGTCAGTGATTCTTATAATCTCTTTCCCTTAATGCATTAAGTGCCTGGTACCAACAGAAAATCAACTAGGCATCATTGATTGGCAGTGCCAGAGCCACACAGCACAGGCTGTTGCATTAACCGAGCCCGAGGCTTCTGTTGTGCAGATTAGGCCGGCCTGCCTTCCCCAGCACCGGCCTCGGCTCTTCGTCCTTTCCCCACTTCCCCACCAACCCTGAAGCGGGAACCTCCCCCTCGAAACCCTGGGCTTTACCTGGGGTTAAAGTCCTGGAAGAGCCCGCGGAGATTCATGGCTGCCAAGAGCCGGCTCCACTTCCTCTCCTCGGCTCCTGCTCCCTGGAGTCGGTGTCACCACTAAACCCGCCCCCTTCTCTACAAAAAGGTAGCAATCAAACCTCCCCGGCTGATCCATCATTGAAGAGGGAGGGAGGGAGAAATCTTTGCAGAAAACAAGAATTAAATACTGAGAAACATTGCACATCCCAGAATTGGTTGGAACTGGGATGTCTTGCAAATTACATTGTAGATGTTAAACATTGCATAATGCAATTATTACTCTTTACTATGTTATATGTTGTCCAGAGGCTATGCATGGAGGGGCAATGACTTAATTATTTTTTTTAATTTCTATCAGCAAGTTGACTGCACAACTCAACAATGACCTGCATTTCTGTGGCGTTTTCAACGTAGAAAAACATCCCGAAGCCCTACAGCCCTCTGAGATCTCTGCGTTCCTCCAATTCTGGCCTCTTGTGGATCCCCCACTTCCTTCGCCCCACCATTGGCGGTCGTGCCGTCATCCGCCTAGGCCCTAAGGTCTGGAATTCCCTCTCTAAACCTCGCCGACCTCTACCTCTCTCTCCTCCTTTAAGATGCTCCTTAAAAACTATCTCTTTGACCAAGCTTTTGGTCACCTGTCCCAAGGTCTCCTTCTTTGGCTTGGTATCAATGTCTGATTACGCTCCTGTGAAGCGCCTTGGGATGTTTTGCTGCGTTAAAGGTGCTATATAAATGCAAGTTGTTGCTGTTGCGGTTCTCCACAGAGGCGTGAGGAAGTAAAGATGCCGAGCCAAAGGAAATATTGGGGGTGGGGTAGGGAGGGGGGTTGACCAAAAGCTTGATCAAAGAGGTGTGTTTTAAGGAAGATCTTAAAGGAGGAGCGGGAAGTGGAGAGGAAGAGGGGTTTATGAAGGGAATTTCAGAGTGGCTGACAGCACTGCCGTCTATGGTGGGTTTAAGAAAGGGGAGGATATACAAGAGGCTGGACTCATAAGGACAGTGGCAATTTTTGCAGCCAACCAGAAAATTCTAATTAGCTGTGTTCTGTAAAAAATTGGCACTATTCCTCATCTACACATTGTCTATCTGCCACGTTATGTGTAAGCCTGCGGTCAACTTCCTTAGGCATACCAACAACACCCAGCATTACATTCAATTGGTGGCCGTGACTTCAGCCGTCTAGGTCTCTTGCGCTGGAATTCCTTCCAGAAACCCCTCAGCCTTTCCACCTCACTTTCCTCCTCAAAGAACTTTCTTAAAACCCACCTCTTTGACCAAGCTTTTGGTCACCTCTGCTAATAACTCCTCCTGCACTGTTGGAGGTGCCGTCTTTCAGATGAGACGTTAAACCTCTCAGGTTGACATAAAAGATCCCACGGCACTATTTGAAAAAAAGTGGGTGAGTTCTGCCAGGTGTTCTGGCCAATATTTATCCCTCAGCCAACATCATTAAAACAGATTATCTGGTCATTATCGCATTGCTGTTTGTGGGAGCTTGCATTGCATAATTTGGCTGCCATGATTCCTACATTACAACAGTGTCTATACTTTTTTTTTAAAGTACTTCATTGGGCTGTAAAGCGCTTTGGGATGTCTTGAGGTTGTGAAATGTGCTCTATAATGCAAGTCTTTCTTTTTTGGCTCTGTGTCCATTTTTGTCTGAGTACACCTCTGTGGTGGTACGTTTGGTGTCTTGGTACATTTTTCTACATTAAAGATGCAATATGCAAGTTGTTGTACATCAAACTGTGTCCATTTCAGCCCCTGATAACTTTGGGGTGAGCCAAGAGATAAATAGGTTTAACCAGCTGAATTAGCAAGGATTCAGGAAAAGGACTAAGTATATAGCTCTTTCAGAGAGCCAACATAGGCCTTCTGTGCGATAAAATTCTATGATTCTATAAGCAATATTGAGCTAACACGCTGGAGTTTTTTGAAGACATTACTTACCTGGTGGCCAGGAAAAGTGTAGCTCCTATTATTTAATTAGATTTTTGAGGTGCTTTTGACAAAATTATACACTGCTAATTAATAAGTAGAAAAATGGTAATGGAGAAAACAATGGGACTTAAAATAGACAAATCTCCAGGACCTGATGGTTTCCATCCTAGGGTACTAAAAGAAACAGGTGGTGAAATTGCAGATGCATTAGTCATAATTTTCCAAAGCTCTCTAAATTTAGGAATTGTGCCCGTAGATTGAAAAATTGCAAATGTCACTCCATTATTTAAGAAAGGAGGGAGGGAGAAACCAGGAAACTACTACCTGTCAATTTAACATCAGTTGTGAGGACATTACTGAAATCTATCATCAAACACTAGGGCGACTGAGCATTTGAACAAGTGCGAGTTGATCAAAGAGAGCCAGCATAGATTTGTGAAGGGTAGGTCATGTCTGACTGAATTTTTTGAGGAGGTCACTAGCATGGTGGACAGGGGAGTGTCTATGGATGTTATCTACATAGACTTCCAGAAGGCATTTGATAGTGTTCCGCACAAGAGATTATTAGCAAAAATAAAAGCGCACGGAATTGGAGGTAACCTTGTTGGTTGGGAGGTAGAAGACAGACAGTAGGGATAAAGAGGCTGTACTCTGACTGGCAGGATGTGACAAATGATGTTCCCCAGGGATCTATACTGGGGCCTCAGCTTTTCACCATATATATTAATGACTTGGATGAAGGCAGGGAGTTGCATATCCAAGTTTGCAGATGACACTAAGTTAGGAGGCACAGTATGTTGTGTAGATGGGAGCAGGAAGTCACAAAGGGACATAGACAGAATAAGTGAGTGGGTAAAACTGTGGTAGATGGAGTTCAATGGGGGGGAGTTCAATGTGAGCTCATCCACTTTGGATTCAAGAAGGACAAATCGGAAAATTTTCTTGATGGCGAGAGACTAAGAACTGTGCACAGGTACAAAATGTAATCAAAAAGGCTAGCGGAATGTTGGCCTTTATCTCAAGGGGGCTGGAATAGAAAGGGGAGGAAATTATGCCTCAGTTGTACAGAACCTTGGTCAGACACCATCTGCAGGACAGTTTTGGGCACCACACCTTAGGAAGGATATATTGGCCTTGGAGGGGATACAGCGCAGATTCACCAGAATGATATTGGGGCTTAAAGAGTTAAATTATGAGGCCAGGTTGCATAAACTTGGCTTGTATTCCCTTGAGTTTAGAAGGTAAGGGGTGATCTAATCGAGGTGTTTAAAAAGATTAAGCGATTAAATAGGGAAGATACAGAGAAACTATTTCTTCTGGTGGAAGAATCAAGAACAAGAACGCATAATCTTAAAATTATAGGCCATTTAGGAGTGATTTCAGGAAGCACTTTTTCATACCAAAGGTAGTGGAAACTGGAACTGTCTCCCCCAAAATGCTGTGGAGGCTGACTGAATTGAAATTTTGAAGACTGAGGTCGATTGATTTTTATTAGGTAAGGATATCAAGGGATATGGATCAAAGGCAGGTAGAGAAGAGTTGAGGCACAGATCAGCCATAATCTAATTGAATGGCGGAACAGGTTTGAGGGGCTGAATGGCCTACTCCTGTCCCTTTGTTCATAAAAGGAAGAGGCTTATAATCTTGACTGGTGGTCTGTGTTCTTCAAAGTTTCTAACTATGCTCTTCTGTATGTAGGCTATTGGGGAGTGGAGGGGGGGATGGAATGGAGGAAAGTAGGGCACTCCATTAGTGTCCAGTAAAACTTGTCATCATGGATGCATGATCAAAGTTGTGGAAGAGAACTGCTAAGACTTCAGAACTTTTGTCACTTTTAAACAGAGTAAAGTTAACCAGTATAATTCATGTAAGTCTGTTGTTTTATTTTGTTTCTGTTTAATCTTACTTCATGAACACAAGTTATTTGCCTTGAGTCTTACCTAACAGCCTGTCAGCGTGGTATTTTCTGTCAGTTCGAGAAATCAGGATTGTATGGCGATATCCCATACTATCTCCTGTTCATTGTTCACCCTATCCAAAATGCTCTGCACGAGGTCAAATTTCTGTTTCTGCACTCTCAACTATGGAAGCTGACTTTTATATTAAGCATGAATAAAGCTGGCTACAAAACAGAAAACAGAGAGTAGGGATTAAGGGTAGTTACTCAAACTGGCAAAAGGTGAGAAGTCGTGTTCCACAAGGATCGATGCTGGGACCACTGTTGTTCACCATATACATAAACGATTTGGACTCAGGAATCGGAAGTACAATTTCAAAATTTGTAGACGTCACCAAATTGGGGGGTATGGTTAATACTGAGGAGGACTGTGGCAAAATACAGGAAGACGTTAATAAACTTGCAGAATGGGTGTGTAATTGGCAAATGAATTTCAATATAGATAAGTGTGAGGTGGTACATTTTGGTAGGAGTAATAAGGAGGCCGCACAATGCTTGGACAATAAGAACCTAAACTGGGTAAGGGGGCAGAGGGATTTAGGGGTACAGATGCACAAATCACTAAAAGTAGCGACACAGGTTAATAAGACCATAAAAAAGTAAACCAAGCACTGGAGATCATTTGAAAAGCAGAGAAGTTATGCTAAACTTGTACAGACCACACTTGGAGTACTGCAAACGGTTCTGGTCTCCACACTATAAAAAGGATCTAGAGGCACTGGAGACGGTGCAAAAAAGATTTACTAGGATGATACCAGAAATCAGAGGTTATACCTATCAGGAATGATTGAATAGGCTAGACAAGAGAAGACTGAGGGGTGACCTGATAGAGGTCTTTAAGATCATGAAAGGGTTTGATAGGGTAGAGGTAGAGATGTTTCCACTTGTGGGGGAGACCAGAAGTAGGGGCCATAAATATAAGATAGTCACTAATAAATCCAATAGGGAATTCAGGAGAAACTTCTTCACCCAGAGAGTGGTAAGGATGTGGAACTCGCTACAAGGAGTACTTGTGGCAACTAGCATAGATGCATTTAAGGGGAAGCCAGATAAATACATGAAGGAGAAATGAATAGAAGGATATGTTGATAGGGTTCGATGATGAAGGGTGGGAGAAGGCACATGTGGAGCACAAACACCGGCATGGACTTGTTGGGCCGAATGACCTGTTTCTGTGCTGTACATTCTTTGTAATTCTTTGTAAAAGTATTGGGCGAAAGATCCCCCATAGTGTATGCAATAAGAGCTCTTTTCCATCAGACAGGCTGGATTTCCCTCTGCTCTCCTGGGCACTCAATGCTTCCCCAGCGACTCACCTGTTTCAATTCCCATTCTTGCCTTCCCTGTGTGCCTGGCATCTACTCCCTTTCATTCCTCATCTGTTTACAATTCCCTTCTCCATTCAATCCACGTATCTTTGTGAAGTCAAGAGTCAATTCTTACTTCCTTTCTGCGGCATTAGGGGGCACTATTGGCAAGCAAAACCATGCCAGCACTCCCTACTCCAGTACTATGAACTAAATCCATTACTTGCAGGGCAAGAGGGACAGTGTGAAAAAAGAGGCAAGGAAGAGAGAAAGAAAAAAGTGAAAGGAAGTGAGAGAAAAAAAAAAGAGAATGAATGAAAAAGAGAAAGGCAAAAGAGAGGAAAAAAAGAAACTGAGTGAAAAAGAGAGCATGAGGGAGAAACAGAAAAAAAACAAATGCAGGAGGGGAGAAAAGTGAGAGAGAAAAAGAGGGAACACTCTATGCAAAATGATGCATAGAGTGTGATGAGGAAATTGGAGACGCAGAGGGGAGATAATCCAAGACAAATACCTAGTGTAGAAGGGAATGGGTCAGGAATAAGGGTAAGGAGAGTCAAGGAGATGGAGTGCTTCGGAGAAAATAGACACACCACTTTATTTTAAATTAATAAAGTTTTATTTATTGCAATGCCTGTACAATTTCCCCATTCAATACTGAACCTATCCTCAAACCTTGCTGCTAGAATTACTTTGGGCAGAAGCCAAAACCCTTAAGCTACTGTTGAAATGCATTATTCACTGTAGTTAATCAAGTGAGTGCATTATTGCAGTTACTTGTCGTCTAGCCTAACCCTACAGAGTTCCTGTTTATTCAAAAGGGTAATGGTTAATGCCACATAGAATCAAATCCTTTAACTTATACAAACATCCCTTTGTCATCTGGTTTGTATAGAAGTTGAAGAACTAATCTAAACAAATGGAATTACACAATTAGATCTCTTTTTTTCTACTGATAATTGTGTCATATTAACAAGCAAAGCCACAGATCAGCTCCAGGACATATCTTTCAGCAAACTCTAGCCTATAAGCTTCACATTTAATTTCTTTTAGAATTGCTTTTGAAAGTTGCACATTCCAGCACTGAATTGGTTAAAGATATTTCCTAGACTACCAACTGTCATTGTATTCGCACAGTGATAACAAATTCACAGATGTTATCAGACACCTTCAAGATTACAGCAAGGTTGATGTAAGAGAAAACTGCGTGCAGCCGTCAATCAACAGAGGACTTACATTTCATAAGGTTAGGTTGGGCTCATTTTGCCTTTTTTTGGAAAAATATTTTTCTATTAAAATACTGGTTTTCAACTGGAGTCCATGCACACTAGGGACCCACAAGGTCATGAGATCTGTCTCATGATGGGCATACTCCTGCCACAAGCACAGCTTCTTGAGAATTCTGAATTCTATACTTTTTCTGTATCTGTTAACTTACTCGTGTGTTATTTCTTTTGCTGCATACTAATGTCTTCCACAATGATAGCAGTGTTTTCCTTTGGGTAGCCAACATTGTCCTTCAGAAGCTAAGATGAGAAAGGTGTGTCTCCAGGAGAGCATTATTATTTTCAGGTGGTTCCAATACAGAGAGAAAAAAATTGAAATTCACTGTATTAATACAACAGATGTATTACAGAAGCTGCAAATCTTGTGATGTTGGGTACAGTGCAGTCAGTGTAAAAAAATTAGGTAGCTGTAGGGTCTTTCTCGTCCTTGGAATGAATGCATCCACCACACCATGCTGGAAATCAGCCAAGCTTGGATCACGTTCTGAGAGATTCATACAGTGGGCAAAGTCAGATATGTTTATGATGTTCATAGCTATCCACATGGTCTCCTGTTCTCAAGACCTATGCTAACCCAGGTCGTTTCTGGTGCAGCAGCTCTTTTGTGCATTTTTACTTTAGCTAGGCTATAATTGTGACGATAAATATGTATATACACAAACATGTCTACCCACATATGAAATATTAATTATATTCGGTACAAGACCTTAGGGAACAGATGGATGTATTGCAATGTGTGGAGAATGCACTCATTCAAAGAATAAGCAATGTATTCTTTGTGCTTTTAATTATACACACCACTAGATCTCCTGCAGCATTGCCTACAGCAAGTTTGATGAAGTCTTGTTTTATGATAGGAGTATTATATTATTCAATACACAATGTATTAATCTGCTAGAGTAAAGCAGATGTGTTCCCTATAAGGCTGCAAAGTACATAGTTAAGTGAACTTAATTTAGGTCATTTAGAGTTTAATTGTGTGGTTTGGGAACTTTAGAGATTGGAATATGCTAATGCCTTTCAGGGTGGAGGTCAGAAGTGTAGATCTTAAAGCAACCAGAATTTTAAGATTGTTTTTCATCTATAACAAAATGAGACATTTGGGGTGGGGTGGGAGGAGATGTACTGTTTTTAATGTATGAAAACTTGTTTTAATAGATAGTTGAATCATTGCCTTGTACAAGTTCTGAAGACATTAAACCAGGGTTGTTCAACCTTTTGGAGTAGGGAAATGGATCAATATGCCAAATAAAAGGCCATGTATGTTGGTTTAAGATGGACATTTCTGATTTATTCCATTCTAAAAAAAATGCACATGGGCTTGAAATTAGCATCACTATTACAAAGTATTGTATCCCACCAAGTCTCAGATGAATTCAGTCATTTATTAATTTATCAAGCAGTCAGTCACTGCCAAACCTTGGCCAGCCTGAAAGGTTCCATGTATTTTCTGCATGAAGAAAATTTATTTGTGACATTGTACGTAACAAGGTCACAAAGTGTATCTAAAAGGTTAAACTTGAAATAGGATCACACAAAGAAAATCAGGAGACTGCCAAAGGTTCATAGTCCTGCATATAAGATCAACATTTACAAAGGAATAAATCATTATTCTAGTTCAGGACAGTGAAAGATTTAATTCCTTATTTCATTTCTCAGATAAGCTATTTAACATGTGAATATAATTCTCTAACAACTCAATGGTAATTGTAAACAATTTTACAACACAAGTGGAACACATTCACCTGAGGAAGGAGGAAGCCTCCGAAAGCTTGTGAATTTCAAATAAAATTGTTGGACTATAATTTGGTGTTGTAAAATTGTTTACAATTGTCAACCCCAGTCCATCACCAGCATCTCCACATCATAACTCAATGGTAAACAGAGCATAGATAAACAGAATTGCAGCATTTCAATGCAAATGCCCTGCTTCAAACTTCTAAAGATGTATAGTTTTTTAAAACTTTTGATTGATAAGCTGATTATCAGCAACACATTTCACTTGTACATATGTATTATTCATGTATTCCGCCCCGCCACTGAATGACTAAGCATGAAGTATTTAACATTCCAACTGAAATTATATAACAAATGCTAAAAGGGATTCCACGTTAAAACGTCCAAATTAAATTGTGCGCACAATAAACACCCCGAAACACAGCGTGCCTGTTAATTCCTTTTCTTGAAAGAATATAACTCTGCAAAGAAAACAGTGTAATGGAATACAAACTGATGTAGCAGCTAATTTGCTGCATACTCTGGCTCTGTGAACTGTTAACATCTCATTACACATTTCTAATGCATTAAGAATTTGTAAATGTATTTAACTTCTATGGTAATGCTCCCCAGACACTGCGGTTGTGAACTGTGCATCTTCCATTTTTACAATTTTTTTCCACAGCTCACTCACAACTTCAAACTGATGCATCATCAACCGCTTTGAGAGCCAGCAAGAGATGGAGCAAATTGCAAGCAGTTGCTTGTTGAACTGAATATTACATCAAGCCAGAGGAAATACTAGACTGGGCTGTAATCAGTCTACCAGTTGGACATTGCTGCTGTAAACCATGAGCAAGTTCAGTGGGTTACAAAATAGTCAACTATTTTTCTCTTTCAGGTGCTTATCAATGTATCTACTTTCTGTTTTAATTGCAAGTTAATAGATCAGTTGCTGCCTTATAACTCACCGAGAGTTGACTTACTTTTTTGGGAGGGGAAAACAGTACGTTATCTTCCAACTTCCCCCCCACCTCCACCTTAATCCTCCATGTCATATGTTCATTAACATTGCCCTGGAACTAGCTAAGAGGACGTGTGTTTATATGTTGGCCATCCCCTCTGATTTGCCCTGTAGCAACGCTTGCTTTCCACTTGGCACCTCCGCACAATAATACAGCTGAGATCAATAAAGCAGTTAAAGGAAGAGAAATAGGGAGAAGGAAATCACTCAATTACCATGTTAGTGCTTCAATGTATTGCACCAATGCTCCAGCCCATATTCATACAAACACAGCTTACAAAAAATAGTTTTGATTTAATGCTTTATGCAGCAGGCATGGGAAGCATCACAAGGAGTTGTGACGGTGTAAGAGTATATTGATACACCTATAGAATGCCTACAGATAACTAGCGCCATAATTAGTAACTCTCCCCAGCAGTGACTACTGGGAAATAACAGCACTTCAATACAGCATTACTGTTGTATATTTTTTTTCTAAACTTGCTGCTTCAAGCATATTAATCTAAAATATATGTATGTATCATAGTTTCCATACTGCTTCAAAGAATCGAAACACATGCAGATCATGTATTTAGTATTTACTGCAATATATTGAGTATAACAATTTGCATGAATACAGTTAAAATATACATTATTAGTTAAAAGTGCATCTTTTGTTTTCTACATTTAGGCTGAGTCAGTTATGTACTGAAACACAGTTGTGGTTGCAAAACAAGACACAGGTCAAGGCTATTAAATTCTACTGATCAAATGTACTCACTTAAATATCCCAGTGATTATTAAAGTCAGCATTCTACTGTACTGGTGATTGCTTCACTATGATCAGCATTAATCTTGAAGCCAGTCACCATTTCTAAATTCTTCAATTTGTACACATAGGAATATGGTTTACTACATTTCCTTAAAAGAGAAACCTAGGAGACAAACAAATTTCAACAGCCATTTTCACCTCTATCCTAACAAATAAGGAGTTCAATATAAAGGTAAAAGTATGCATTTTAACAATTTGAGCACATCAGTTTGAAGCTCTATCTTCAGTTTACATTTTATTACAGGGCTCAAATATGCATCAAGGTTTTGTTAAGTGTTCTGATTCTCAAAAAACAAAATTTGATTACCACCAGCAAAACTGGCTGGAATCAAAGTGAGAACAACTAGAATTTAAATCCAAAAAATTAAAACTGATGCCAAGACTACGGGTGCTGAATCTTGGCAACAAAAAAGTTTTTGTAACTGGAATGCCGACAAACAAAATGCTGAAGGGTCTGCTAGCATTCTCGTCTGCCAGCGTAGACAGCAAGGATCGAACTCAAACTTGGTTTCACTGGATGGTTTTCAGGTTTTTAATGCACTAGTTCAGGCTGGTTTTCCACAAAGGGCAGAACGCCACTGACGTAGTACGCAATGCCAAGAGACAACAATGCAATCACAACAATGAGCAGCAGAACTCTCCAGAAGCCCAGATCATCCACAAACTCCTGCCAGGTAGATCGGAAGCTGGAAAGAACGCCTTCTGTATTCTGGAGGTTCGGATTCAGGAGTGAGTGGCTCTCCATGGCACTTGAAAAAAAAATTATTTACATATGGATCATCAGAATATGATTAACGATAAACTTTTTTAAACCTTCACTTGGATTACCGTAAAGGAAAATGTTACATTTAGGATTCAAGAGATTCTATTTAACTTTTTTTAAAATCAACCGAAAAAGACAAGAGAGCTGGATTTTTGTAGATCAGTTCAAAATAGTTTTCTCTGCAAGCCACACACCAACTTTACCTGAGGGGCTGATGGTCTGTTTCCCAGCCTCTGATGATGATGTTCTGAGTCTCCTGCTCGCTAGAAGATGCAAGAGAGTAGTTAGGGAACAACTTCCCCCTCATGTGGGGAAGCATCAATCCTCAGCTCAGTATATTCCTATAATGTGCAACTGAGATCAGGGACTCCAATAGTATGGAGGACATGAACCTACATCCCAGATGCTGTTATGCCATGCATTGGTGAATATAGGCATGAAAATCTGACTAGATTAAAGTCAGACCTTGGAGGGTAAACAAAATAGGATTTTTTTTTAAAAAGTGATGTTTGCATCCTTTGTGAGCAAAGAGGATTGGGAGAAAACAAAAACAATCAGAACAAATGAAATATTGAACTTCACAGCTTTTACTCTGTATACCTACCATTAAAAAAACAATAGGATCACTGATTTTTATGGCAGGATCTTGTGCGGAAACTACCAGGTGTAGTACAATTAAGCACCATTTCTTTACATGATTTCTTTTAACTATTTATGAGTAAAAATCATTTCAGAAACTTGCTTTGCAAAGGACACATTGCTCTCAAGGGTATTTTGAACATTTTTTGACTTTTTTAAATCAACTACAAAGGCCACAGTTTTAGTCAACAAATTCTATTACTATACAACCTTTAAATTTCCTCTTATCGTGGAATCATCGAATGGTTACAGCACGGAAGGAGGCTATTCGTCCCATCGAGTCAGTGCTAGCTCCCTGCAAGAGCAATCCAGCCAGTCCAACTCCCTCGCCCTTTCCCCGTAGCCCTGCAATTTTTTTCCTTTCAAGTACTTATCCAATTCCTTTTTGAAAGACACGATTGAATCTGCCTCCACCACCCCCGCAGGCAGTGCATTCCAGATCTTAACCACTCGCTGTGTTAAAAAAGTTTTTCCTTATGTCGCCTTTGGTTCTTTTGCCAATCACCTTAAATCTATGTCCTCTGGTTCTTGACCCTTCTGCCAATGGGAACAGTTTCTCTCTACCTACTCTATCTAGACCCTTCATGATTTTGAATACCTCTATGAAATCTCCTCTCAACCTTCTCTGCTCTAAAAAGAACAACCCCAGCTTCTCCAGTCTATCCACATAACTGAAGTCCTTCATCCCTGGAACCATTCTAGTAAATCTCTTCTGCACCCTCTCAAGGCTTCACATCCTTCTGAAAGTGTGGTGCCCAGAACTGGACACAATATTCCAGTTGTGGCTGAACCAGTGCTTTATAAAGGTTCATCATAACTTCCTTGCTTTTGTAAACTATGCCTCTATTTATAAAGCCCAGGTTCCCATAGGCTTTTTTAAACTGCTTTCTCAACCTGCCCTGCCACCCTCAAAGATTTGTGCACATATAACCCCAGATCTCTCTGTTCTGGCACCCCTTTTGCATCATCTGCAAATTTGGAAATTGTGCCCCGTACACCCAAGTCATTAATATCTAACAAGAAAAGCAGTGGTCCTAGTATTGACCCCTGGGGAACACCACTGTACACCTCCCTCCAGTCCGAAAAACTACTGTTCACCGCTACTCTGTTTCCTGTCACTTAGCCAATTTCGTATCGATGTTGCCACAGTCCCTTTTATTCCACGGGCTTCAATTTTGATGACAAGCCTATTATGCAGCACTTTATCAAATGCCTTTTGGATGTCCATATACACCACATCAAACACACTGCCCTCATCAATCCTCTCTGTTATCTCATCAAAAAACTCAATCAAGTTAGTTAAACACGATTTGCCTTTAGTAAATCCGTGCTGGCTTTCTTTAATTAATCCACACTTGTCCAAGTGGCTGTTAATTTTGTCCCGGATTATCGTTTCTAAAAGTTTCCCCACCACCAAGGTTAAACTGACTGGCCTGTAGATGCCGGGTTTATCCTTACACCCTTGTTCAAAAAAGGGTGTAACATTTGCAATTCTCCTGTCCTCTGGCGCCACCCACATACCTCAGGAGGATTGGAAGATTATGGCCAGTACCTCCACAATTGCCACCCTTATTTCCCTCAGCAACCCAGGATGCATCCCATCCGGACCGGGTCACTTACCTACTTTAAGTACAGCTAACCTTTCTAGTACTTCAATTTTTAGCCCATCCTGTAACTCAACTACCTCTTCTTTTACTGTGACTTTGGCACCATTTTCTTCCTTGGTAAAGACAGATGCAAAGTACTCATTTAGTACCTCAGCCATGCCCTCTGCCTCCATGCGTAGATCTCCTTTTTGGTCCCTAATCGGTCCTACCCCTCCTCTTACTACCTGTTTACATGCCTATATAAGACTTTTGGATTCCCTTTTATGTTAGCCACCAGTCTATTCTCGTTCTCTCTCTTTGCCCCTCTTATTTTCTTTTCCACTCCCCCTCTGAACTTTCTATATTCAGCCTGGTTCTCACTTGTATTATCAACCTGACATCTGTCATACGCCCCTTTTTTCTGCTTCATCTTACTCTAGCTCTTTCGTCATCCCGGGAGCTCTGGCTTTGGTTGCCCTACCTTTCCCCTCGTGGGAATGTACCTAGACTGTAAATGAACCATCGCTTCTTTAAAAGCCACCCATTGTTTAATTACAGTTTTACCTGCCAATCTTTGATTCCAATTTACCCGGGTCAGATCCGTTCTCATCCCACTGAAATTGGCCCTCCTCCAATTGAGTATTTTTACTCTAGATTGCTCCTTGTCCTTTTCCACAGCTAATCTAAACCTTAGGATACTATGACTGCATTCCTTAAATGTTCCCCCCACTGACACTTGGCCCACCTCATTCCCCAGAACCAGATTCAGCAATGCCTCCTTCCTCGTTGGGCCAGAAATGTACAGGTCAAGAAAGTTCTCTTGAACACACTTCAAAAATTCCTCCCCCTCTTTACCCTTCATACTATTACTATCCCAGTCCATATTAGGATTGTTGAAGTCCCCTATTATCACTACACTCTAGCTCTTGCACCGCTCTAATTTCCCTGCAAATTTGCTCCTCTATATCCTTCCCACTAGTTGGTGGCCTATAGAATACACTCAGTAGTGTAATGGCACCTCTATTGTTTCTTGACTCTAACCAAATAGATTCTGTCCTTGACCTCTCCAGGACATCCTCTCTCTCCAGCACTGCAATATTCTCCTTAATCAACACTGCCACCCCACCTCCTTTCTTTCCTTCCCTATCTTTCCTGAACACCTTGTATCCAGGAATATTTAGCACCCAATCCTGCCCTTTTTTGAGCCAGGTCTCCGTTATCGCCATGGCATCATATTCCCATGTGGCTAATTGCACCTGCAGCTCACCAACCTTGTTTACTACGCTTCGTGCGTTTACACACATGCACTGTAAACCTATCTTAGACTTTCTCATATACTCTCTTAGTCTGATCCCACCTAATACCGTACTATTTCTTACTCTAGTGCTATCTGTCTCTCCCAATCCTTTGTGCACCTTCTTTCTCCTTTCCAATGCTACATCCTGATTTCCATCCACCTCTTCTTCCCCCCCCCCCCCACACCTACTGAAAAGGTGTTGACATCTTACTGGGGTATGATTCCAGCACTTCTGCAAGTGACCATTCTTCATTGTAAGTCAAGACAATGAATACTGACCAGGCTACATTGCTATAAGGGGTATCTATGCTCTTCAGGGGCACTGAATGGCTGCCAAGAGCAGAATCCCTGGCCAATTCCCTCCTCTCGATAACCCACAATGCTGAGGCCATTTGTAATATATACCCACAGCCCTGATCAACCAACTGAGTACAGATTGGGCGTCAAAACCGGGACCTTCCTGCTATGTCTGGCTCAGCTACTTACTGCTTTAATCAGCTAAACCTACAACTGGGGGAGATACTCTACAAATTGAAATCTGCCCCACTTTATTATATTTTTGGAACTGGTGTAAAACAAATCCCCAAATCATAATATGCATAACAGAAACTGGGCAGCGAGTAATATCCTTTGCAAAATTACATGATCTATGCACAAGCCTCACAGCAGATTCCTGATCTCAGCTGGGCCATCAAGTGAGTCAAGGAAATGCACAATTTCATGGGGAGCAGGGATTGGGGACTGGGGAAGGTCTTGTCTATTTCTAGCACCCAACTGAAAAGCTGTTTTGGCCGAGATCTGGGAAAAGGCCAGGAATAGCTTCTATCACAATAAGAAACCTTAGAATACCATACAGTTAGGTTTGCAAGTTAAATTATTCATATACTTGCAAGTCACTTAACTCGACCTGCTAAAAAAATATGAAATAAGGTACCCTTATCTGTATTACCCGATTGTCTGTAATAGCAAAAGTTAATGTTGTATTCTAAACATCATGCTCAAATAATTTCTAATTAACAATGTACAAAATTATCCTTGCAGCTCAGCTTTTCCTTACAATTAGATGTTTACCTCTCATTTTCCGCAGTCTGCATAATCTCTAGTTTAGAGTGAGTTCCACGATTGAATCCTTTCACTTCTTGCTCCTCCAAGGACTCCAGCAACTTGATGGCATCTTTGTTTACTCCTCTACGTTTTGCCAATGCAAGTGGTGTGGCACCATGATGGTTGCTGAGTTGCCAAAAAAATAAAATAATGATTTACATCCTTGCAAGAGGCCGCTCTCAGTTTTTGATTTGAAAAAATAAATCCCCTACAACAGCTACCAATGGCTTTGCATTTATAGCTTCTGAACAAGACACCATAAATCCATCCTAGCTTAATCCTAAGGATCAAATAGAAAAACTAAAAGTGCATCCAAATTTAGTGCTCATATATTGCACTAAAAAGCCTTTTCACTGAAAAAACATTAAAATATAATCGGTAACGTTACAAGTCCATGCAAACCTAGACAGGGGCTGTCTGGTTCAAAAATTATCAGAAAAATTGCTATTTGGCAACAGAGTTTTAAACAGTGGAGCATTTTAACCAAAATGTAAAGAAATTCTTTGCAGAAGCTGAATCAAAAAGCAGCTGTTCAATTTGTTACTGGAAGTCCCTATTAAAGAAAGACTTGCATTTATGTAGTGCCTTTCACAGCCTCAGGATATCCCAAGCACTTTACAGCCATTAAAGTTCTTTTGAAGTGTAGGAAACTAGAGCGACAAAGTAATTTTTAAAAAGACCTCCCCAACTCATTTGTTTTGCTATGAAAAAACATAGAAAATCCAAACTACTTCCAAGTTAGACCAAAATGTAGTATATTCCTCCACATCTTGTCAGTTTGTAATAAAATGTCATCACTGATATAACAACTTTTAAAACAAAGGCCACCAGCTAATTAAAACCAATTTTATGCCTACAGTGACGGTATTTCAAAGTAATTAATTGGATGGGAAGAGCTTTGGAACATTCTATGTTACTATTTAAAATGCAAGAACCAGCTATCTGCAGTGCCACTGTGGAGAGAAAAAAAAAATGAACTGTAGGTAAAATATCAACCAGCAGCTACAATACGAGCCGTCCTTTATTTTTTGTTTCATGTTCTCACCGTTAGTGTTTTTCAATCAAACCAAAATAAAGATCTTGTGAACTTTTTTTTACAGCAGCATACACAATTGCAATAACAACTTGCAATTTTATAGCGCCTTTAATGTAGTAAAACGTCCCAAGGCACTTCACACGAGTGTTATCAAACAAAATTTGACACCGAGCCACATACGGAGTTATTAGGACGGCTTGGTCAAAGAGGAAGGTTTTAAGGAGCGTCTTAAAGGAGAAGAGAGGTAGAGGGGTTCAGGGAGGGAATTCCAGAGCTTAGGACCTCGAGAGCTGAAGGCATGGTGGCGAGATGAAAATCGGGGATGCGCAAGAGGCCAGAATTGGAGGAGCCAGAGATCTCGGAGGGTTGTAGAGCTGGAGAAGGTTACAAGTTTTGCCTCACTGCAGCCACCTGTATGTGTGATGGAACTGTGTGAACTGACAATCCAGGGAGATCGTTGCCATTTTTATCCCCAGATTCAGGCACTTTCTGGTTACAAAAACAAACATGTTAGATTTCAAAAAGTAGAAGTGTAGCCTCTAGGATGCATGACTCGAGCATATCTGCAAGACAAAGCAAAACTGAGAGATTAATATCAACAGGAACCCTGATGTGACTGTCATAATAATGATTTGGTCACTTCCAAACAGGCAGCAGGCACTGATCAGAGGCTGCAAATGTGTCTTGACTGAACCGTTCTGAGGCCTCTAACAATTACAACTGCTATTTTAAGCGCAGGTAATTGACAGGCATTTGATCCAGATTAACTATTTCTATCAGGTCAGTCAACATCTGTGGAGAAAACAAATAGTCGATGTTTCAGCTTGCACCCTTCTGAAAAATAAGAGATGGACAAGCGTACCAATAGAATCAGAAATAGGGGAGAGGGGGTAAAAACACAAACTGATCGATAGAGAGGAAGTATAGGTGGAATAATTCCTCAATGATGTAACAGATCATCTCTGTCAGCCGTGATTCAGTGTTGGCACTCTGGCCTGAGTCAGGTGGGTGTGGGTTCAAGGTCTGCTCCAGACTTCAGCACAAAAATCTAGACTGACACGCCCAATGCAGTACTGAGGGAGTGCTGCACAGTTGGATTTGCCATCTTTGGGATGAGATGTTAAACCAAGGCCCAGTCTGCCCTCTCAGATGGACGTAAAAGATCGCACAGCAGGGGAGTTTTCCCCGGTGTTCTGGCCAATATTTACCCCTCAACCCACATTAATTAAAAAAAGATTATCTGGTCATTATCTCATTGCTGTTTGTGGGACCTTGCTATGGGCAAATTGTCTGCCGCATTTCCTACATTACAACAGTGTCTGCACTTCAAAAGTAATTAATTGGCTGTGAAGTGCTTTGGGACGTCCTGAAAGGCACTAAACAAATGCAAGTTCTTCTTTCTTATCTCAGTCAAGTAATGGAAAGAAGCATTAAAGAAATAATAGACATTAAAGAAACAAAGGATGTGTGCATACCTAAGAGAGTGAGGCCTAAGATAAATGCAAGAAATTGGGAGAGATTGAAAAATAAAAAACCTGGGGTTCAGTTTTGAAATTAAAATAGAAGCTGCTAGGAAATATATCGCCGTTCCTTCATTGTCGCTGGGTCAAAATCCTAGAACTCCCTTCCTAACAGCACTGTGGGAGAACCGTCACCACACGGACTGCAGCGGTTCAAGAAGGCGGCTCACCACCACCTTCTCGAGGGCAATTAGGGATGGGCAATAAATGCCGGCCTTGCCAGCGACGCCCACATCCCGTGAACGAATATATAAAAAAAAAAGTACAGTGGGGTTCCACCAACTCCGAAAAGAGAAAGATAGTCAACAGGAAGAGGAAAACCCCCTAACAGCATTGTGTTCTGACAAAATCACTGCACCCCACAAAAGGCCTACCTGTTCACCCATGCCCATACACCAACAGATTCACCCCCACAACATCAGAAACCACTGGCTGTGAAAGAAATAGATAAATTCTGATGTTAATGTTCAGACTAGTGGGCTGTAGAGTGCCCAGGAAAAAGATGATATTGTTCCTGAAGCTTGCATTAAGCTTTGTCGGGACAGTATAAAAGGCCATCGACGGAAAGGTCAGAACGAGAGTGGAGGGCACAAGTGAAGATTAGGGTCACAACTTGTTTCCAGCTGTTGCTGTTTTGTTTCAGATTTCCAACAACGCTTTTTATTTAACTATTTCTGTCACTGCAATAGGCTTTGCATTATCTAACACTTGGGCAATACAAATAAATGACCGTAGGTGTTAGTGGACTACAAATTAACCCATCTATTGTTCCATAAAGGTTAGTATAGTACAGTTCAAAGGACTACTGGGACAATCCAAAGTTTTCACAGTCAGTGAATTCCTAATGCAACATTATAATCATCTCAAATAGGGGTGGTGTGTCTTCATACACATAAATGCAGCAGCAAAACCCTTTCAGCTAGAAGTTTACTGAAACCAATTTAAATTTGCCTATTATGTAATTTCTTGCAGTTCAGGGCTTTTTCCACCATTTTTTGTTTTAAATTTGCATATTCTGATAGGAACTGAAATTGTACAGATCCTTGATCCTTCACACATACCAACAGTTAAAAGACTGCTTTACAGTCTTAATAGATCTGAACTTCTGTAACCACAGTAGGTTTGTACAGGAATTAATTCAGATGTTACCTCTGATACTATATGTACTACAGCCAGACCGAGGGATGCCATTTCAAACATGACAGCCATGTTAAATTCTCCAAGGAAATCATAATATGCAAGAAGCTTACTGATTCTAATGACATGGTTATCAAGCAGCTGCTGCACACAATGGATTTGTTGCCGTGTATTTCTTGCAGATAAGTCAAATTTAAAATGGCTTTGTATTTACTGAAAAGGAATGTATTAGAACATTAACTACTTAGACCAGAATACACAAAGTGTCTGTGATTGGAACTGCAGAGATTATGTACTAAAGATGGGAATGTAATAAGTAATGTAGGTGCAAAAAAATAAATAATGGGTAATGAGGCAGGATTTGTAACTTGGGACCAGAAGCCAGAACTAGAGGGCATAAATGTGACAAAAACAAATTTTGTCTCAGCAGGCTTGTTTATATGTTTATTATATTAATAGCTTTGAGAAATCCAGTCATTCCATCCTGGGTTCTGATCTGCAATTTACTGACCTCTAATTCACCCCAAGAATTTACCAGCAGCTACAATTATCTGGATTCCCACGTGCAATACTTGGGGGACAGGCCAGGTTAGCAACTAAACATTATAACTTACTCCAAACTAGATTACCCCTGAGAAATATCAGGGGAGTATGCGCACATGTGTATTATATAGCTACATGGCTGCTCCTTTCCTAAGATTAAAATGGAGAAGATACAGTCAGGAATACGACAAGATTATTTTAATTAATTCTTGATTAAAAGAAAGACTATCTTTGATCAGAGTGACTGGAGACTATGCACTCAAATGCAAAGATTATATGGCGTCAGCTCCTGAACAAACACTCAAATAGCTCTGCGGAAAGCAATGGATCAGTTAAACCTGGAGGTGACAAATGCACGGATGAGTGTTTCCAGCAGTGGTGCTGAATTTGGGATATATAATAACGGACATGTAATAAGTGATTTTATGGAGTGTTTTGGTGGCAGAGTGGATACAGGTTTGAAACTCCGCTCGGGATTGAACAAAAGAAATAGGAGCAGGAGTAGGCCATATGGCCCCTCGAGCCTGCTTCGCCATTCGATAAGATCATGGCTGATCTTCAACCTCAACTCCACTTTCCCGCCCAATCCCCATACCCTTTGATTCCCTTAGAGTCCAAAAATTTATCGACCTCAGCCTTGAATATACTCAACGATTCAGCATCCACAGCCCTCTGGGATAGAGAATTCCAAAGATTCACAACCCTCAGTGAAGAAATTCCTCCTCATCTCAGTCCTAAATGACCGATCCCTTATCCTGACACAATGCCCCCTAGTTCTAGACTCTCCAACCAGGGGAAACAGCCTCTCACATCTACCCTGTCAAGCCATCTCAGAATCTTACATGTTTCACTGAGATCACCTCTCATTTTTCTAAACTCCAGAAAGCATCGGCTCATTCTACTCAAATCTCTCCTCATAGGACAGCCCTCTCGTCCCAGGAATCAATCTAGTGAACCTTCGCTGCACCGCCTCCAAGGTAAGGAGACCAAAACTATACACAGTACTCCAGGTGTAGTCTCACCAAAGCTCTGTACAATTGCAGCAAGACTACCTTATTCTTGTACTCCAACCCCCTTGCAATAAAGGCCAACATACCATTTGCCTTCTTAATTGCTTGCTGTACCTGCATGTTAACATTCTGTATTTCTTGTACAAGGACAACCAAATCTCTCTGAACACCAACATTTAATAGTTTCTCACCATTTTAAAAAAAATTCTGTTTTTCTATTCTTCCTACCAAAGTGAATAACCTCACATTTCCTCACATTATACTCCATCTGCCACCATCTTGCCCACTCACTTAACATGTCTTTATCCCTTTGCAGACTTTGTGTCCTCCTCACAGCTTACTTTCCCACCTAGCTTTGTATCGTCAGCAAACTCGGATACGTTACATTCAGTCATCGAGGCTGTGCTCCTTCACCTCAAGAAAGCAGCCAAGAAAGGGACAGGAATTGGCACACCTGACATGCATGTTTCTGTCAGGAGCCAAGCATGATAGCTTCCATCTTGTTGATATCGAGCTGGAGATAGTTCTGGCTCATCCAGGTCTTCCACATCTAAAAAGGCAGGCAAGGCACGCAATACAGCATGTGGAGTCAAAGGTGGTTGCAGAACTGGGTATGTGAACCCCATGTTTAAGGATGATGTGCCGAGGGAATAAGGAAGAGGAGGGGGTCAAGGATGGAATCTTGGAACACTGGAGTGACTGCTTGGAAGCAGGAAGTGATGCCATTGGAGGACAGGTCATAACTATAACGGAGTAGGTAGGAATGGAACTAAGTTAAAGCAGTGTCATGGAGAAAAGACCATGGAAGAGGATGGAGCAATTGATCAAGTCAAAAGTCTCCAAGAAGTTGAAGACAAAAGGACGATCAGTGCACCACAGTCAGTCACATAAGATATTATACACTCCCAGACCATGAGTGGCAGTGTTCATTCGCAGGGAATCTGGAGTTTAAAGGGAAATTATGTTTAAAAAGCTGTAACACAATGGTAATATTGACAAGCTGTACCAGAAAATTAAAATGGAGAAGCTGCAAGCAAAAATTGAGATTGGAATTATGCAGGGTATTGGATCTTTTGAACAGATTATAAATCAAATAATCAATGCTGCGTCACCTTTAGAATGAAGCCAATAAATATCTGCCTAGAAACATGACTGAGCATTATAGGATAAGTGCAAACTGTGTGAAATATAATGATTCCTAAGCTGTTGGGACCAAAGAAGCCATCTGATCTTGGATGTATAATGCAGAGGTTATCTAACTATTGTGGAGTTTTTCTTCAATTTATCTTGGAAGACATTGATTTGCTTTACAGAATCCTCAGTCCATGATAGAGCAGATTATACACAATCTGTAGAAGAAGTGAGCAATATACCTTTTTTTGTTCCTTGCTTTCTTGTGTGTGAAATAGTAACTTTTCTACGGTGTTACTTCACCAATCTTAACAGCATCTCTGCTATTGCTGGAAGTACCTATCCTGAGTAAAGCTGATGTCTGAGAAGCTCGTTGTTTGAGTTCCTTGCTGACTGGTTTTAAAGCAGTCCGATCATACAGACTTGACATGTTTCTAATGCAAACGTCAGACAACAGCTCCAACTGATCATTACTAAATGCACATTGATGTAGTGCCTGAGTAGTGATTGTGACATTTAGTGTGGCCTCAAAAACTGGGTTGTACTAAATTTGAAAAAGCAAATATATATCTAAAATACAGAATAAGATGTAACACCAGCTAGTCACTTATTATTTTCAGGATACAACTGAAGCTATACATAACTGCAACACATCATTAGCATTGCATCACAGAGCTTTGTATGTGCCCATGGTACTCAGTTACAAATACCATGTTTACACACAACTAATTTCAAATTGCATTTTACCTACTGATAAACAATTTAATCTTTAAAATGAAGGAGGATTAATTAAGCATTTGTCACCTCCTGCTCACCTCCCCACAGTTAAGTCTCCTCAGGCAACCTGCTCCTCACACATTTGCCAATGATGCTCGGTAACCATCTGTTACTTCCGTCCTTACGAAAAAAACACCAAATCTGCTCCTCCCAGAATTACCAGAGCCATAAACAAACTGTGTTGAGGTATTAGTACAAGCTACTACATTGTCAACTTAAGGCAGAACAATCTGTTGAGCTGTAGCAACTAGAAGATAATTTAATTCAACCACATATATGAAAACATGCCACACTGAATGACAAAATGCAAACTATAGTTCTGTTTGCATTTGTAAACATTGGTAAAACACACTGACATGACAGTTCATATTTGCCTGCAGGTATACCCTCAACAGTTCACTCTTAAAAAGATGCTTCATAGTTAAACCTTGTAAAATATTTAATTGTTATGTATGTTGTGAAATGAGGGTGGGGTACAAAAGTTGTAAACATTAGGGAATTTTTTTAAAGAACTGAAATACACTACGAAATCAACAGGACTGAGACAAACCGATAGAGCTATGCTGCTTTTGTAAACTAAGGATCCACCAAAATTAAACAAAACGAAGTAGGGAGCGGGAACACGACTAAAGTGGCAATAGATTTGCTTACGAATGTTCAATGAACTCATTAATAACTAATAATAAAATGGATGAGGAATTGGTGGAATTTTTTTAATACTTTTGGTGCATAATTCATATTTTAGACATTTCCAGAGAGACACTGGAATGGAATATTAGCCTTCATCTCAAGGGGACTGTAATACAAAGGGCTAGAAGTTATGCTTCATTTGTACAAAGCTCTGGTTAGACCACATCAGAGTACGGCATTCAGTTCTGAGTACCACAACTCGGGACGGATATGATGGCCTTGGAAGGGGTGCAGCGCAGAGTCACCAGAATGATACCAGGGCTAAAAGAGTTAAATTATGAGGAAAGGTTGCATAGATCAAAGGGTGATCTAATTGCAGTGTTTAAGATGATGAAAGGATTTGATTGGATAGAAAGAAACTATTTCCTCTGGTGGGGGATTCCAGAACAAGGGGGGCATAACCTCAAAGTTAGAGCAAGGCTGTGCAGGGGCGATGTCAGAAAGCACTTCTTCACACAAAGGGTGTGGTTAGGATCTGGAATGCACTGCCAGAAGGGGTGCTGGAGGCAGATTGAATCATGGCTTTCAAAGGGGAACTGGATAAGTACTTGAAAGGAAAAAATTTGCAGGGCTACGGGGATAGGGTGGGGGAGTGGGACTAGCTGGATAGCTCTTGCATAGAGCCGGTACGAACTCGATGGGCTGAATGGCCTCCTTCTGTGCTGTAACTTTGCTATGATTCTATATAGTGCCTTTAACATAGTAAAACATCCCAAGATGCTTTACAAGAGCATTATCAAATAAAATTTGACTTCAAGACATGAGATATTAGGACAGGTTTCTCCCCCAAAATAGCTGTTGCGGCTGGGGGGGGGGGGGGGGGTCAAATGAACATTTCAAAACTGAGACTGATAGATTTTTGTTGGGTAAGGGTAATGAAACCAAGGAGGGTTGATAGAGTTAAGATACAGATCAGCCATGGTCTAAATGAGTGGCAGAACAGGCTGGAGGGGCTGAATGGCCTCCTCCTGCCCCTCTGATCCACTGAGAGACTCCGGCCAGTCCGAGCCCCAGTGGACATTGTTAAACCCGAAGGCAGCACCCACCAGATGTCGATTTTGAGGCCGTTGGAGACCAGGAACTGGATGGAGTCGACATGGCCGCACAGGTGCAGGGCCGTGTTGCCCTGGTAGTCGGTGGCGAGCAGGTCGGCCCCAAACTTGTGCAGCAGGCGGCAGATCTCAACGTTGCCCCGGGCGGCGGCCACATGCAGGCCGGTGCGGCCTCGGCTGTCGCGGATGTTAGAGTCGAAGCCGCTCTCCAGCAGCCTCTTGGCGTAGGCGAGGTCGCCGTCGATGCAAGCCTGGAGCAGCGGCACGCTGGTCTGACAAGAGTCGTTGACGAAGACGTACGACATGGCGGCCGTCTCCCTGTTTACAACCGCCTCCCCGAGCCGCGCAGACTCAGAGGCCGCGGCTCATCGCCCAGCTACGGCGGGAGCAAGAAATCAAAATTAGTGCACGCACCAGCATTCTGCTCTCTCGCCTTTCCATCCCGAAATATACTCACATAACACCAGGGATGGGAGAAGTTTATATTATTCCACTTACAGTTCCTATAGGAGCTTGTTTATTTATGTATATTTCCCCCTTGCCTTTTTTTATGATTATATTAATGTAATTAATGTAAGGAGTCTTACAACACCAGGTTATAGTCCAACAGCTTTATTTGGAATCACAAGCTTTCGGAGCTTTCCTCCTTCGTCAACTCCGAAAGCTTGTGATTTTCAAATAAAGCTGTTGGGCTATAACCTGGTGTTGTAAGACTCCTTACATTTGTCCACCCCAGTCCATCACCGGCATCTCCACATCAATGTAATTACTGTTATATCCATAGCTCTGTAACTTCCTACAGCCCTCCTCCAATTCTGACCTCTTGCTCATCCCCGATTTTAATCGCTCCACCATTGGTGGCCAGGCCTACAGCCGCCTAGGCCCTCAGCTCTGGAATTCCCTCCCTAAACCTCTCCACCTCTCTCTCCTCCTTTAAGGCAGTCCTTAAATCCTACCACTTTGATGAAGCTTTTGGTCACCTGCCCTAATATCTCATGTGGCTCGAAGTCAAATTTTATTTGATAATGCTCCTGTGAAGTATCTTGGAACGTTTTACTACGTTAAAGGCACTATATAGAATCAAAGAACCATAATAAGGTTACAGCACGGAAGGCAGCTATTCAGCCCATAGAGTCTGTGCCGGCTCAATGCAAGAATCATGCAGCTAGTCCCACTCCCCCGCCCTATCCCTGTAGCCCTGCATTTTTTTTCCTTTTAAGTACTTATCCAGTTCGCTTTTGAAAGCCATGATTGAATCTGCCTCCACCACCCACTCTGGAAGTGCATTCCAGATCCTAACTACTCGCTCTGTGAAAAAGTTTTTCCTCATGTCACCTTTGGTTCTTTTGCCAATCACCTTTGTCCTCCGCTTCTTGACCCTTCCGCCAATGGGAACAGTTTCTCTCTATCTATTCTGTCTCGACCCTTCATGATTTTGAATATCTCTATCAAATCTCCTCTCAAACTTCTCTGTTCTAAGAAGAACAACCCCAGCTTCTCCAGTCTATCCACGTAACTAAAGTTGCTCATCCCTGGAATCATTCTAGCAAATCTTTTCTGCACCCTCTCTAACGCTTTCACATCTTTCCTAAAGTGCAGAGCCCAGATCTGGACACAATACTCCAGTTGTGGCCGAACCAATGTTTTATAAAGGTTCATCATGACTTCCTTACTTTTGTACTCTATGCCTCTATTCATAAAGCCCAGGATCCCGTATGCTTTTTTAACCGCTTTTTCAACCTCCCCTGCCACCTTCAATGATTTGTGTACATATACCCCCAGATCTCTCTGTTCCTGTACCCCTTTTAGAATTGTGCCCTTTAGTTTATATTGCCTCTCCTCATTCCTCCTACCGAAATGTATCACTTCTCCTTTTTCTGCATTAAATTTAATCTGCCACGTGTCCGCCCATGCCACCAGCCTGCCTACATCCTCTTGAAGTCTATCACTATCCTCCTCACTGTTCACTGCACTTCCAAGTTTTGTATCATCTGCAAATTTTGAAATTATGCCCTGTACACTCAAGTCCAAGTCGTTAGAGTATATCAGGAAAAGCAGTGGTCCTAGTACTGACCCCTGAGAAACACCACTGTACACTTCCCTCCAGACCGAAAAACAGCCATTCACTACTACTCTCTTTCCTGTTACTTTTTAGCCAATTCTGTACCCATGCTGGTACTGCCCCTTTTATTCCATGGGCTTCAATCTTGATGACAAGCCTATTATGCAGCACTTTATCAAATGCCTTTTGAAAGTCCACATACACCACATCAATTGCATTGCCCTCATCGACCCTTCCTGTTACCTTATCAAAAAACTCTATCAAGTTAGTTAAACACAGTTTGCCTTTAACAAATCCATGCTGGCTTTACCTAATCAATCCACACTTGTCCAAGTGACTGCTAATTCTGTCCCCGATTATCGTTCCTAAAAGATTCCCCACCACCAAGATTAAACTGACTGGCCTGTAGTTGCTAGGTTTATCCTTACACCCTTTTTTGAACAAGGATGTAACATTTGCAATTCTCCAGTCCTCTGGCACCACCCCCGTATCTAACGGTGTTTGGAAGATTATGGCCAGTACCTCCTCAATTTCCATCCTTACTTCCCTCAGCAACCTAGGATGCATCCCATCTGGACCGGGTGACTTATCTACTTTAAGTACAGTTAACCTTTCTAGTACCTCCTCTTTATCAATTTTTAACCCATCCAGTATCTCTACTACACCTTCCTTTACTGAGACTCTGGCAGCATCTTCTTCCTTTAAAAAGACATTTGCAAAGTATTTATTTAGGCCCTCTGCCTCCATGAGTAGATCTCCTTTTTGGTCCCTAATTGACCCCACCCCTCCTCTTACTTCCTGTTTACTGTTTATATGCCTAAAGCAGACTTTTGGCTTCCATTTTATGTTGGCCGCCAGTCTATTCTCATACTCTCTGTCCCTCTGATTTCCATTTTCACTTCCCCTCTGAACTTTCTATATTCAGCCTGGTTCTCACTTGTGTTATCAACCTGACATCTGTCATACGCCCCCTTTTTCTGCTTCATCTTACTCTTACATATAAGTGCAAGTTGTTATTGTTTTACATAAGCAAGGGCAGCAAGCAATTTACACCAAAAACAGCAAATGAATGGGCGACGAGATTAATTTGTTTTTGGTCGAGGGAGGAATTTTTGCCAGGATATCAGGAAAACTCTCTGCTCTGCCATGGGATTTTTTTATATCCACCCGAGAACAGCAGTTCTCGATTTGCCATTTCACCGAAAAGACAGCAGTCCCTCATTACTGCACTGAAGTGCCAGCCTGGTTTTTGTCCTCAACTCTACACTGAGGCATGAACCTATAATCTTCTGACTCAGACATAAAGTGCTACTTTTTTCGTGAAAATAGTCCCTTTTAAAGCTCATGTGGAATGTTGCCAGTTTTTATAACGATCAATGGGGCATTCTTTTGCTAAAATTATTTAGCAAACCACCTACTTCTGGCTTAAAAACAGAAAATGCAGCAAGTCAGGCAGCACCTGTGCAGAAAGAAACAGAGTTAATGTTTCAGGTCGATGACCTTTCGACAGAACTGGAAGAAGTTGAATCTTAAATAGTTTTTAAGTAAGTACAGAGCTGGGGAAGTGGGGGTAGGAAGGGAAGGTCTCTGATAGGCTGGAGGGCAGGAGTGATTAAATGACAAAAGGGATGATGGTGCAAGGCAAGGAGGGTGGTAATAGGACAAGTAAAGAAACAAAAGATGGGTCTAGAGGAGCTGTAAATGGCAACAGCAGAACCATTACCAGCACCTGCTGTCTGAAAAAATGGGAGCAGTGGTTATGATCTGAAGTAATTGAAATTAATATTGAGTCCAGAAGGTTGTAAAGTGCCTAATCAAAAGGAGAGGTGCTGTTCCTCGAGCTTCCATTGATCTTCATTGGAACAGTGTAAGAGGCCGAAGACAGAGAGGTCAGAGTAGGAGTGGGAAGGGGAATTAAATTGGCAATCGACCAGCAGGTCAGGGTCACACTTGCAGACTGAGCGGAGGTGCTCAGCAAAGCGATCACCCAGTCTGCATTCGGTCTCCCCAGTGTAGAGGAGGCCACATTGCGAGCAGCGAATACAGTATATTAAATTGAAAGAAGTACAAGTAAATTGCTGTTTCACCTGGAAGGAGTGTTTGGGGCCCTGGACGGTGGGAAGGGAGGAGGTGAAAGGGCAGGTGTTGCATCTCCTGAGCTCGCACAGAAAGGTGCCGTGGGTTGAGAGCATGGGTTGGGGTGATCGAAAAGTGGACCAGGGTATCGCAGACAGAGCGGTCCTTTCGGCATGCTGAAAGGGGAGGGCAAGGGAAGATGTGTTTGCTGGTGGCATCGAGCTGGAGGTGGCGGAAATGGCAGAGGATGATACGTTGAATGTGGAGGCTGGTGGGGTGGATGGTGAGGACAAGAGGGATCCTATCATTCTGGGAGGGAGGTGAAGGGGTGAGGGCAGAAGTGCAGGAAATGGGACGGACACGGTCAAGGGCCCTTTCAACCACAGTGGAGAGGAATCCTCAGTTGAGGAAAAAGGAAGACAAATCGGAAGCACAAAGTGGAAGGTGGGATCGTCAGAACAGATGCGACATAAGAACATATGAAATTGGAACAGGAGTGGGCCATACGGCCCCTCGAGCCTGCTCCACCATTCAATAAGATCATGGTGGATCTTCGACCTCAACTCCACTTTCCCGCCCAATCCCCATATCCCTTGATTCCTCTAGAGTCCAAAAATCTACCCATCTTAGCCTTGAATATATTCAATGACTCAGCATCCACAGCCCTTTGAGGTACAGAATTCCAAAGATTTACAACCCTCTGTGTGATGAAATTCCTTCTTATCTCAGTCTTGAATGGCTGACCCCTTATCCTGTGACTATGCCCCCTAGTCCTAGACTCTCCAGCCAGGGGAAACAATCTCTCAGTACCATCCTTGTCAAGCCCTCTCAGAATCTTATATGTTTCAATTAGATCACCTCTCATTCTTCTAAACTCCAAGAGAGCATAGACCCATTCTACTCAATCTCTCTTCATAGGACAACCCTTTTATCCCAGGAATTAATCTAGTGAACCTTCATTGCTCTGCCTCCAAGGGAAGTATATCCTTCCTTAGATAAGGAGACCAAAACTGCACGCAGTACTCCAGGTGAGGTCTCACTAAAGCCTTGTACATCTGTAGTGACACTTCCTTACTCTTGTATTCCAACCCCCTGCAATAAAGGCCAACATGCCATTTGCCTTCCTAATTGCTTGCTGTACCTGCATGTTAACTTTTTGTGTTTCTTGTATGAGGACACCCAAGTCTCTCTGAACACCAACATTTAATAGTTTCACACCGTTTAAAGATATTCTGTTTTTCTATTCTTCCTACCAAAGTGAATAACCTTACATTTCCCCACATTATACTCCATCTGCCACCTTCTTGCCCATTCACTTAACCTGTCTATATCCCTTTGCAGACTCTTTGTGTCCTCCTCACAGCTTACTTTCCCACCTAGCTTTGTATCATCAGCAAACTTGGATACATTACACTCGGTCCCTTCATCTAAGTCATTAACATAGATTGTAAATAGCTGAGGCCCAAGCACCGATCCTTGCAGCACCCATTGGTTACAGCCTGCCAAACTGAGAATGACCCATGTATCCCTACTCTCTGTTTTCTGTCCTTTAGCCAATCCTCTATCCATGCTAATATATTGCCCCCAACCCCATGAGCCCTTATCTTGTGTAACAACCTTTTATGTGCACCTTATCGAATGCCTTTTGAAAATCCAAATATACTACATCCACTGGTTCCCCTTTATCTACCCTGCTATTTACAGCCTCAAAAAGCTCCAATAAATTTGTCAAACACAATTTCCCTTTTATAAAACCATGTTGACTCTGCCTAATCATATTACGATTTTCTAAGTGCCCTGTTACCACTTCCTTAGTAATGGATACCAGCATTTTCCTGATGACCGACATCAGGTTAACTGGCCTGTAATTCCCTGTTTTCTCTCTCCCTCCTTTCTTGAATAGCAGGGTAACATTTGCAACCTTCCAGTCCACTGGGACCGTTCCAGAATCTAGAGAATTTCGGAAGATCATAACCAATGCATCCTATATCTCTGCAGCCACCTCTTTTAGAACCCCCGGATGTAGGCCATCAGGTCCGGGTGATTTGTTGGCTTTTAGCCCCATTAGTTTGTCCAGTACTTTTTCTCCAGTGATATTAATTGTTTTAAATTCCTTACTCTCATTTACCCCTTGGTTCCCCACTATTTTTGATATGCATTTTGTGTCTTCTACTGTGAAGACAGATACAAAATATGTATTTAACTCATCTGCCATTTCCTTATTCCTCATTATAGTTACTCCTGTCTCAACCTCTAAGGGACCAACGCTTACATTTGCTACTCTCTTCCTTTTTACATGCTTGTAGAAGCTCTTACAATCCGTTTTTATATTTCTTGCTAGTTTACTTTCATATCCTATTTTCTCCCTTTTCATCAATTTTTTGGCTGTCCTTTGTTGGTTTCGAAAACTCTCCCAATTCCTAGGCTTATTACTCTTCTTGGCAACATTATAGGCCTCTTCTTTCAATCTAATACTCTCCTTAACTTCTTTAGCAATGGAAATGGAGAAACTGGGAGAAGGGATTAGGGTTCTTACAGGAAGCGGGTTGGGAGGAAGTGTAATCAAGGTAGCTGTGGGAGTTGGTGGGCTCTTCGTGCACACATGACAGGATAGTTGTGTCCCTTGTTGCATCTTCACAATAACAAAACTTATTTTTTCCAATGAACCTAATGCTAAAACATAAAAATCATACCTCAAAAGTTTATTCTGCAATAGGCACTGGGACTGCTCCAGCAGGAATTTGCTTGGAGGCTCCTCCTAAGTAGTATTTTCAAAGTTGCTTTTTCCAGGAAAGCCTGCCTGCATGCTCCCTGAACTGGGAAAAAATGGATCTTTGGAAAGATTTTTCAGGACGAACAGCCCAAACAATTGCTCATCATTTTTGTCACAAAGTTGTTTTTCTGATGCTGAGAATCCCTAAGATGCCTATGTGGCAAAGAAGCAGAATGCAAAATGGTTAGAAAGGGTTAATTAGTTAGTAACTGAGATTGGTACAGGTGGCCTGGCCTCCTGCTGGGCCATATGTTTGCGTAGTCAGCAGGTTTGCATGGTCTTAGCAATGTAGAGTCTTTGATGTGATTCAAGGACTGGTCTGAATGTCTCCATGTTTATGGCAGATCAATATAGGTAACGAGCTTAGCCAAAGTTGAAAGACATTCCAGGTTGGGAGATAAGGAACAGAAGGGACAGGGAAGAACATTCCAAGTTGGAAGGTGAGGAAGTATCCCCTTTGATGTCTAACAGCAACATGGTCAGCACATGATTATTTATGATTGGCCGGAAATAATGTAACCTCGCATGGCAACCTATGCCCGGCTTATGATTGGTGTTGACCCTCGTTAAGTATGTTCCAACCCTATTGATTTGTATAAAAACGTGTGGATTTCTGTATGTTTTTGTTCTTGCTCTGCCAGCATAGAGGGACTCTATCAGGAGTCCAAATCAATGCTGCAGACTAAGAACCCTGCTATTAAAGTTGTGCTGAACTTTAAAATGTATTCGACTTCAGTTATTACTGAACCAGACTGAGGGGAAAGAATCCGGATCGTCAATGCAAAGATATGTTTTGATGCAAAACATTTAATCACATATATATTTTAAGTCCCTTTTTAATAGCCTTTAATGTATGAGGCAGTTTACTGTACAGAACTAAGAAATACCAAACTCAGAGAGTGAAGAGTTAAATCTTCACCATGGCTGTGATCTCATGTATCAGAGTCATCAACATGGAATGAATCCTGGGTGCGAGATTTTCAGTTACCCCCATTTTACAAAAGAAAATAATGGTTAGAAGGGAGACGTTACATCTGTCACATGGGCCGAAGGAGATAGCAAAGTGCATTTTGTATTTTCTTCTCTTTCTTATCCTTTTCTCTTTCTCTTTTTCTCTTTTTTGTCTTTTCCCTTTCTGCTTTTCACTTTTGCTTTTTATTAGCTGCCTGACGACAAAACTTGCAAGTGTTTTCCCTTCGGATGAGACATTAAACCGAGGTCTCGCCTGCCCTCACCGGCGGATGCAAAAGATCCCAGGACACTATTTTGAAGAAGAGTAGTGGAGTTCTCCCCGGTGTCCTGACTGACATTTATCCCTCAACCAACATCACTAAAACAGATTATCTGATCATTATCACATTGCTGTTTGTGGGACCTTGCTGCGTTTGCTACATTACAACAATTACTACAATACAAAAGTACTTCATTGTCTGTAAAGTGCTTTGGGACATCCTGAGGTCGTGAAAGGCGGTACATAAATAGTAAGTTCTTTTTATCTTGTTTCCACAAACACTTTGAATACTGGGATCGTCGTGCCTCCGTTGTGGATCTCTTGTTTCTCTTGCTTTACAGTTAAAGGAAGCAAGAGAAGTATCAAGAATTATCAGCAAAGTGCACATGAGATCACAATCCTCAGGTGGGAGAATGGGAAGTTGCTATCTCCTGAGTGAGATTCCCACTGGATGCAAGGAGTTTGTTGGGCTGGTTGAAGGACTTTCAGTCTGGAATATGCATAATTTGCTTTTTTTAATCCACATTTCTCAATCAGTTGGATTAAAGAAAAGGGGTCCAATCTAAACTTGTAAGTTAACTCGTCAAATCTTAAAAGGGGCGTATTGAATTGTTAATGTTAGGTCGAAAATATTGTAACACATCAAGAGACCACCAGGGGGTGTCACACCTAGCCAACAGCAAACCCTCAACTATAAGACTTGAGAGTGAGTCCGCCCCTGTAGCCTGGTAGTTGCATAGCCTGGGGCCATGTATTCTGCCAGGACAGAACCCACCCACACGTCAATGACAAATCGAATATTCTGAAATTAGAGATATAGGCATTCCTGTGTATCTCCTACGAGGAGATTCTACTCCGATACTAAGCTGGCAGATTTTTAACATAAAGTAACATTTCCAGCATAAGTAGCATATGTCCATATATATAATGCAAATTATACAACATTTCAGATTGTTGAGAGATCCATCTCTCCAAGGCAATTTGCAACAAGCTTTCTGAATTGTACACCAACAAGAACTTGCATTTATATAGCACCTTTGACATAGTAAAATGTCATAAGGTGCTTCACAGGAGCAATTATCAAACAAAATTTGACACTGAGCCACAGAAGGAGATATTATGTGATAAGGAGATATTAGGACAGGTGACCAAAAGCTTGGTCAAAGAAGTAGGTTTTAAGGCCAGTCTTAAAGGAGGAGAGAGTGGTAGAGAGGTAGAGAGGAAGAGAGGCAATTCCAGAATGTAGATTAAAATGGACAATTATACTTGTGGTGCAATGTGCTATTGGCATCCATATCATGTTAGGCCACACTTGGTTGATATTTTTATACAGTAAATTGCATGACATAATTTAAAATGTTAACAGATAACTTACCAGCATCTGAGGACATTGTGGATGCAACCTTCCCTCTCTAAGCAGTTAGAACTTTTACTTTTGTGACAATCAATTTTCTCCTGACACATCTGCAACCTTCCCTATTCTCCTTAGACCTTTATTTTGGGCCAGATTTAAATCTGTCATTCTTTAATGTTGCTGAGCTATTTCTGCATTCCCATGTGACTCTCATCATTTTGCAAAATGTGTTTTTTTTAGGCTGTTTCAAAATCCAGTGATTGTAGGCAATTAGTTGTTGGAGTCTCTTTTCTTTTAATAACTTGATTTTAACTGAGGTATTAAATTCCTTCTCTCAAGCGTGGCTTTTGTGTTGCACCGTTTTTGCATGCCATTTTTTACAGTGACCACCAGATCCCTATACACTGCTCTTGTTAGCAACGGTCAAGTAGTTTTATTACTGGCTGTTAAGCTGTTAAGTTTATAGTATTATATATTATGATCCATCAGCGAAATGGGGGGAGTAAATTGCCCAGCACGCGTGTGGAAAGCAACATTTTTACAGCTATGTGGTAACTGTGAGAGGCTGACATGCAATTACTGCCAAGAGAGCCTTTGCACATGCACACTCAAAATCTTCCATCCACAGGTGAAGAATGCACAAGATCATCAGGTAGGATGTCTCTGTGGCTGTTTGTCAATATTTTGATCTCTGGTGTGTGTTTAAGTAGCCTCGAGTACTGGTATGTGTTGTCGACCAGTTCACCGGAAGCTTTTCAGTGCTGCTGGCCACAGCATGATATATACTGTATTATCATGCCCGACCATACAATTAAATTTAAGTGACTGAGTGGCTGTTTCCTAAATTTTAGTGTATCTAAAAGATTTGTGCTGTCCTTCCTGTTAAAAGGGAGGCTCGAAGTCAGCAAATTGGAAGCAGTGAAACCAAACTGCTTTTAGTTCAGCTGAAGTCGGGATGTATATTCATCTCTTCCCTTTAGAGTTGAAAGAGGATTGAGTAAAGTTTTGTGATGGACAGTATAAATAACCAATTGAAATTCTCTGTTCTAATTACTGCAGGAAAAAGGCTGGCTACCGGCTGGAAAATACATTGAACTTGAACAATAAATATCCTTATGGCTAAATGGATTGGACAGTTAACCTTGGAGCTAGCGCTGATATCTGCTTGGTTCCATCCATTATCTGCTTGCCCAACACAGTAATTTTGCTGTGAATTGTAAGTAATTTATATAATTAAGGACTTATGATCTTAATGCAATACCCAATAACTTCAATTTAATTAGTTAAGTAGAAATTAGTGCCGTATGAGGGAAGATTTCCTCTTTGCACTGTACATAAAGAAAGAAGGAACATCACTTATATAGCACCTTTCATGTCCTCAAGACATTCAAAGTGACTTACAACCAATAGGTTACTTTTGAAGTGCAGTAACTGTTATATAGACAAATGTAGAAGATAATTGTGTGCAAACAGCAAATGAATGAATGACCCGATAATCTGTTTTTGGTGATATTGGCTGAGGGAGGAAAGTTGGTCCAGATACTGGAAGAACTTCCTCCTCCTCTTCAAATATTACATAGAATTAGATGGAAATTACCACATAGAAACAGGCCATTCGGCCCAACTGGTCTATGCCAGTTTTTATGCCCCACACGAGCTTTCTCCCACCCTACTTCATCTAACCCCATCAGCATATCCTTCTATTCCTTTCTCCCTCATGTACTTATCTAGCTTCCCCTTAAAAACATCTATGCTAGTTGCCTCAACTATTCCATGTTGTAGCAGGTTCTACATTCTATCCATTCTCTGGGTAAAGAAACTTCTCCTAAATTCCATACTGGATTTATTAGTGACTATCTTATATTTATGACCTCTAGTTTTGGACTCCCCCACAAGTGAAGACATTTTTTCTATGTCTACCCTATCAAACGCCTTCATAATTTTAAAGACCTCTATCAGGTCTCTCCTCAGCCTTCTCTTTTCGAGAGAAAAGAGTTCCAGTCTGTTCAATCTATCCTGATAGTTATTACCTCTCAGTTCTAGTATCATCCTTGTAAATCTTTTTTGCACCTTCTCCAGAGCCTCTATATCCATTTTGTAATATGGAGATCAGAATTGTGCACAGTACTCGAAGTGTGGTCTAACCAAGGCTCAATACAAGTTTAACATAACTTCTCTGCTTTTCAATTCTATTCCTCCAGAAATTAACCCCAGTGCTTTGCATTTTTTATAGCCTAGTTAACCTGCATTGCTACTGATGCCATGAATCTTTTAAGTCCACTTAACAAAATCATAAATCCATACTTCATAACAGGTTTATGATTTCTCAGAGGAAATCTTCATTATTGACAGAGGAACTATGCTGCCAAAACTTTACCCATGATTTTTAGCAGGGAGCAAAATACTGACATAACCAATCTGGCTTGAACAAGTGACCACAGAGCACTCTGAATGGTAAACAATACTGACAGCAAGTAACTGAAGTAAACAGTGAGTCATGTAACAAATAGAATGATTTCACCATGGGAATTTAGTGTCACCTTGAACTACATTGCACAATATGAAAAGATAAAATATGTTAGCTGATTGATATCATTAAATCTAATCTTAGCTCTCTTTTATTGCTAATTGTCTCCTCTCCTGAAAGTGAGATTTGGTTCCACAGGTAACAGTAGAGCTCTGGTACAGCATTCGTGATTCTGGACATCGAGGTGTGGTTAAGTCATTAAACTGTGGGGGACATCAGAACCCAAGCTTGATCCTGTCTTTTCTTGGTGACCACACAAGTGCACTTTCCAGCAACGGGCATTGATAGCGGTCAGAAGTAGGAACCCAAGTTCTTCGACCCAGCCGAGAGAGAGCAAGGCCCCCACGTTTTCTCATCTGAAATTGGCTAAATCGACACAAGAGAGGTTTAAAACATTCTGCTTTCCTTGTCTCCGTGACTGTGTACCACAGTGGGCTGTGTGTTTATTCATTGAGCATCAGGCACCATTTTAGTTTTTCTAAAATGCAAAATGTAAGCAGAATATTGGCAGTTTATATAGAAGTCAATTGAACCATGGCCAAGTTATAAAAATAAAACACAAAAATAACAATCCTTTATCATAATAAGAAATTTCAATAACAAAATAGAGGTTATATTAATAAGGAATCTCAACATTTTTCTAGAACAAAATAATGTTTAAGATAATTGAGTATATTACAAAGCAAACATCTGTATTTTTTGTCTGGATATATCTATATTTTATTGTTTTCACACGCTGATGTTAAATTTCCAATATCTCTGTGGTTCGAAGGTGCACCTGATAGTTGCATAGGGTTTCAGTTAGAAATGCATCAGTGAAATTGTTCAGCCATTCAGTAAGTGTTGGCCGGCGAGGAAGAGTTCTGAAAAATATCATTAATCAAAAGGAATTGTGAAGCTGCAGTTACTGATTGTCTAAGACACGTGAGCTGATGCAGTAGAAAAGAAGAGCATCAAAAAGTACCAATTTCACTTATTTTTGTTTAATCATAAAATATTGTAATATTAAATCTATCAGTATAATTAACAATTAATGCACACTATACACAAGACTTTCATTATATAAATAGATTTTAACTTAAATGTAATTTGTAAAAAGGAGGTACTCACCTCCCTCCCATCTCTGCAAAATATGACTCCACCCATAGCTATTGACTACACCTGACAAATTATTTACATCCCTATTCAGCCTTTAGGATTTCATAGAATCATAGTATCATAGAATCTTACAGCACAAAAGGAGGCCATTTGGCCCATCGTGCCGGTGCCAGCTCTTTGAAAGAGCTATCCGATTAGTCCCACCCCCCTGCTCTTTCACTTTTGCCCTGCAGATTTTTCCATTTCAAGTATTTATCCAATTCCCCTTTGAAAGTTACTATTGAATCTGCTTCCACTACCTTTTCAGGCAGTCAATTCCAGGTCATAACAACTCGCTGTGTAAAAACATTTATCCGCATCTCGCCTCTGGTTCTTTTGGCAATTATTTCAAATCTGTATCCTCTGGTTAACCAACCCACCTGCTAGTTTTTTTTTATTCATTCATGGGATGTGGGCTTTGCTGACAAGGCCAGCATTTATTGCCCATCCCTAATTGCCCTTGAGAAGGTGGTGGTGAGCCGCCTTCTTGAACCGCTGAAGTCCGTGTGGTGAAGATACTCCCACAGTGCTGTTAGGAAGAGAGTTCCAGGATTTTGACCCAGCGACGATGAAGGAACGGCGATATATTTCCAAGTCGGGATGGTGTGTGACTTGGAGGAGAATGTGCAGGTGGTGTTGTTCCCATGTACCTGCTGCCCTTGTCATTCTAGGTGGTAAATGTCGCAGGATTGGGAGGTGCTATCGAAGAAGCCTTGGCGAGTTGCTGCAGTGCATCTTGTAGATGGTACACATTGCAGCCACAGTGCGCCGGTGGTGGAGGGAGTGATTATTTAAGGCGGTGGATGGGGTGCCAATCAAGCGGACTGCTTTGTCCTGGATGGTGTCGAGCTTCTTGAGTGTTGTTGGAGCTGCACTCATCCAGGCAAGTGGACAGTATTCCATCACACTCCTGACTTGTGCCTTGTAGATGATGGAAAGGCTTTGGGGAGTCAGGAGGTGAGTCAATCATTGCAGAATACCCAGCCTCTGACCTGCTTTTGTAGCCACAGTATTTATGTGGCTGGTCCAGTTAAGTTTCTGGTCAATGGTGGCCCCCAGAATGTGATGGTGGGGATTCAGCGATGGTAATGCCACTGAAGGTCAAGGGGAAGTGGTTAGACTCTCTCTTGTTGGAGATGGTCATTGCCTGACACTTGTCTGGCACGAATGTTGATGCAGACACAGACTGCTTCATTATCTGAGGGGTTGTGAATGGAACTGAACACTGTGCAATCATCAGCAAACATCTCCACTTCTGACCTTATGATGGAGGGAAGGTCATTGATGAAGCAGCTGAAGATGGTTGGGCCTAGGACACTGCCCTGAGGAACTGCTGCAGCAATGTCCTGGGGGTGAGATGATTGGCCTCCAACATCCACTACCATCTTCCTTTGTATCATTCCAGCCACCAGAGAGTGTTCCCACTGATTCCCATTGATTTCAATTTTACGAGGTCTCCTTGGTGCCACACTCAGTCAAATGCTGCCTTGATGTCAAGGGCAGTCACTCTCACCTACCTCTGGAATTCAGCTCTTTTGTTCATGTTTGGACCATGGCTGTAATGAGGTCTGGAGCTGAGTCGCCCTGGTGGAACCCAAACTGAGCATTAGTGAGCAGGTTATTGGTGAGTAAGTGCCGCTTGATAGCACTGTCAATGACACCTTCCATCACTTTGCCGATGATTGAGAGCAGACTAATGGGGCAGTAATTGGCCGGATTGAATTTGTCCTGCTTTTTGTGGACAGGACATACCTGGGCAATTTTCCACATTGTCGGGTTGATGCCAGTGTTGTAGCTGTACTGGAACAGCTTGGCTAGTTCTGGAGCACAAGTCATCAGCACTATAGCCAGGATGTTGTCGGGGCCCATAGCCTTTGCTGTCTCCAGTGCACTCAACCATTTCTTGATATCACGTGGAGTGAATCGAATTGGCTGAAGGCTGGATTCTGTGATGGTGGGGGTATCAGGAGGAGGTCGAGATGGATCATCCACTTGGTACTTCTGGCTGAAGATGGTTGTAAACGCTTCAGCCTTGTCTTTTGCACTCACATGCTGGATTCTGCCATCATTGAGGATGGGGATGTTCACGGACCCTCCTCCTCCCGTTAGTTGTTTAATTGTGCACCACCATTCGCAATTGGTTATGGCAGGACTGCGGAGCTTTGATCTGATCCGTTGGTTGTGGAATCGCTTAGCTCTGTCTATTGCATCTTGCTTCCACTGTTTAGCATGCATGTAGTCCTGTGTTGTAGCTTCACTAGGTTAGCACCTCATTTTTAGGTACACCTGGTGCTGCTCCCGGCATGCTCTTCTACACTCCTCATTGAACCAGGGTTGATCCCTAGCTTGTTGGTAATGGTAGATGGAGGGATATGCTGGGCTATGATGTTACAGATTGTGGTAGAATACAATTCTGTTGCTGCTGATGGCCCCCAGTGCCTCATGGATGCCCAGTTTTGAGCAGTGGATTGGAAATCAGAGGAGGTAGTGATCTAACTGTATTGTGCTCTGGTAGGACCGCACCTGGAATACTGGGTCCAGTTCTGGTCACCAGGAAACAAGAGAGAAATTCAAGCACTGAAAGCAGTGCAGAGAAGAGCCACAAGGCTTGTCGCCAATGTTTGGGTTGATTATGAGGAAAGATTGGAGAAACTTGGGCTTTTCAGCCTGGAAAGGAGGCGTGTGAGAGGTGATCTAGTAGGGGTACAGTAATTAAGATAATAAATGGTATGGAAAAGGTCAATCCAGAATATTACTTTAAATTAAATTGTGAGAGCCGGTCAAAAGGGTACAGGTTTAAACGGGAGAAGGGTGCCTTTAGGACTGATAGCAAGAAATTTTCATACAAAGAATGATGGAAGATTATTTTGTGATTTTTTTTGCTAAATAGCTGCGAGTTTCTGTAAAGTTCGTTGGATTTCCTCTTGGTACCAGTTGCCAAGGTCTCCGAGTGTGACTGCTTTGTACCAGGTTTAATGCAGCACATACAAAATGTGTTGGCTGCGAGATTCCGTTCGAGTCTGTGACAGTTCTGCAAGGACCAATATTCGGACAGAAAGATGATGATTTTCTCCAAACCATTTTATCTCAACATTTTTTGAACGGACAGGTGAACTTTCCAAAAGCCCCTTTCCTTCCCACACGAGGACTGAAGGGGGGACATCTGTGCTGTCTGGTGACTTCCTTGCAGAAATGATCATTTAAAGTTCAGTTGATTTAAATACCTCAGTCCAGTTCAGTGAAGAATCGGTTGGTCAGTGACTGTAAAAGATCCGCTGGCCCCTCTCCTCGCCTTCAATCCTGCCCGTGTGATGGTTCCAAGTTACATCTGACCGAGTCTCGCTTGCTGCTGGGATGCCCGCTGAGCCCGCCGGTCTCCACATCCCAGTCCACTGTGCTTTTTGATCCTGCATCATGCAGTCTCTGGTATCTCCGGTCACAAAAGCCATTTTCGTGGCATTATTCCTTTTCGCCATCCTGCTGATTCTCTATGTGATCCTCTGGTACATTTGTAGAGATGTAGACCATGCCTACGCCATCTGATAGCACATTCTGGAGACTCAAAGAAGGAAACGCAGAACTGATTGGTAAGTAGTCGATTGTAATTATTAAACTGGGGAGTACTGTCACCAATTTGCACGGTAATTTAGTACATAGTGATCACATGGTTAAGCTTAACGTTTCTCTGTACAAGCGTCTCATTGCAGCAACAGGGGGCTGTTATTTTGACACTGTTGATTGAAATTCTGGTATTTTTGACAAGGAAATTGAGGTAATTCTCTACCACTTGTAATAACACGCAGGCTTGAACATTTTTTAAAAGGTCCAGCGTGTATAGATTGTTCATGGATTGAGTTTACAAATATTTCATTTAAGAACCACAGACAGCACAGTGCCAAGGATGAGATGTGAGTAGAGAAACCGAACTGGCGTTAATCCGATTACACGGGTGTACTGTGCAGGCTGCCGTTGGATTAATGTAATCATTCTATCTACTTTATGGTGAGTGAATGGGTTTTTAAGGACATTAATACCTGAACATTTCTCATTAACAATACATGACACTATTACCTGGACTGTTTACTGTTGCTGAGGGTTCAACAAGTTGTGTCTGTTCCTTCGGGCCAAGTTTGCAACCAATTAATTTGGTTTTCACTTTTTTTAAAAAAAGGTTGGATTTTGCAAACGTCCAGGAACATGTCGTAACAGAGCTTTTAATACAAATAACCACTAATTAGGGTAGTAATAGTAAACCTAATAGCAAATATGTCCAGTACTGGTAACAGTAAAATTCATTATCACTCTTTCATTAACCTTCTAGTCATTTTTCACAAAATCTGAAACCTACCAGATCAATATTTTCCAAAAAAATGCAATATAGAAACACTGAGCTTTCTGGTGCAGATTTAAAATTAAATTTAGTAAATTATAGAGTGTAATATCCAAGGCGTGTTTATTTGTTTATTTCATAATCTGAAATCTAACATTAATCAGAAAGCCAAATGTTTTTCTATAAAGGCGGTTTGAAAACAGGCACCTGTCCGATGCTGAAACTGAGACATCGTAAAATAAACTAATAAAATACAACCCCAATATGTCAGTACAGTTTTTAAGTTCTATATTTCAGAAGCTTCGAGAAGGTTGAGAAATAGCGAAAGGTGTTTGATGTTTGAGAATTCGAAGTGTTAAAAACAGGCGGTGCTGCAATATGTGATATTAAGTATTGTCGAGCCGGCTCCAGTGAGATAATTCAGTAGTCTTGGGATTCACTTGAATCTATCCTATTGTTCGAGTCCTGTTTCACTGTTGGTCTAAAATACCACTGTCGTACTGTCGCTCTGAAATGTATTTTTGAGAGCAAATCCATCAAGCTCCTTCACCCATCTCCAAGTATGCATCTTAAGAAGTATATAATCAACGAAGTGACATCTTATGTGTGTGATTCTGCACTCTGCTTGATGTTAGTAACTATGACAGTTAATGGTAGTGATTTTGTTTTAATTCCAGGTTTTCTGATTTATTGAGAGCGATTGTTAGAATTACTAGTAGCCATGATGTGGAGATGCCGGTGATGGACTGGGGTGGACAATTGAAGTCTTCACCTGACGAAGGAGCAAAGCTCGGAAAGCTTGTGATTTCAAATAAAGCTGTTGGACTATAACCTGGTGTTGTGCGACTCCTTACAAAAGTTAGAATTACTGTATGTGGTCATCAAAACACCTGGTAATAAAAAAAATCCCAGAAAAATCACCGAATTCCATGTAATAAAAATGGAAGTTAACTTTATTCAGTCAACATAAGACAATGCCTCATACCAGAAGGAGATCGCTTTTCAGTACAAATTTAAATACATTTCTCCAAAGAGAATACATTCTCCCAAGCTTTAAAGGAGCATGTCTTCTCAAATTGGTTCCCAGTCAGTAAAATCACTGTTATAACAAATCTCTTGTGTATTTGAGCAGGCTCCTTCTCCCAGTGACAGCTGCCACATTTGTAATGATATTTTAACAGGAATGGTGATGTTGTTCACTTCAGATTTGCCATTGTGATGACAGCAGGACAAGAGGCACCAGCCGGCATCCAAGGTAATACTCATACAGTAATTGATGCTGAGAATGATCCTTCTCCAATTACTGCACCATTCTCAGGAGCAAGAGGTAAAATTCACAAAATTCAGATTTATGGATTTATTCTTCGGTCAATCGCATTGCAATAATTGTTACTTTTTAAAGTTATCTTTGTAATGAGGATTATGTAAATGCAGGTCTCGTTTCAGGTTTCCTTTGGGTGAGATGTTAAACTGAGGTTAAACTTTTAGAACCATAGAATCATAGAAAAGATACAGCACAGAAGGGGGCCATTCGGCCCATCGTGTCTGCACCAGCTCGAAGAACAACCAGGTGCCCATTCTAATCCCACCTTCCAGCACCCGGTCCGTAGCCCTGCAGATTACAGCACTTTAGGTGCATGTCCAGTACTTTTTAAAAGAGTTGAGGGTCCCTGCCTCTACCACCAATTCGGGCAGCGAATTCCATACACCCACCTCCCTCTGGGTAAAAAAGTTTTTCCTCATGTCCCCTCTAATCCTTCCGCCAATCAGCTTAAATCTGTGTCCTCTAGTTCTTGAACTCTCCGCTAGGGGAAACAGGTACTTCCTGTCTACTCTATCTAGGCCCCTCATAATTTTGTACACCTCAATCAAGTCTCCCCTCAGCCTCCTCTGCTCCAAGGAAAACAAACCCAGCCTATCCAATCTCTCCTCGCAGCTGCAATTTTCAAGCCCTGGCAACATTCTTGTAAATCTTCTCTGCACTCTCTCCAGAGCAATTACGTCCTTCCTGTAATGTGGTGACTAGAACTGTGCACAATACTCCAGCTGTGGCCTTACCAGCGTTTTATACAGTTCCATCATTACATCCCTGCTTTTGTATTCTATACCTCGGCTAATAACGGAGAGCATTCCGTATGCCTTCTTCACAACTTTATCGACCTGTACTGCCACCTTCAGGGACCTGTGCACATGCACTCCAAGGTCTCTCACTTCCTCTACCCCTCTCAATATATTCCCGTTTACTGCATATTCCCTTTTACTGTTTGCCCTCCCTAAGTTCATTACCTCACACTTCTCCGGGTTGAACTCCATTTGCCACTTTGCCGCCAACTCCACCAACCCATTGATATCTTCTTGGAGTCCACAGCTATCCTCTTCACTATCAACTACACGGCCAGTTTTTGTGTCGTCTGCAAATTTGCCAATCATGCCCCCTACATTCAAGTCCAAATCATTAATATATACCACAAACGGCAAGGGACCCAACCCTGAGCCCTGTGGCACACCACAGGAAATGGATTTCCATTCGCAAAGACATCCATCGACTTTTACCCTTTGTTTCCTGTTACTGAGCCAATTTTGGATCCAATTCGCCACATTGCCCTGTATCCCATGGGCTTTTACATTTCTGAGCAGTCTGCCATGTGGGACCTTGTCAAATGCCTTACTAAAATCCATGTAGACAACATCCACTGCACTACCCTCATCAATCCTCCTTGTCACTTCCTCAAAGAATTCAATCAGATTTGTAAGGCATAACCTTCCCTGAACAAATCCATGCTGACTATCCCTGATTAAACCATGCCTTTCCAAGTGACAGTTTATCCTATCTCTCAGTATTGATTCTAATAGTTTGCCCACCACCGAGGTAAGACTGACCGGCCTATAATTGTTCGGCCTTTCCCTCGCACCCTTTTTAAACAATGGTACTATGTTTCCAGTCTTCCAGTCCTCCGGTACCTCCCCTGTATCTAGTGAGGATTGGAAAATGATCCACAGAGCATCTGCTATTTCCTCCCTAGCTTCCTTCAATAGCCTAGGAAACAATCCATCCGGCCCTGGTGACTTAGCAACTTTCAAGGATTCCAGTCCCTCTAGTACTTCCTCTCTCGTTATGTTTACCTTATCCAATATTTCTCACCTCTCCTCTTTAACTACTACATCTGGAACATCCCTTTCCTTTGTGAATACGGTGACAAAATATTCATTTAAAACCCTACCCACATCCTCTGCTTCTACACACAAGTTACCCTTATCATCCCTGATAGGTCCCACCTTTTCCTTAGCTATCCTCTTGTTCTTAATGTACTGATAAAATATCTTTGGGTTTTCTTTAATCTTACTAGCTAATATTTTTTCATGCCCTATCTTTGCTTTCCTTATTTCCTTTTTTACGTCATCCCTGTACTTTCTATACTCCTCTAGGCTTTCTGCAGTATTTAGTTTTCTGTGACAGTCATAAGCTTTCTTTTTCTGCTTTATCTTGCCCTGTATACTTCTAAACAACCAGGGTGCTCTAAATTTGGCAGTGCCACCCTTTTTCTTTGAGGGGACGTGTCTGCATTGTACCCGTAGAATTTCACTTTTTAGTGCCTCCCACTGGCTTGTCACTGATTTCTCCTCAAGTAGTTGAGTCCAGTCCACTTCTGCCAAATCACCTTAGTTCTGTAAAATTTGCCTTCCCCCAATTTAAAACGTTTACTCCTGATTTAACTCTGTCCTTTTCGATAATAATGCTAAAACTAACTGAATTGTGGTCACTATCCCCAATATGGTCACCCACTGTCACTTCACCCACTTGCCCATCTTCATTTCCCAGGACTAAATCTAGAATTGCATCCCCTCTTGTTGGGCTTGTCACGTACTGGCTAAAAAAGTTCTCCTGGACATCAATCAAGAATTTTGCGCCCTCTGTGCCCCTCACACTGTTTGAATCCCAGTTGATGTTAGGGTAGTTGAAGTCCCCTACTATTATTGCCTTCTTATTTTTGCACTCAGAAATTTGCCTACATATTTGTTCTTCTATCTCCCTTTCGCTATTCGGGGATCTATAGTACACTCCTGGTAGTGTGACTGCCCCTTTTTTATTTCTTAGCTCGACCCATATGGCCTCGATTGATGATCCATTTAGCATATCATCCCTTCTCACAACTGCCCTCTCAGGTACACTTAAAAGATTCCATGGTAATATTCAAAGACGTTCAGGGGAGTTCTCCCGGTGTCCTGGCCAACACTTATCCCTCAACCAACAGCACTAAAACAGATTATCTGGTCATTTATCTTATTGTTGTCTGTGGGACCTTTTTTTTTCGTTCACGGGATGTGGGCGTCGCTGGTGAGGCCAGCATTTATTGCCCATCCCTAATAGGGATTGTGCACAAAACAGCTGCTGCATTTCTTTACTTTGCACCTTCAAAATGCTTCATTGGCTGTGAAGCACTTTCGGATGTTATAAGATTGTGAAAGGCCCTATATAAATGCAAGAATTATGTCTTCCTTTCTTTCTTTCTTGAATCTGGCAATCGATAAATATCTTTCAGTGTTTTTTCTGATCCCTCTTTTAATAGAGGTTTGTGCTAATCGAGTGCTTGATCTAAGCTGGGATGGGTGAAACATGTTACGCTTTGCTGTTGCCAATCTCAGCTCAAAGCAGACACAATTTTATCCGAATGCCCTGAACATTGTCCAAATTTGTATGTCGCCTGCATCAATCTCAGTCTGAGAAGAGATGATAGATTTGAATACTGGTGCAGCTTTCCTGATATGAAAGGAATTGAATTTTTACATATGTATTCTTGTGCTTTTTCTATTCTGTCTCTGGTTGACAAACTGATATTTAATACTATGCAATAACTGTAAGATATTTGTATTGAAGCATCAACAAACATTTAAAAAAATCATAATCTGAGGCTAAATTCTGTGTGCCATTTCCTGAATATGTTACAGAGTGGGACAGAATGGTAGCAGAGTCAGTCAGAGCACCATGAACTATATTGTGGTAGGACATTGCTATGATGTACCTGTAATCCTCCACCAATCACAGTTGTATCACTGTGGGGAGGTGCTGAGTGGCAGAAAAGGTGGGACAATCAGGCAGTAAGTCCTACTGCGGCATCCCACCCAAACTTAATTTTTCTTCTTCCCCCCCACCCCCACCCCAGAATCAGGAACTTCCTTTTCCCTGGTAAATGCTGTTGGGGAGGTGGCCAACTCCATTTCCATGCCTTTTGCAATTGACCCCAAGGACCTGTCTGAGGCCGGAAAAAGATTTCCCTCCTTGTTCTCGGGGCTCTTGCACCCCTCTTTAAGTGGCCTCCACCTCTTCAGGTGCTGCAGTGGGACCCTCTACCCAAATTTTCCTGCCTTGCAGTGGCGGGCCTCTTTCTTGACGGTGGGGAACCTGCTGGGAGCCCACCCAATATACTTAACGACCCTGGTCCAGGAAAATAGATCGAGGTCACGGCAGGGTCGCGAAGTCCTGCCCCACGCCAATACTGTCAACAGGAAGAAGATCCAGGCCATGTCTCCCAAGTAGCCATTTCGGTTCTTTCTTGATAAGGCACTGACTCATCCTGAGATACAATTCTAAGGGTGCCAGCAGCTCTCTAGTATCTAACACAAATGACTATACTTCATGTATGAACCTAGATAGTGCATGTCAGCAAGCTATTTGGATGCCAAAGATTCCCAATAAGAGTCCCTTGATAGCAATCAGGAGCAGGAATACTGGCTGATTTTTCTCATTCCATATTTCTGAGGCACTTAGGCCAACTGTAGCATTCCTTCTGCTGCACAGTTGATATTGGTTATCTTAGCACAGACTAGGGATCGAACATGGGACCTTCTTGATCTGCATGGCTCAACATTACATTGGCACTGCATTTAAGGCTGGATGTGCATTATCCACTGGGTCATTGAGGGAGCTACCTCCTGTCATTTTTCCTGGTGTGTCAATCATGGATGGACATTGATGGCTTCTATTGAGATATCTCTGTCCAGATCATCCGACCTCTATACTAAAGAGGATAGTTAAATGGGGCAGGAGAGAGAGAAAAAGAGAGGAAAATGATAACAGCAGAAAAGTATTGACATCTATCAATAATGATTCTTCCAGGAAACTGGGGTGTCTTCGTCCTGATAAATTACTTAATTATAATTATTTTCACTGATTGCCTATTGATCTAGCATGGCTATCGCAGTTACTCTGGTTCACAGTTACCATGATGATGGTTAGTGACAATGTAATAATGAGTGTATATATTGTAGATTATGCCACAATATTGTGACAATCTAGGTTGCGTTTCAGTTTTGATTAGAAGGATTCTGTATGAGTTTACCACTCCAGATATTTAAACCAATGTAAAAAATGAGAACGTTTGAATTTGTGTACAAATATTTACAGCATTCTGACTGTATTCATGCTATCTGCTTAATGCCAGAAAATAATGAATTAGGAATCCAGATAGTGTTCAGCACTGCTCAATATGACAGCAAATGGATCCTCTGATCAGCACAGACAACAGTCTTGGGCTGATTATTTTTTTTATCTTGCCAGTGATATTAGAATTATGCTGTCAGATTGAATCTGCATTGTGTTGGAGTATCTACAAAGCCTTTGCCTGCAAAATCAAATTGTCGGTGAAACTGGAACAATCAAATTAATGGAATGGTGCAGTAAAATGTCAGTAGGAACTGAATGTGGCAACTTTTCAGCATTGGGATTGAAAACAATCATTTTACTGTTGCATACAAATGAAACACATCACGTTCTTAGTTTGCTGAATGAGACAGAGCATATTGATCTCATGTTAGCGATATAAAACTAGCATGAGGGGTTATTGATATACATAGCTTGTCACAAACTGATGAGTGTTATATCATTAATATCAGAGTTGAGATCATTTTCTTTGCCCGGAGTCTTTTTTAACTGACTTAAAGGAAGTCAATATAGCTGGCAGCTAGATGTGTAATTCCAAATGTAAACATTTTGAGAGCACAATTTTCTCCTAAGTAAATGTGTTCTCCGTTCTACTGACAAAATATTTCCCTCTCTTGACTGTTGCAATTTGCTTCATAGTGAAATTGTTCAGTCCAATCAGCATCTTTTAAAAATTTTTGATTAAACATTTCATTGCAGAGATTGACGCTGGCAAAAAAAAAGGATGTTTCTCATTCATACAATTTTAATCAATCTGCATTCACCAGATTTGATAGTGTGAATCAGTCAATCAAAATGTTTAAAGATTGCCATTTGTGCCCATGAAATAAAATCGAATCACTGGGGGCAGATTTTCAACTAAAGAAACCGGTGTTGAGGATCGGCCGCCCGTTATAGAAATTGCCCCGATTTTCACTTGCATTGATCCTGGCGCCAAGTTGGAAATCTACCCCAGTTTCTTCATGTAAACTACAAGTGAAAGCGAATGACCTGCATTTAAACGGTGCAGAGTCAATAGAGTTCCAGGGTTATGAAGAAAGGGGAGGTGCAAAGGCAAGGAATCAGTTCCTATAGATGCAGTACACCGAACTTTTCCATGGAGAGATAAGTAGACTCCTTATCCTCAGGGTGATCGTGAAATTTTCAAAATCCAGACAAAATATACATTCTTCCTCACATTATAGGTGGATATTCTCAAAGGACAAATCTGAAATTCTTTCCATTGACTTCACTGGAAGTGAATATCGGGCGGGGAGTATAACAGGTGGCTGATGCGATACTACCCGTTTGCACTACCGCCGAGACGGATTCCTATCCCCTTATGTCTGTGTGCACTTTCTGTCAATTCTTTCCATTATAAATTCCTATGTTCACCCACCGGCAGAGCAGCGGCTCACCTGGCTGGTGGTGATGCCAGGGAGTCACTCATAATGGATAGATTCTCATAAGGAGATCTGTAAAGTAAAGATAATGAAGTACTCAGACCGCCTGGAATGACCATCACCACCAACACCAGCCCCTCACCACACCCCCCTTCCCCCAACCCAGTGGCACAAAACAGTCCTACAACCACACATACACCCATTATAAAGGCACCCAATGGGTGGCACCAAGTCTTGCCGTTCATGATGAGGCACATGCAAGGGCGCTTCAAGAAAGGGACTCAGGAATGGACAAGACGTGGCAGTAGTGATGACAAGTATGACATTTATAGTGAATATAAAAAAATCAAAGAGAAGTGAAAAACATGACATTTAATCAGACACCCTGTACCTACCCTTGGTGATCACAAAACCTTTGCCTTCCTTTTCCTATTATTTCTACGGGGTGCATCCCTTGTGCTTCAGCAGAGATAGTGGCAGGTTGCTCAGGTCCCTGCCCTGACTGCTGAGATGCTCTTGGCCTACGGCCTCTGGGTTTTGGAGCCTGCAAGGGCCTCGCCAAAGACTGCTGCACCTGCACCTGTGCAGGGGCAGACTCGGCCATCTGGAGAGGAGGCAGCATTGCAGGTACTGGTTGAGGGCGGGACAACAGGTGAGATGTGGGAGCACTTTGTGTGGAGTCCCCACTCCCATGCCCCTTTCGCCATCATCCCTCTCCAGGGCCACGGCCACGTCACTCCAACACTCTGCTGGAAACAGCTTGGAGCAGATCTGTGAAGCGTTCGAAGACCACGGCTAAAGTATCTGTCTATTTGTTTAAGGCGGCAGACGTGTTGGGACCCAGAGTCTGCACAGCCGTTGTCAGAGTCTGAATGGACTCATTTGTGAGCCTTGCTTGAAGTTCAATGGAGGCTGCCATTCTCTCCATCGCAGATATTCCTGCACTTACCTGCGCCACCAGTCCACTAATGCTGGAGGTGGACTCCTCCATCCTCTCCGCTATTGTGGAGAGTGTGCATGGCACTTCTTCCAGTACTTCACAAAGGTACATCAATACCTCGATCATTCTCCTTTTCAAGGATGGCCCCCAGGGTTCAGCATCTGTGTCCAGCTGAGCAGAGCTTGGAGAGGAGTGCACCCTGTAACGTGGACTCTCCACAGTCGCCCCTACCACCAGTGTCTGCTCGTGCTCACTTGTGTTTGGTGAATCATCAGGTAACAACCCAACTAACTCTCTAATAGGACCCACCGAGGTGTGAGTAACTGTGCTGGCGCATGGCTCGCTATGATGTGATGGTGCACCCTCAGAGGCTGGAGCTGCTCTGAGGAATCGCCATCGTCCATGTCATGTGGCTCTTCAGCAATCCTTGAAGACCCTGGAAGAGAACATACAGCAATATTAGGAATCATCGCAGAAGTGATGTTACAATGAGCATCCTGAGGTGTGCAACAGGTCAATCATTGATAACATCAAGTCATGTTGTGTGAGAGGGATGTTAAAGTTCTGTTACCAGATGTTTGTGGGGTACCAGTCTCAGCATCTCCAACACCCAGGCATTCCTGCATCTGGCTAAGCTCGAAGGCCTTCTCCTCCACTTCTGTCAGGGCCACTATTTGTGGTGGCCCCCCTCCAGTCCAACTCCTCTCCCACACATTTTGCGCTCTCTTCTCCTACAAGGGAAGAAAGAACAAACGTGTGAGTGAGTGAAGGTGACAGGGTCACCCGATGGTTGCATTGCTCTGGGAGAGACCGCCCATGAAAGAGATGCATCAGAGGGTGACTATCAGACAGATTCATGACATTGCATCAGGATTGGAGTGAGTGATAGTGGTGGGTTCACAAATGGGGAGGTGAGGAAGTACACAGAGAGTGATGGTAAGTTGATAATGAGACTAAAGTGGGTGTGAGGAGTGATGTGATGGAGTAGGCCTGGCAAGACAGAGTTGTTGGCGGGGGGTGGGGGTGCTGATGTGCACCACAAGAAGTAGGTGAATCAGTAACTACTCACTTTTCCTGACCTGGTTAGATCATTAAAGTGCTTCCTGCACTGCATCCATGACCTTGCCACCGTGCTCCTACTGCTCAGCTCCACTGCCACCTTGAGCCAGGCCTTCTTGATGGCAGAGGCAGAGCACTTTGTCCTATCACCCGGGTACAGTATGTCCCTCCTGCTCCTCACACCAGCCAGTAGCAACTCAAGTGAGGAGTCAGTAAAACGGGGTGCTGGCTTTGTCATTTGTTGTTCCATTTCTTTAATTCCTCCTTTCTCCCTCAAAACCCATGCTTGCAACGTCCCTTTAAATACTCCAGCTCCCAGCACGTCATTCAGATCCACAGTACTCCCGCTGCGCAGCTTAGAGACACAAAACCCGGAAATCACATTAAAGGCCTTCAATTGCGTCACGATCGCTCGAGAAAATGCACAAAATTTTTTTCCAGGTTTCCCATCTGCATATTGACCCCCTGCTGAGATCCCGCAGCTACATTAAAATTTACCCCCTTGTCACAGTTTTCTTTCCAATGCCTGGCCTCTTGGTCACTGAATGACATTTGGCAAACACAAAGAAGGAGAACTTCCAAAATGGAGAGGAGGTGATAAAAAAAAAGTGTTCCTAATTACATTTCTTTGATACCGTAATTAGATTCCAGTCACTTTCCTGTCAATATTAACTTATTTAGGTGTCACTGCAGTAGTTTATTTAATAGCACCCTATTGATGAATCAATCCAAGGAGATGGATATCATGGAGTTGGCTCAATTATGAAATTAACTTCAAATTGGCAGGTAAACCAGTCAGAAAGGTCACTGCAGCTTTTAATTCACCACATAAGGTGAAACCTGTCAAGTATCACTTCCATAAAAATGTGTGTTCAAAGATAGGGAGTGATATTCCAATTAAGAGATGTTCCTGCTATTGCTATTGTTACTTTTAGACTACCAGCCAGATGAGTGACAAAACCCCATCACAGTGTATGGTGTACTTGTCCTCAGAATCAGATAAAGTGAAACATTTTGTGGCAGCGCATTATAAGTGAGTCAATTTGCAGTATCTGCAACTGCCGAGTTTGTTAATCTGAGGTTTTCTTTGCTAAACTGTGTGATTCCTTTGAACTATTTTCATCCTTGTGCACTGCCCCTTTAGATGTTAATATGACTCAGGATTCATGGGGTAAAACACAGTTGGATCCTCAATCCAGGTTTCAAATAAATAATATATTAATAAATTACAAAAAGAGAGACAAAAACAGTTTCTCTCTTTACCTTTTGAAACCCCCAACCTTGTTGTCATCTACTGGTTGTTGCATATGGATGGAATATTATTAATAAAGGCACATTGTATCACTGAGAAGCTCATATTTGTATTACTTTGGTCTTTTCAAGTGAGTTGGAAACATTTAACAGCAGGTTCATGTGAGAAGAAAGTGAGGAAATGTGCACGAAAATTTTGTGTGTTGTTAAAAAGAAGTGATGAGAGGTGATAATTGTCAATAAATTGACATCGGTTCAAAAATGAATGTGAAACTATTAAATAGAAATGAGTCTTTACAAAAGTGACAAGAAATGAGAAATGTGTAGACTCACTGCATGGTGGATTGATGGACGGTAATCTAATAGTTTCAACACAGAAAAATAACACTGAGGTCTCAAAGACTTGAGTATGACAACGTCCACCTTCGTAACAAATGGTATTTGTATTGTTTTTTTTAATATCCAGCAGTCACTGATAATGGTCCCAACCATTAGGATAGCGAGCTGAGACGCTCGCCTTCAACTCCAGTGACTACAGTAGATTAAATTCAGTTGTGAGATAACTGCCATCACAGAGAACTGAATTACATCAGTTGAGAGTCCCGAGTGTGTAATGAGCACTGACTGATTTATATTCCTAAGAAACCTGAGTAAAGCATAAAAATACAATTCCTGATTTGACACATACTACTTTAGAATCCGGGGGGAGTCTGAGGTAAATTGTGAAACACAATTTGTCATTGTAATTATTCATTCAAGTCATTAGTAATTGTCATTTTGGCTGTGACCATTTGCTGCAGAACTTTTTTTTAAAAATAGTCCTAACAAGATTATTTGCTCTTGAGTAATTTCTTTTATGAACGCACTAGGTGGCCCTTTTACCTTCTTACCGAGGTGAATGCACCACGTGGTCTGGTGCTGAGCTCTACGTACCAGGAGTGTCCCAGGTAGAAGGCAGATTCAAAAGTCACATAGGTGCCTATGGCATGAGAAAGGATGTTGCTGGTGAGCTTCAGTAAATGGAAGTGCTATTTGCTTTGTACAAATGTTTATATACCATGCGATGAATGAACCCCAAAAACTGAACCGCAATGGAATATAGGGGGCCGACAATGTCCAGTATCTAGACTGTTAGCAACATTTAGATACTGAGCAGTACAACTCCCTTGTCAACAATTTTACAACACCAAGTTATAGTCCAGCAATTTTATTTTAAATTCACAAGCTTTCGGAGATTTTCTCCTTCCTCAGGCAAATGAGAAAATCTCCGAAAGCTTGTGAATTTAAAATAAAATTGCTGGACTATAACTTGGTGTTGTAAAATTGTTTACAATTGTCAACCCCAGTCCATCACCGGCATCTCCACATCATAACTCCCTTGTCGTTATTGCTGTATTTCAGTTACAGTTTCATTTCGGTTCCTTCGTGTTCTTAAAAAAATGTTATTATATCCAGAATGAATACCTTTCTATGATATTAAATTATATATTAAAATTGTGTAATTTTGTAATAATGTTCGTAAGATTTCAGCATTTTCATTCAAAATGCCTGGCAGAATTTCAATTTAACTGCACAGTGTCAGCTAAAAAAAACTTTAATTTCACTAAGTTATTAAATGCATCTACACTTACCATTAATTAGCACGTTTTCACTTTTGTATAATGAAAGTTACTCTTATAGCTGCTTAAAAAAAACTGAAGTTCCATTCACGATTCAGGGGTGCCCTAGAATACACAAGAGAAATGGCAAAAATATGAAATAAAATAGGGGTGTTATCCATGGAAAGTAATGTCCTCCCAGATGTCTTCAACGTAGACTGGTCCCTCACTGTAAAAGAGGAAAAATATAAACTTACTTTGATGTCTGTTTGTTCAAACGGGTGAAATATTTCATGGAGGGTGAGATGAAATGAGAATTCATCCTCGCCATAGATCAGAAGATTTTCTACAAGACAGGTCTCTGCTTTCAACCAAGTGAACTATTTTTGTGAAAGAATCCACGAAAGGAGGTCCAGTTTCTAAAGCTGCGCAAAAGGCAATGGTGACTCATACAGAGCGCTGAGTATTAAAGTGAAGGTTGGGGCACAGAGTGGGAGGCACAGAGGACATTTAGCACTATGAAGACTCTCATGTTCTCTGCAATTGAAGAACTCCCAATACAGTATTTAGCGTTAATGAATATTCTTGTAAAAAGTATAACCAAGTCCATATAAATGCATAGCTGATGGAATCATAAACATTCTTAGCAAAATACTTACAGTGCAGTGGATTCCACATTGTGGATGAGTGAACATCAAATTAAACTGAACCATACCAATGGAAAATGGAGTACAGGGGTCTAAAATGCCCAATATCCATATATTTAGCAACATCTAGATACCAGGCAATTCAAATCTCCTGTTGTTATCAGCCTCACTTTTCTGCTTGGATTGGGTCAGGGCTTTTACGACCCTATATTCATGTTTTTTGTCAAAGTGTTACTGTTTTCATAGTGAATACCTTTCTATGATATAAATGTATAAACGTGTACTAAAGTTACATATCTGTAAAATGTAAGCTATGGTAAAATGTGTAAAGAAACAGTTGTAAGTGAAAAAGCTTAGAGTGTGTGTCTATGTCAAATACTGAACAGGCCTCATTCTATGGTCCTCCACTCCCAGCGGGGATGCCACACTCGAGGGTAGCAGATAAAGCTACTGTCAGCCCAATTCGCTGGCTCACGCTCGCTGTGAGCATGGCTTCCCATTGGGATCATGGAATTGTACCTTATATTCCAGAATAAACTATACTGTCTTTGAACATGGTGGCTGATTAATGGATAGGAGGAATGAAAGCATCATAGAGTCATAGAAGTTTACAACATGGAAACAGGCCCTTCGGCCCAACATGTCCATGTCGCCCAGTTTATACCACTAAGCTAGTCCCAATTGCCTGCACTTGGCCCATATCCCTCTATACCCATCTTACCCATGTAACTGTCCAAATGCTTTTTAAAAGACAAAATTGTACCCGCCTCTACTACTGCCTCTGGCAGCTCGTTCCAGACACTCACCACCCTTTGAGTGAAAAAATTGCCCCTCTGGACCCTTTTGTATCTCTCCCCTCTCACCTTAAATCTATGTCCCCTTGTTATAGACTCCCCTACCTTTGGGAAAAGATTTTGACTATCTACCTTATCTATGCCCCTCATTATTTTATAGACTTCTATAAGATCACCCCTTAACCTCCTACTCTCCAGGGAAAAAAGTCCCAGTCTATCTAACCTCTCCCTATAAGTCAAACCATCAAGTCCCGGTAGCATCCTAGTAAATCTTTTCTGCACTCTTTCTAGTTTAATAATATCCTTTCTATAATAGGGTGACCAGAACTGTACACAGTATTCCAAGTGTGGCCTTACTAATGTCTTGTACAACTTCAACAAGACATCCCAACTCCTGTATTCAATGTTCTGACCAATGAAACCAAGCATGCCGAATGCCTTCTTCACCACCCTATCCACCTGTGACTCCACTTTCAAGGAGCTATGAACCTGTACTCCTAGATCTCTTTGTTCTATAACTCTCCCCAATGCCCTACCATTAACGGAGTAGGTCCTGGCCCGATTCGATCTACCAAAATGCATCACCTCACATTTATCTAAATTAAACTCCATCTGCCATTCATCGGCCCACTGGCCCAATTTATCAAGATCCCGTTGCAATCCTAGATAACCTTCTTCACTGTCCACAATGCCACCAATCTTGGTGTCATCTGCAAACTTACTAACCATGCCTCCTAAATTCTCATCCAAATCATTAATATAAATAACAAATAACAGCGGACCCAGCACCGATCCCTGAGGCACACCGCTGGTCACAGGCATCCAGTTTGAAAAACATCCCTCTACAACCACCCTCTGTCTTCTGTCGTCAATCCAATTTTGTATCCAATTGGCTACCTCACCTTGGATCCCGTGAGATTTAACCTTATGTAACAACCTACCATGCGGTACCTTGTCAAAGGCTTTGCTAAAGTCCATGTGAGGAAGTTGTGCTGCACTGTCGCAGGTGCCGTCTTGGCCAAATATTAAAGACTTTTTCTTTGTTACCAAAATATAGTTTATTATATCCAAATTTGTCCAACCTGGCTTCTTTCTTTCAAATGCATGTGCTCAGTGACAGACTTGAGTGTAGCAACTGGTGCTCCATGACATTACTGAGGTGGAATATGTCTGTGTGTTGGAGCCCTGTTCATTTTCCAGAATACCATTCCAACACCATATGCAAAGAGGCACATGACAGCTTAATGCTGTATAATTGTTCTACCAGCCTCCATTTTAAAGCAGGCCTGCCAAGTAGGCCTGTTGCCATATATATCAGTAGAGTGCTGAGCTTCTGCCATACGGCAGCTGGACCCTTCACTGACCACCATTGTTGCTTCGCCTTCCTCACAAGTGCTTAGTGTCAGCTGTGGCTCAGTTGGTAGCACTATGAATCAGAAGGTTGTGGGTTCAAGCCCCACTCCAAAGACTTGAGCACAAAATCTAGTACTGAGGGAGTGCTGCACTGTCGGAGGTGCCGTCTTTCAGATGAGACATTAAACCAAGGCCCCATCTGCCCTTTCAGGTGGACGTAAAAGATCCCATGGCAATATTTTGAAGAAGAGCAGAGAAGTTCTCCCCGGTGTCCTGGCCTATATTTATCCCTCAACCAAAATCACCAAAACAGATTATCTGGTTATCATCACATTGCTGATTGTGGGACCTTGCTGTGCGCAATTGGCTACCGCATCTCCTACATGGAAATAGTGACTACACTTCAAAAGTACTTCATTGGCTGTAAATACTTTGGGACGTCCTAAGGTCGTGAAAGGCGCTATATAAATGCAAGTCTTTCTTTTTAGTGCTTCAGCTTGTGCTCTCTCAGAAATATCATCAACTATTTTCCCTTCAATATGTGTATTTGTGCTGGTGTTTGCTTCAGGTGGGTGTGGTAATAGTTTATGCTCAAGTTGAGATGCTTTCCAGGTGCACCTGATAGATTATGCGTTTCTCCATGTTCTGCAAAGTGAGAAGATGGAATATTATGGTAAATGTTATGATTTCGCACTACTAGTGTAGAGCATTATCCGTTACAGGAGCACCAACAGCGAACCATGCTGGCCACAAATGCAGGGCACTGACCTCCATGCCTAAATTCCTGCTGTGCAAAGTTCTACGCGTACAACATTAAATCATAAAATCTACCCCATTATGGATATATCAGCACCAAATTTGTTCCCTTGTGTTTCAGTCCCCACTGCTTTTATGTTTAAAGGCAAAACTGCACATAATAGGAGAAAAGCACTGGAACAGATGGAAGAACGGGACACACGTATCAGAGACCAAAAAGGTAAACTATGTGTGGAGGCGGAAGATGTGGGTATGGTTCTTAATGAATACTTTGCGTCTGTCTTCACAAAGGAGAGGGATGATGCAGGGATTGAAGTTAAGGAGGAGGAGTGTGCAATATTGGATGGGATAAACATAGCGAGGGAGGAAGTATTAAGGGGATTAGCATCTTTGAAAGTGGATAAATCACCAGGGCCGGATGAAATGTATCCCAGGCTGTTAAAAGAAACCAGGGAGGAAATAGCGGAGGGTTTAACAATCATTTTCCAAACTTCACTGGATACAGGCGTAGTGCTGGAGGATTGGAGGACTGCTAACGTTGTTCCATTGTTTAAAAAGGGAGTGAAGGATAGACCGAGTAATTACAGGCCAGTCAACCTAACCTCGGTGGTGGACAAATTAGAGTCATAGAGTCATAGAGTCATAGAGTTATACAGCACGGATAGAGGCCCTTCGGCCTATCATGTCCGCGCCGGCCATCAAGCCCAGTCTAATCTAATCCCATATTCCAGCATTTGGTCCGTAGCCTTGTATGCTATGGCATTTCAAGTGCTCATCCAAATGCTTCTTGAATGTTGTGAGGGTTCCTGCCTCCACAACCCTCTCAGGCAGTGAGTTCCAGACTCCAACCACCCTCTGGGTGAAAAAGTTCTTTCTCAAATCTCCTCTAAACCTCCCGCCTTTTACCTTGAATCTATGTCCCCTTGTTATAGAACCCTCAACGAAGGGAAAAAGCTCCTTAGTATCCATCCTATCTATGCCCCTCATAATTTTGTACACCTCAATCATGTCCCCCCTCAGCCTCCTCTGCTCCAAGGAAAACAAACCCAATCTTCCCAGTCTCTCTTCATAGCTGAAGCGCTCCAGCCCTGGTAACATCCTGGTGAATCTCCTCTGCACCCTCTCCAAAGCGATCACATCCTTCCTGTAGTGCGGCGACCAGAACTGCACCCAGTACTCCAGCTGTGGCCTAACCAGTGTTTTATACAGCTCCATCATAACCTCCTTGCTCTTATATTCTATGCCTCGGCTAATAAAGGCAAGTATCCCATATGCCTTCTTTACCACCTTATCTACCTGTTCCGCCACCTTCAGGGATCTGTGAACTTGCACACCAAGATCCCTCTGACCCTTTGTCTTGCCTAGGGTCTTCCCATTCATTGTGTATTCCCTTGCCTTGTTAGTCCCTCCAAAGTGTATCACCTCGCACTTTTCCGGGTTAAATTCCATTTGCCACTGTTCCGCCCATCTGACCAACCCATCTATATCGTCCTGCAGACTGAGGCTATCCTCCTCGCTATTTACCACCCTACCAATTTTTGTATCATCAGCGAACTTACTGATCATACCTTTTACATTCATATCCAAGTCGTTAATGTAGACCACAAACAGCAAGGGCCCCAGCACAGATCCCTGTGGTACCCCACTGGCCACAGGCTTCCAGTCACAAAAACAACCTTCGACCATCACCCTCTGCCTTCTGCCACTAAGCCAGTTTTGTATCCAAAGTGCCAAGGCACCCTGGACTCCATGGGCTCGTACCTTCTTGACCAGTCTCCTATGCGGGACTTTATCGAAGGCCTTACTGAAATCCATGTATACCACATCCACTGTGTTACCCTCATCCACACGCCTAGTCACCCCCTCAAAAAATTCAATCAAATTAGTCAGACGTGATCTTCCCTTGACAAAGCCATGTTGACTATCCCTGATTAATCCTTGCTTCTCCAAGTGGAGACTAATTTTGTCCTTCAGAATTTTTTCCAATAATTTTCCTACCACTGATGTTAGGCTCACTGGCCTGTAGTTCCCCAGTTTTTCCCTACTCCCCTTCTTGAATAATGGTACTACATTAGCGGTTCTCCAGTCCTCTGGCACATCCCCTGTGGCCAGAGAGGTTCTGAATATACGTGTTAGAGCCCCCGCAATCTCCTCCTTTGCCTCACACGGTAGCCTGGGATACATTTCGTCCGGGCCTGGGGATTTATCCATTTTTAGGCCTGCTAAAACCGCCAATACCTCCTCCCGCTCGATGTTAATATGTTCGAGTATATCGCAGTCCCCCTGTCGTATTTCTATGTCTACATCGTCCTTCTCCATAGTGAAAACAGATGCAAAAAATTCATTTAGAACCCCTCCTACATCTTCCGGCTCCACACACAGATTGCCATTTTTGTCCCTAATGGGCCCTATTTTTTCCCTAGTTATCCTCTTACCCTTAATATACTTATAAAACATCTTAGGATTTTCCTTTATTTTGCTCGCCAGTGTTATTTCATGGCCCCTCCTTGATCTCCTAATTTCCTTTTTAAGTATCCCCCTGCACTTTTTGTACTCCTCTAGGGCTTCCTCCGTCTTTAGCCTTTTGTATCTGCCAAAAGCCCTCCTTTTTTTCCTAATCCATTCTCGTATATCCCCTGACATCCAAGGTTCCCTGGAGTTCTTGGAACCACCCTTGACCTTTACGGGAACATGTTGCCATTGTATGGTCTCAATCTCCCTTCTGAAAGACTCCCATTGCTCCGATGCGGATTTTCCTACAAGCAGCTGATCCCAGTCCATTTTGGCCAGATCCTGCCTTATCCTATTAAAATCGGCCTTCCCCCAATTTAGAACCTTTATTTCCGGCCCCTCCCTGTCCTTTTCCATGACCACCTTAAATCTCACTGAATTATGGTCACTGTCACCAAAGTGCTCACCTACTAGCACTTCTTCCACTTGGCCGGCCACATTCCCTAGAATTAGGTCCAGTACCGCCCCCTCTCTTGTAGGACTTTCTACATGCTGGCTCAAAAAGCTCTCCTGGATGCACGTTAAGAATTTTGTACCCTCTAAGCCTTTTACACTCTGAGTATCCCAGTTAATATTGGGGAAGTTGAAATCCCCCACTATTATTACCCTATTGGAATTATTGGAATCAATTCTGAGGGACAGGTTAAACTGTCATTTAGAAAGGCACGGACTAATCAAGGACAGTCAGCACAGATTTGTTAAGGGGAGGTCGTGTCTGACTAACTTGATTGAATTTTTCGAGGCGATGATAAGGAGGATCGATGAGGGTAGCGCAATTGATGTAGTCTACATGGATTTTAGCAAGGCCTTTGACAAGGTCCCACATGGAAGATTGGTCAAAAAAGTAAAGGCCCATGGGATCCAAGGGAATGTGGCAAATTGGATACAAATTTGGCTCCGTGGCAGGAAGCAAAGGGTAATGGTCAATGGGTGTTTTTGCGACTGGAAGGCTGTTTCCAGTGGGATGCTGCAGGGCTCGGTACTAGGTCCTTTGCTTTTTGTGGTATACATTAACGATTTGGACTTAAACATAGGGGGCATTATTAAGAAATTTGCGGATGACACAAAGATAGGCCATGTGGTTGATAGTGAGGAGGAAAGCTGTAAACTGCAGGAAGATATCAATGGACTGGTCAGATGGGCAGAAAAGTGGCAAATGGAGTTCAATCCGGAGAAGTGTGAGGTAATGCATTTGGGGAGAGCAAACAAAGCAAGGGAATACACAATAAATGAGAGGTGTAGAGGAAGTGAGGGACCTTGGAGTGCATGTCCACAGACCCCTGAAGGTAGGAGGACAGGTAGATAAGGTGGTTAAGAAGGTATATGGAATGCTTTCCTTTATTAGCCGAGGCATAGAATATAAAAGCAGGGATGTTACGCTGGAACTGTATAAAACACTAATAAGGCCACAGCTTGAGTGCTGCGCACAGTTCTGGTCACCACATTACAGGAAAGATGTAATTGCATTAGAGAGGGTGCAGAGGAGATTTACAAGGATGTTGCCAGGACTGGAGAATTTTAGCTATGATGACAGATTGGACAGGCTGGGGTTGTTTTCCTTGGAACAGAGGAGGCTGAGGGGTGATTTGATTGAGGTGTACAAAATTATGAGGGGCCTAGATAGAGTGGATAGGAAGGACCTACTTCCCATAGCGGAGGGGTCAATAACCAGGGGGCATAGATTTAAAGTGATTGGTAAAAGGATTAGAGTGGAAATGAGGAAAAGTTTTTCACCCAGAGGTTGGTGGGGGTCTGGAACTCACTGCCTGAGAGGGTGGTAGAGGCAGAAACCCTCAACTCATTTAAAAAATACCTGGATGTGCACCTGAAGAGCCGTGACCTGCAGGGCTACGGACCAAATGCGGGAAAATGGGATTAGGCTGGGTGGCTCGTTCCTCAGCTGATGCAGACACGATGGGCTGAATGGCCTCCTTCAGTGCCGTAAATTTTCTATGATTCTATAATTCTGTGATTTGGGTGCTGCATTGTCATTACATGCACTTTGATTCATTTGTACACAATGTGTGTGGAATATATAATTAATATGGTAAATTAGACCAGTTCTTCCATCTGTTCTAATTCTAAATTTAGGAAGGATGTGAAGGCCTTAGAGAGGGTGCAGAAAAGATTTACTAGAATGGTTCCAGGGATGAAGGACTTCAGTTACGTGGATAGACTGGAGAAGCTGGGATTGAGAAGGTTAAAAGGAGATTTGATACAAGTGTTCAAACTCATGAAGGGTTTAGATAAAGTAAATAAAGAGAAACTGTTCCCATTGTCGGAAGGGTCAAGAACCAGAGGACACAGATTTAAGGTGATTGGCAAAAGAACCAAAGGCAACGTGAGGAAAAACTTTTTTACGCAGCGAGTAGTTATGATCTGCCTGAAAGGGTGGTGGAAGCAGATTCAATCGTGGCTTTTAAAAAGGAATTGGATAAATACTCGAAGGGAAAAGATTTGCAGGGTTACGGGGAAAGAGTGGGGGAATAGGACTAACTGCATTGTTCTTAAAAAGAGCCGGCATGGGCTCAATGGGCCGAATGGCCTCTTTCTGTGCTGTAACCATTCTATGATTCTATAAATTCTCCTTCCTGAACAAATTAACCATAGCTTGCTCATACAGTGCGAGTTCTTTAACATCTGCAGCTCCCCTGCCCGTTGCACTCTACGTCTCTATTTATGTGTCAGTTTCGCCTTTAAATATAAGAGCAGTGGGAACTGAGGCATAAGGGAAGAAAATTCCTGGCCACTGTTGCACCCGCAGAAGTGCGGTGGGGGGGGGGGGGAACTTCCACGGGTTGCTGTAATTAGCCAAGGTCCCTGTCTCAAATTTGAATATTCAGGGTGGGTGTCCAGGACCTGTAGTGGCACAACAGGGGCCATCAACCCATAGACACGACGGAACTCTGAGAGGGCAACTATTGTTGGAACCTTATGAAGATGACCTTAATGAACTCTGGGTGCAGTGTTGTAATCTGCATCAGTTTGCCCCAGCTGCCCTCTTGCCTGCAGGGTCTGTACAGAAATGTGTGGGTCTGAGTAAAACCATGGAGGACACTGCTGCACTTTATTCTGGTCAGTTAGGACCACACTAACCATGTGAGCATTGGTTTGTATGGTGCTCTAGAGCTTAGTTAAAAGAATTCCAAATGCCCAGTGATCAGTCTCCCCCTTCATGCCCCAACCAATTCTGTTGGGGTGTATCTGCCAGAGATGCCCAAATATTGCCTGACCCAACGTGACGCTGGACGAACTTCAGGCGCCATTTGGGTGCGGGATATAGCCCCGTGAAATTAGTGCTTTGCACCCTCTTTTTTATGTTCGTTCATGGGATGTGGGCGTCGCTGGCGAGGCCGGCATTTATTGCCCATCCCTAATTGCCCTTGAGAAGGTGGTGGTGAGCCGCCTTCTAGAACCGCTGCAATCCGTGTGGTGACGGTTCTCCCACAGTGCTGTTAGGAAGGGAGTTCCAGGATTTTGACCCAGCGACGATGAAGGAACGGCGATATATTTCCAAGCCGGGATGGTGTGTGACTTGGAGGGGAACGTGCAGGTGGTGTTGTTCCCATGTGCCTGCTGCCCTTGTCCTTCTAGGTGGTAGAGGTCGCGGGTTTGGGAGGTGCTGTCGAAGAAGCCTTGGCGAGTTGCTGCAGTGCATCCTGTGGATGGTACACACTGCAGCCACTGTGCGCCGGTGGTGAAGGGAGTGAATGTTTAGGGTGGTGGATGGGGTGCCAATCAAGCGGGCTGCTTTGTCCTAGATGGTGTCGAGCTTCTTGAGTGTTGTTGGAGCTGCACTCATCCAGGCAAGTGGAGAGTATTCCATCACACTCCTGACTTGTGCCTTGTAGATGGTGGAAAGGCTTTTGGGAGTCAGGAGGTGAGTCATACGCCACAGAATACCCAGCCTCTGACCTACTCTTGTAGCCACAGTATTTATGTGGCTGGCCAGTTACGTTTCTGGTCAATGGTGACCAAGATGTTGATGGTGGGGGATTCAGCGATGCTAGTGCCGTTGAATGTCAAGGGGAGGTTGTTAGACTCTCTCTTGTTGGAGATGGTCTTTGCCTGGCACTTGTCTGGCACGAATGTTACTTGCCACTTATCAGCCCAAGCCTGGATGTTGTCCAGGTCTTGCTGCATGCCTGCTCAGACTGCTTCACTATTTGAGGGGTTGCGAATCGAACTGAACACTGTGCAATCATCAGCAAACATCCCCATTTCTGACCTTATGATGGAGGGAAGGTCATTGATGAAGCAGCTGAAGATTGTGGGCCTAGGACATTGCCCTGAGGAACTCCTGCAGCAATGTCCTGGGGCTGAGATGATTGGCCTCCAACAACCACTATCATCTTTCTTTGTGCTAGGTATGACTCCAGCCATTGGAGTGTTTTCCCCCTGATTCCCATTGACTTCAATTTTATTAGGGCTCCTTGGTGCCACACTTGGTCAAATGCTGCCTTGATGTCAAGGGCAGTCACTCTCACCTCACCTCTGGAATTCAGCTCTTTTGTCCATGTTTGGACCAAGGCTGTAATGAGGTCTGGAGCCGAGTGGTCCTGGCGGAACCCAAACTGAGCATCAGTGAGCAGGTTATTGGTGAGTAAGTGCCACTTGATAGCACTGTCGACGACACCTTCCATCACTTTGCTGATGATTGAGAGTAGACTGATGGGGCGGTAATTGGCCGGATTGGATTTGTCCTGCTTTTTAGGACAGGACATACCTGGGCAATTTTCCACATTGTTGGGTAGATGCCAGTGTTGTAGCTGTACTGGAACAGCTCAGCATCCAAAAAAAGGGAACAACAGGGTCCAATTTTGCCTCTAAAATATCTGACTGTACTTAATCCCTTTATCCTCTCTCTAGAAAGTATCTACTCTGGCACCTCCGTGACTATAATCGAGGTCAGAGTGCTCCTAAAGATTTTCTAAAGGATCAGGGAAGCTATCTGTACTTACAAAGCTATGATTGACGGATATGGTATGTCAGTAAATAATCACCACTATGACATATTCACATGACAGAATGTCATCAAAAAAATGCTTACAAACATTTTAAAGTGAGTTATCAGACATGACTCAATAGTCACTGAAAGATGTGATCAGAGGCATCTCCAGAGACCAAATGATGGAAGTGAGGATTGTATATGAAATAAAACACTGAGAGTGAATAACAAAATTCAAACGCAGAAGTGAATGGTTCTTAGATTCCAACCTATTTATAGTGAAATACTTAAGAACACATTATAGTATACACAGCTATACTTAATTTACAAAACTGAAGGATTTCTCAAAGCCTGGTGTCATTGTAATTGTTTCGCATCTAAAATGGAGGAAGCAAATCTTCCCTTCGAGTTCTTAGGCTGATTTTCTTATTTATACTACATGAGGTGAAACTTACACCAAATCACAGTTTATCTTTCAAGGAACAGGCCAATCGTTTAAATGCTTGTTGTCTGCACAATTAAATGATAGAATAATTTTAGCTCAAAAACAGATTGTTTTACATTAAATAAAGATGTATGGGGAAGTTTTCCTCTGGAGTTACACCGGCTCCCCGGTATAACTCCAATGGATGGGGAGGGAAAATCGGGCAGGGAGCCATTCCAAACAACGCTAAAACAAGCCATCACCCAGGCTTTTGGAAGTGGAAGTTCCCAGATGATTTGGTCATAAAAATCTTCTACGTTAAAACCCATAAAGTAATTAAAGCCATAAAAGGTCACAAGTAATGACTAAAGAAAGGATTGTATTTATACTAGAGGCAGGGGGCGGACTTTTTAAATGCATACTTTGTATCCATTTTTGCAGTGGAGAAAAAGGACAAAATACTTACTAGATTTAATATAAGTAAAACAAATGGTAATGGAGAAAATAAGATAAATAAATCTCCAGGACCTCATGGTTTCCACCCTAGGGTATTAAAAGAAACAGGTGGGGAAATTGCAGATGCATTAATCATAATTTTCCAAAGCTCTCTAGATTTGGAAATTGTGCCTTTGAATTGAAAAATTGCAAATGTCACTCCATTATTTAAGATGGGAGTGAGGGAGAAAACCAGGAAGCTACGATCTCTCAGTTTAATGTCAATTGTGGGGAGGTTACTGGAATCTATCATCTGGGACAGAGTGACTGACCATTTGAACAAGTACGAGTTGATCAAAGAGAGTCAGCGTGGATTTGTGAAGGGTAGGTCATGTCTGAATAATCTAGTTGAATTTTTTGAGGAGCTCACTAGCGTGATGGACAAGGGAGTGTCTCTGGATGTTTCCACAGTCTATGACCTCGCTAAATTTTAAAAGTGAACGATACATATTTGACAAAAAAATTAAAAGGTGCTCCTCACACACATTAATGCTCCAGAAAGTTAGTGTCCACAGTACTTCCATTTTGCTTCCCCTCAACTCAGTGTCACAAAATGTTTGCCCTTAAAGTTGACATTAATGAGACGGAGAATCCATTTGTCACATTGAAATTGCAATAAGTGAACAACAAGCCCGATTTTGAATTATTTGCAGGATGTGAGGAATTGTTCAGCAGCAGCTATTAGTGTGATGTTCATTTTTCAGTACAGTAGGTGCTCTTAATGGTTTCATTTCCATGTTGAACACTAAACATCAATCTGTGCAGCATATTCAGATCTTTTTATAACCACCTAATGAACAATAAAGTGTTTAATTTATAGGACACGTTTCTACATCTACGTGGAGAAAGCCAATATAATTTTTTTATTACAGTAATAGGAAACCACCAGACTGTGCTGGAAATTGTATTTTGAAAGTTATTAGCACTTTGAGTCAACTGCAGTCTTATCACTACTCTGATACGTAATATTGTACTATCACTTTAAATAAGATAGGGGCAATTTTATCAACAGCATGAAGCATCGCTGGTTCCGGGTGGCGCAGTTTTGCGTGACACAATTTTGCTGGCTCAAATGAGGCTGTACTTCAGTCAAGCACACCTCACCTTTACATGGAATAATTATTTACATACTTGAACACATAATCTAGGCTGAGACTTCAGTTCAGTATTAAATGAGTGTTATAGGGCTCGATTTTAGGAGGGAGGTGGGTTGGCAGCGGGGGGTCGACTGGGCGCATGGGTAACGCGCCCAGTGAATTCGGGGTGCTCCGCACGCGATCACAGCCTAATTGGATCCACTTACCTTTGCTTCCTGGTTTCGCGCTGGAAAGCTGCGCAGCGGGCGGACTGCGCAGCCGCATCACAGGCTGTCAGCTGGAGGAGCCCTATTTAAAGGGGCAGTCCTCCACTGACTGATGCTGCAGAAAGGAGCCAAAATTACAGCAAGGAGCAGCCCAGGGGGAAGGCTGCTCCCAGGTCCTACTGGATGGGGTGAGGAGGAGGAGGACAGAGATCTTCTCCCCGGCGTACGGGAGGAAGTGGCCTGCCTCTGCCACCAAGAAGGCCTGGCTTAAGGTGGCAGAGGAGGTCACCAGCACCACCAACATATTACGCACCTGCATACAGTGCAGAAGGCGCTTCAATGACCTAAGTAGGTCAGCCGAAGTGAGTACACTTACTCATTCCCCTACACTCCGTCTGCCACATCACTGCCCCCACCCCACATCTCCTTCTGCACTGCCAACACTACTCTATCACATCACTCCTCACACCCACTCAAACCTCATCCTCAACTTACCTGCACTTACTGACCTCATCAGTACTCATCCCACCACTACCACTCAACCCAATCCTCATACAATCTCATGGCTCTGTCTCATACTCACCTTCTCATGCATCTCTTTCACAGTCAGCCTCACCCAACCTGCCACTACCTGTGCTGCAGCCACAGGGCATGCATCACATATGTTTAGTGGGAAGCGTAAGGCAAACGTGTCGTGAGCATGAAGGGGATGCACAAGGGTGTTTGAGGGTTTGTCATGGTTTTTACTTATATTTGATTTCTGATCAACTCACATTACATATTATATTGTCACCACTACTGCCACGTCTTTGCAAATCTTGTCTGGTTTGTACAATAATGCCCTTTCCTGAGGATCACCATGAAGACCCACACCTGATGCCACCCACTGTGTCACTGCAGAGTGGGTTTGGGTGTATTTTCAGGGCTCTTTTGTGCAGACGACTGAGAGATGTCGGCGATAAAGCAGCCCGCTTGATTGGCACCCCATCCACCACCCTAAACATTCACTCCCTTCACCACCGGCGCACTGTGGCTGCAGTGTGCACCATCCACAGGATGCACTGCAGCAACTCGTCAAGGCTTCTTCGACAGCACCTCCCAAACCCGCAACCTCTACAACCTAGAAGGACAAGGGCAGCAGGCGCATGGGAACAACACCACCTGCACGTTCCCCTCCAAGTCACACACCATCCCGACTTGGAAATATATCGCCGTTCCTTCATTGTCGCTGGGTCAAAATCCTGGAACTCCCTTCCTAACAGCACTGTGGGAGAACCGTCACCACACGGACTGCAGCGGTTCTAGAAGGCGGCTCACCACCACCTTCTCGAGGGCAATTAGGGATGGGCAATAAATGCCGGCCTTGCCAGCGACGCCCACATCCCGTGAACGAATTTTTTTAAAAAAAAGATATCCCCGGTGGCACCCTGAAAGGATGCAGAGGAGAAGTTGTTGAGGGCAGTGGTGACTTTGACAGCGACAGCTGGGAGCAGCTCGGCATGAAGGAGGCTGCAGATGTCCACGACTACATGTCCACGACTACATGTCGAGTGACACTGAGCCTCCGTGTGCACTGCTGCTCAGAGAGGTCCAGGAAGCTGAGCCTTGGTCTGTAGACCCTGTGGCGAGGGTAGTGCCTTCTGCGACGCATCTCTCTCTGCGGTTGCCCTCCCTCCTGCTGTGCAGGTGGATGTGTCACAGCACTGTGTTGTGGAGCTCCACGTGTCAGAGGTGGATGGCGTGGCCGGCGAGGCTGCTGATGCTGTTCGTCCTCTGAGGAGGTCATGACTGCAGCTATGGCGGCCCCCATCCGGAAGATGTACGTTTGAGGGGGTCCGCAAGGTAGATAAATGTGTCCACACACCGGGGTTGAGGTTGCAAGTTGGTGACTTTGATTGTCAGGAGGAGGGTGGTGGAGGCCAAACTTTGTCCAAAGTGACAGAGTGGCCTCCTGCAATGAGTGAGGGTCTCCCCCCCCCACCCGTCAAATGGACCTTTGCAGGTGCCACAGGCTTGTGGCTGCAACACGTCCATTTCAACTGGGAGTGTTTCCCCCAGTACGGGAAACACGCTCAGTTGAGTTGAAAATCCCACCCCTCCTAAAATATCCTACAAATCAGGTCTGCTAATGACCTGAACTATCCAATTAATTGGTTTAAGTGGGATCCTGTCGGCTTTAATTGCCGGCGGTAGTCCCGCATGCGGGGGCTGCGCGCGCATCTAATCGCGTCACTGGGGAATCCTGAAGTGGGCGGGTTGGAGCCGGGCTCCGGACCCACCCTGGGAATCCCCGATTTTCGGAGCCCCCCCACCACGAACTCGCCATCTCAGACGTCCGAAAATCGAGTCCATATTGTCAGATGTGCCATCTTTCAGAGGCCCCACTTGCCTGTTTAGGTGGACATAAAACATCCCATGGAAATATTTGAAGACGAGAAGGGGAGTTCTCCTGGTGTCCTGGCCAATATTTATCCCTCAATCAATACCACCAATACAAATTAACTTGTCATTTACCTCATTGCTGTTTATGAGTCTTTGATGTGCGTAAATTGGCTGCTGCATTAGCCTACATAGCAACAGTGACTACACTTCAAAAATAATGAATTGGTTGTGAAGCACTTAGGAACCTGAGGATGTGAAAGACGCTATATAAATTCAAGTTCTCTTTCTTTTCTTTCTAAATAAGGCTCCACATCAGATTTAACAACTTTGACAAAATCCACCCCATCGGCAGGCACTTCACTGATAAAGATGGGCACATGACCAATCACCTAGCCTTGTCTCGTTTACCATAATCATTAAAGCTGTTGTTTTAATTGCTAGTGAACTGTAATTTTTGACAGTGATCATTTATCTATTTCTGCATTTAACATTTTTTTTGCCCCATGTGCATTTTTGCATTTTGGTAAAGGCCTCCCGTTTGCTGAGTGAGACTTTCCCGTAGTCAATGCTGCATTAAAAGCCGGGACGATGGGAATCCATCTGGGCCTCATTAATTGGATGAGAAGGAAGATTTCATAGGGGATAAAAAACAAGTTACACGACACCTCAGGGGGTAATTTTGACTTTGGGTGATAGTGTAAAATGGGCGATATCAATTCAGCCGTACATTATACATCTCTCCCGATTCTCATTTCCATTGACTTAATTGACGGACGGCTGAATCGATATCGTCCGATTTACGCTATCATCCAAAGTAAAAACATTACCCCCCTTCAAGTGGTATATTTGCTCCCAACAATATCCAAGGACCCCTATTTATCGACCATGCCACTCCTAACTGTGTGTGTCAGAGAAAATCTGTCTTTGCCATTTCTACTTCACTGCAGTAGCAGTGACTTAACTGTGATAATCTGGTGGGATGACTTGCAGAATACTTCAAGGATTGGGATGGTTCTTCCTGTGAAAGTCACTACTGCATTGAGCTTCTTTACAAGAGGATCCTTGCAGGCCATCTCCGGATGACATTCCTTCATGTTAATTGACAAAACCAGCCCAGTTCCCATTAATTTCAAGCAGCAGCCTCTGCCTCACTCCATTTTTAACCTTCCAGCCAATTACACTATGGGTCTATCTCCTTGCACGCATTTTCCAAACACAAAAATTGTGTGGAAATTAAAGGGAGAGTCTGGCCTCACAAAATTCGGCCCTCCCCATTGCGGGCACGGGTTCGCCTTATCACATGTAAGCAAAGCCACAACTTTGCTTTTTTCACAAAATCGGGACTAGTATATTATCATGAAGTTAAAAGAAAAAGAAAATATAACAATTGCTAACAACTGAGTATTGTTATGGAATATGGATTACAGAACCAAGGCAGGTAGATGGAGTTAAGATACAAATCAACCATGATCTAATTGAATGGCGGAACAGGCTCGAGGGGTTGAATGGCCTACTCCTGTTCCTATGTTCCTCTGTGGGACTGGCTAATTGATTTGTAACCTGCATGGTTGCTGCAGGTGTCATTGCTGCTGATGGAATGGACTCTGCATCTGACTCTCTGCTGCCCGAACCCAGTGAAAACAGTTATCCACCATCATTGCCAAGTAGGTGTGCCCAGGTCCGTAGATATGGCTGGTGGTATCATGGCATTTGCAGCCAATAGGGCATGCTGGCTGCTGATCATGCTGGCTGCTGATCTATCAAGTAGTGCCACTGAAAGTATGGCATACTGTGATTGGTGTGCTTCTGAGGGAGCATCAAACAATGAGGTTTGATATATATTCTCATAATCTTAGTCATGCTATTGAGTCTGCTAGCCCAGCTTCCTCTGGGAATAGGAGTCGCCATCTGTACTACCCATCTACTAAAGGAAGGTATATTCATCTTTGTCTGCAAATGTGGGTGTGCAGGTGGGCATAGAGCACCTCACATGCAACCTGAACTGCTGAACATCCATTCATTAGTCCTCTTCTTCAAGTTCGGAGGATTCCCATTAGGAAACCCATTGGGGCCAGTAATGATGTTGGAGGATAAAAATAAATTGCAATAATTGGCACAAAGGCTCAAGAGAACATATATGCCAACAGAGGGGAAAAATAAAGAAAAATGGTTAAAAAATAACTAAGATACAATTACAGGAGCAGAAGATAATTATAGATGTAGAAAACCATTCAGCCCATTTTAATTTATCCATCCCAGAAATACCCCAAAATCTCCCCATTGTAGAGTCCAATTGTTTCTTAAATGATTCCAGGGTTTGCACTTTCATCACTCTATCCGGCATACATTTGTGTGAAGTAGAACTTCCCAATGTCAGTCCTAAATTTGCCTTTTACTAGTTTGAACCTGTGTTCCCTTGTCCTTACAATTTAGTTTCAAGCAATGTTCTGGATTTGCCATTTATTTTAACATTACTGCATCCTTTCTGTGACCTTCTGTGTGCTTACCGCTGCCTAGCAACCCTGGGCACCCATTTCACAGGGGAGTGACATAGATCTGATGTTTGGCATGCCAGGACAGCAGGAAATAGCATGCAGGTGAGGGGGAACACATATTTCGATGAGGTGCCTGCCTGTTTGAGATGGATGCTACTACTGTTGCTGGTCTCGCCCCTAGAAACTGCATCATGGTGCAAAGTGGGCATAGTTCTGACAAGACAGGATTTCTGCCTATTTTCTGTTATTGGATGCATGAATTACACCGCAGAATGGGCATCCAGCAGTGGAAAATCCAGGCCTGAGTGCCCAATATCTTTCTTAGCTCTTAATTAACAAAGAAGAGCTTTGTAGTTGTAAAGTGCCAGTTAAATTGAACACTTAAAGTGCCAAATAGGTTTCCACACACCTACTGTCATTTTAAGACATTGCAGGGTATCAGGGATTTTTTTAAGATTCGATTATCCATTAATTAGTCCCATTATTAGCTTGGAATGTCCAGCAGAAAGCTCTATTCTATTGGGTGCATGGATTATCCAGTTTATAAAATGCCTTTGTGGTGTAATTTATGACATGCGAGCTCCGTGCAGAGTCCTGACTAATTAGAATAAAGCCACTGGAATTGCATTGTGAATGGTATCTCTGTAATGGACAGCATCCTCTAATTGTTTTCCATTCCTTTAGGCTCCCCAGCTTAATTTATCACTTCTACCTCTGCTTTGTACCATTAATGACAAAATTAAAATATTGATCCCAGACTATCACAAAAGGCAATAAATACAGTAGTGGGAATGTCTTGCATACTGCAAAAGTCATTTCTTGTTGGTCCTTTGCAAAGGTCAATATACGCACCATAAAAAGTGTTATCAACATGACACTGTTTAATTTACTAAATGCAGTGTGTTAACAAATATAGGCCTGCCAAGTGATCATCCCATTGATACGTTAAAATAAATTATAACACATGAAAAAACATATTTTATTAGGCTGTGTAAATTATTGTTAGCTTCACTGCTTTAATGTGACAGATGTAACATCAGCTGTCAGAGTGTATTTCATTTATGTTTAATAATATTTGCATTGCCGCTAATGAGTTACAGAATGACGCTCTCATACAGCGCACTCATTAAACATCAAACATCCCATATCACAATATTGAAAGATAAAAGGACTCGGCTATGGATTTCTTTCTAACTCACTCTGCAAAGCCATGTTTCTTTTTCTTATGTCTACATCTTAAATGCTACAGATTGAATATTTAGATTCCCTTTGGGAATGACAACACCTAAAAGGGCAAAGATGGCATTGTAACATTCATACAGAATGTCAGCTTTTGTAAGTCATGTCCTTGTAATAAGTAACTAAAGGATGAAAGTTCTTGGGAAGGAGCCTCGTTTCAGAACTGTGGTGAAGGTGACCTATTACTCAACCTGAACTTCCCTTGCATACTGATCAGTTAGTCTACATCAGTTTCAAGCAGTGTCGATATGTATTTATTACTCATTATAATTTAGCATTAGCCTGGAATGTACAGTAAAAGTGTGAAACTCTTAAATGTTTGCTTCTAAAAAATGTCCAAGTGGAAAACATGGTCATTTGTAGTTTTCAGCCATGGAGACTACAGAGGACTCCAAGAGCAAGTTAAAAGTGTTTGAAAGCATGAGTAATATCTACTGCTCGTGTTAAAATGACCTCAGCTGCAACACGTGTATCCAGCTTTTGAATCACTTGAAAAAGCGACAAAGTAGCAGTTACACTCACAGAACACATTTAATTTTCAATTTGCAGTACATGATGTAATTACAAGAATATGTTTCATTTACATTTGTATCAGGAGTAACTACTGCCCCAAGATTTATCACATTTATACAAAGGCAGACTCCAGACCTCTTTAAGTCAGGCTGCAACTGGAGCGAACAAGTATTGATAAACAACGTACAATGCATTCACCCTACAAATCTAGTGTCGGTGCAAAGCTGTTTTGGCTTTGCTCTAATGCTGCTAACCTTGTGGATTGTGAATCAGGTGTCAAGGCCCAAACTGACTCCAAAGAGAAGTGGAGTCACTTCTCCGGGGAGTCTCCTCTTCACTTCAGCGTTTGGTCGGAGTCCTGAACATAGGAACAGGAGTAGGCCATTCAGCCTCTCGAGCCTGTTCTGCCATTCAATTAGATGATGGCTGATCTGTATCATAACTCCATCTACCCACCTTAGTTCTGTATCCTTTAATACCCTGACCTAACAAAATTCTATCAATATCAGTTTTTAAATTTTCAAGTGGCCTAGCCTCAACATAGAGAGTCCCAGATTTCTACTACCCTTTGTGTGAAGAAGTACTTCCTGACATCACCCAAGAATGGCTGAGCTCTAACTTTAAGGTTATGCCCCCTTGTTATGGACTCCAGATTCAGGCTGCATTTGCACTGTAGAGCAATACTACTTCACATCAACACTGCAGTTATAGTGTGAGCGCACCCTTGGTTAAAAGGCTGACTGCAGCTTCATAGTGGGTGGCATTACCACAACAATATTAAAGACCTGAAACCCAGGGCCAGAGAGATAAACTCTGGGATTATTTCAGATGGAAGAGTTTACATATTGTGGGAGAGATGATCACTAAATCCCATACAATATGTAAGAAATATTGTATCCAAAATCTCGATATGTAATCTATATTAGTTAAAGAATATCCTCCCAACTCCACCCCTTCCTAACACATACACTTTGGATTGGGATCTACTATTCAGTTCTAAGGTTTATAAGATGCCTAAATCAGCTCATCTTTGTGCTGGCCCACATGACCCAGTCCTAATTATATCAATAATTACCTGAGACAAATCAATCACAACAGGACTGCAGTATAACAGTGAGTAAAGACACATTCAGAGATGCAATGACTAACACTACTTTATTTAACAACATCTATGACAACACAATTAATGCCTTACAAAGATACACATTGAGCTTATGAGATATTTACTATTAATTAACTGAGTCGACATCATCATAAGCTGAACAGTAATTTAAGTGAATTACAATGCCTTCTTTGATTTTATTGTAAACCAGTTTAAGAGCCTTCTTTGATTTTATTGTAAACCAGTTTCCTGTTCTCTAATCAATGTATACTTCCTGAAAAAAAGTAACAGGAATATAAGATACTTACTAATAAATCCAATAGGGAATTCAGGAAAAACTTCTTTACCCAAAGAGTGGTAAGAATGTGGAACTTGCTATCACAAGGAGTAGTTGAGGTAAATAGCATACATGCATTTAAGGGGAAGCTAGATAAGCACAGGAGGGGGAAAGGAATAGAAGGATATGCTGATAGGGATAGATGAAGTAGGGAGGGAGGAGGCTCGTGTGGAGCATAAACACTAGCATAGACCAGTTGGGACAAATGGCCTTGTAAGAAAAGCTTTAATCCAGCTTTCGACAGTATTATAAACCCCGTTAGTTTAGCTGTGATAGCTGTGAACAGAGAAGGGCTGTCTGTCTTTATCAAAACAAGCTTTTTATGATCTTGTGAATAGCCCCTTTTGGCTAACGAGCACCTCGTGCCATCCTCATGGTCTTGTTTTTGAAGTAGTAAAAGGGGAGTCATCTGGAGCTTTATTATGCTTGGTGTGAAGATAAGGGCTATGGACATCTCAGAGGCCACTAATCACGAGAGGAATGTTAGATGCCAAATGCTAGGTATAAGGGAGTGAGACTGATAGCAGCCTTTTCGGGACAGAGAGGATGATTGATGGGAAGCTCATATAGAGCTAATTGTGTTTAAAATATATATAAGCTTTTTGGTAACTGATTAGAACGTTCTCGGGGCAGGGCTGGACTGCTTAATGAAGACCTTCGAAAGTGCACTTTGAAGCCTTGGAAAGTGAGCAACTTTGTGTCAGGTTGTGTCGCTCTTACCAGCATCTTTGATTGTACTCTTGTAGTTTAACCTCTTTGTTACTTGTTGCAACCTTTTGATTATGGACTCGAACAGTAAAAGCATTTTACTTTCAGACCTGTTTCTGTGCTGTAGACTCGATTTAACTCGATGCAACACTACCTCTGTCTCCTTCTTTAAGTCGCTCCTTAAAATCTATCTTTTTGACCAAGTTTTTGGTTACCTGTGCTAATATCTCTTTTTGTGCCTCGTCGTCAATTTTTGTCTGATGAAGCTCCTGTGAAGCGCCTTGGGACATTTTCCTATGTCAAAGGCGCTATATAAATGCAAGTAGTAGTTGTTGTTTTTGTCGTTATAAATTGGAAAACGCTTTATACCTTCTCATTTCTTCTTTCTGGCCCCCAATGCCCAGATGCTCCCTTCTTTTCAAAGATGTCCAGAGATAACAGCCAGGGGACCATCTCCTCTGCCAAAATGAGTCACTGAAGTGGCAAAAGCTCTCAGGTGGCTTTCGTGGAGTGTTTGGTGGCCGCTAATTTTTCCTTGATCTCGCTGCAGACATCATGAAGCTGCTTTCCACAGTCTTCCCATTCTTCTCAACCTGACAGGTTGCATTAATTTGGTCTATCATTTTTCCATCAGCTTTCTTTCTCTATTCAAGCCTGAGAGCACACTTTTATGGGCTCATATAGTCCATTTTTGCATTTTAAAATTCTTTAAAAGCAGCGTGAAAAAATAGTTATAATTATATAACGCCTCATCACATCTTTCAGAAATGTTTCAAAGTACTTCACATACAATGAATTGCTTTGAAATGCAGCAATTGTTTTAATGTAATGATCACCTTGTGTGGATATTTCCTGCTGTATTTTTGTAATTTCCCTCCAGAGGCAGCTCCAAGAATCAAGTGCCTCTCCTGTTTCTTTAGATTCCATTAGATCACTTAAGAATGGATAACAAAATCAGAGAAACTAGAGGAAGAATTATTAGCATACTATGAATGTGGTTGCATGAAATTCCTTTACCTGCTAGTATAATGAAGGCATTAACCCATTTATTTTAAATGCATAATATCTCCATTAAAATAGAGACAACAATTTTACAGGAAATGCATTAGTTAATTACTAATATCACACAATGTAATTTCACCCCACATTCATAGAAATAGTAATAAAAAAAAATCAAATATAATTTTTGCTTGTCTTTTATTATTTATTTAAGTTAATTGTGTATGCTATGGAGCACACACAAATCAGTAATGGGTATTCACAAAGATTGCCACACAAAGAAAGACAAATATCTCCATCAATCACAGTAAATGATATAGGTATTGTCATTCCTTGACATGTCGTCCAATTATTAAATCTGCTTTTATTTGCTGTTAAAGCTGACACTGTTAATCATAATTATACACAGTTATCTTCAGGATACAGTTGTAATGTCACATGTATTTAACACATGAACTGCAGGAGTATATTGTATCCATATTATTGTATCTAAATTATTGAAAACATTGAATGCTATGGCTTGTGTAGCATTCTTGGAGCATTCTTGCTCTATGATTGATCCATGGGAACCACATTCTGCTGTCTCGAGCCCTCTTCCAGCAATCTGATTGGTGTGTAGGAGACACATGCCTCACAGGAGTGAGGCGTTGCTAGATTCTTTGTACAGTGCATTGCTCTTCTGCCCCACTTCTTCCTGACCCTTCTCTTGCCTCTACTTCACTGACCTGGGGCTGCAGATGTCCCTTCCAGGCTGTTGGTCTCACTCTCTCAGGTCTTTTGTCACATGCTCCAAGGATTCCCACTTTCCAGGTCCCAACCTCCACCTTCTCTCCTCTCCTGGCCCGGCCTCCCCCACCTTCCCTGCTCTCTGTGGCTCTGCTCCACTCCCCAGCACGAGCTGCCTGTGCTCTGCTCCCCTGTGCTCGTCATTCCAATTCTGACTATCAAGCTATCTCTACAAACCCACCACTCCAACATCTGTCCATACCAAACGTGCAACCTGACCTCATTCGTACACCTGAGTTCAACCTAGGGTTTGCCTCAACCTAAGCGTCATCCCCAGTATACACTCTTCACCTAGACCTGCGTCCCCTATACTCATCCCCACCGTACCCACAGCCTGGCCTCATTCTCAGCCTGCCAGCAATGTTGCAGCAAACCAACTGATATGAGTTAAACACCAGAAGATGCAATAAAGAAAGTAAATTAGAATGAAATTTGACAGTCGTCCAATAATGCTTTAGGTGTGCTACCGAAGGGGGGTGGGGAAGAATTGCTTTGGTCATTACGTGTAGAATGCATTCAAACTAACGTGATTACGATTTGCTACAAAGAAATTCTTCTCCCACTGTGAATGAACTGAAATTTCTGTCATTCAGTTTCAAGAGAAAGAAGCAAAGTGTAACGGAAGGACAGCAGGTCATCATAAAAAAGAAACAATGAGCCATGACTCCAATCTGAGTTGATCTTAATTCGGCAGTTCCCATTTCCACAGAGACAAAAAGCAGAGAGCGGGTATAAACGGGCCATTTTTCGGGTTAGTGGGGTGCTGCAAACATCAGTGCTTGGGCCTCAGCTATTTACAACCTATATCAATGACTTAGATGAGGGGACCAAGTGTAATGTATCCAAGTCTGCTGGCGATACAAAGCTAGGTGGGAAAGTAAGCTGTGAGGAGGACGCAAAAAGTCTGCAAAGGGATATAGACAGGTTAAGTGAGTGGGCAAGAAGGTGGCAGACGGTGTATAATGAGGGGAAATGTGAAATTATCCACTTTGGTAGGAAGGATAGAAAAGCAGAATATTTTTAAAAGGTGAGAGACTAAGAAATGTTAGTAGTCAGTGGGATTTGGGTGTCCTTGTACACGAATCACAGAAAGTTAATATGCAGGTACAGCAAACAATCAGGAAGGCAAATGGTATGTTAGCCTTTATTGCAAGCAGGTCTTGCTGCAATTATATAGGGCTTTGGTGAGACCACACCTGGAGTACTGTGTACAGTTTTGGTCTCCTTACCTAAGGAAGGATATACTTGCCTCAGAGGCAGTACAATGAAGGTTCACTAGGTTGATTCCTGGGATGAGAGGGTTGTCCTATGAGGAGAGATTGTGTAGAATGGGCCAATATTCTCTGGAGTTTAGAAAAATGAGAGGTGATCTCATTGAAACATATAAAATTCTTAGAGGGCTTGACAAGGTAGATGCTGAGAGGCTGTTTCCGCTGACTGGACAATCTAGAACTAGGGGTCATTGTCTCAAGATAAAGGGTCGGCCATTTAGGACCGAGATGAGGAAAAATTTCTTCACTCAGAGGGTTGTGAATCTTTGGAATTCCCTATCCCAGAGGGCTGTGGATGCTCAGTTGTTGAGTATATTCAAAACTGAGATTGATAGATTTTTGGAAATGTTAGTTTGCTCCTTTTAAGTCTTCTACCCCTGGGATCACCCTAATAGGATCATTGCAAACCTATTAGCTGGTCCTTAAAGAGATCCACGAATGACAGTGTCCAGAGAATATTGGCCCATTCTACACAATCTCTCCTCATAGGACAACCCTCTCATCCCAGGAATCAACCTAGTGAACCTTCATTGTACTGCCTCTGAGGCAAGTATATCCTTCCTTAGGTAAGGAGACCAAAACTGTACACAGTACTCCAGGTGTGATCTCACCAAAGCCCTATATAATTGCAGACATACTGCCTGTGAGGGCCGGCAGAACTCATGGTAACATTCACAACCTTTTTCCCCAATGGAGCTTCGAGAGGAATTTCATTTCCCTGATCCACGTTTTGATAATATTCCTACTTTTGGTGCAACATGAAAGGAACCTCCTACATACTGATTTCTCAGATTAGAAACTATCAGCAAATCTGTGCAGAGCGGTCAGGCTCTGTGTCTTGACAGCTACCCAAGTACATTTTATTCAAAAAAATGCTCATCCCAAAATTGATATACGAGGGCACCTTTACTTCTGTCTGCCTCCATTATTTGCTATGATCAGCAGCAATTTTGTTAAATCACGAAAGGCGGGACTCTCCACTCTCGACTCTTTTAGGACTCCAGATCAAAGATACTCCCTTTAAGTTGCTCTGCATATTTATTATATATTGCCATGCTTATGTCCTCAACTGTAATTATTGTCCAGTAAGTAGGGGCAGTTTGTCCATCAATCCTGTACTTCAGTTAGGACTGGGAGACAGTACTTAACCAAAGCTCTTTTTAATCACAACCCTCACCCTCTCCCCATTACAACAAAATTGTAACTTGATCCAACTGGTGCAAAATGGCCTCTGCTGAGAACTAATTTACTAATCTCTAATATTTATAGTGAAGTTTGACTGTAGTTCTTTATTTTAAACTGCAAAATAAAATAAAAACAAGTTGACAAAATATTGGCTTTAATCTCAGGGTACCAATACAGACTATTGCTAAAGGAAAATGTCAGCACAACATTCTGGGTACAGGAAGTGGATACACGATAAGCAGTCACAGACAATCACAACTTATCATAAGGAGATCAGAGTAACTCATTTTCTTATACTGTAAATCGAATATTTTAGTAACCGTCTTTCCCCAATGTCTTCCCTTTTTAGTGAGGAGGGCAGGAGGGTGGGTAACTGTGCTCGGGTTCAATACCAGTCAGTCAACAGGCAATAATTGGGAGCAGGAGACCTGGCTGATTTCTTTTTCTTTCTCTAGACTGAAAGCATGACAAGTGTTCTTATAAGTAGTTTCATATACATTTGCTACTCAAGGGCTGTATTGAAGGAATATATGACAATATTTGACTGATTTTGGGAAAGCCTGTATATGTCTTTATCTAAATTGATTGCAACCTCTTCAGTATGTCTTTACCTGGCTATGGGTCAAACCATTCCAGATAATGCATGTACTGTATGACTGGAAAATCGCTGGGAATCAAATCAGGAATTTAACATGGATTTTCTTCAGTGTCAAAGCAATTATAGCAGAGAACTTTTAAGTATGACATTATTTCTTACATTATTTATGCAAGATTTCTGTTTGAATCAACTACAATTTACAGCGTATGTGAATATACAGCTATTGTGTACAGAGGGGCTGAGATGAGGCTCAAGTTTGCGACAGTACTTACCCTGACTTGTGGGTAAATTCACTTGCTCTAACTACCAGACTGAGGTCTGCAGCACTTTCACAATGTGGCAGGTCAGATAATCCAATTACACATTTATGCAGCAAAGGTCCTTGCGACATCAAATCATCACACCAGCGCGCCTTAGTGCCCAGAGACATGTGGAGGAGATCAAAGAAAATGGTTAACATGGTATAATACCCATGAACAGAGGGGTATGGATTGCACAGCAGAGAGATACGTGCAATCATTTCAATACAAAGTGGTAGGTAAAGTAACTGATATTTTTTCTACATTCCTACAAAATGAAAGAGCATGTAAATAATTATGAACAACCATGGCACTTACTTTACTGATGCCTTCATATTTCGAATTGCGACAAGTGTCTCATCTCCTGACCCATCAAAGTGTCTCCACCATCTACGAGGCTCAGGTCAGAAGTGTGATGGAATACTCACCATTCGCCTGCATAGGTTCAGCCGCAACAACATCCCAGATGATCAGCACCGTCCAGGAAAGATCTGTTTGTTTGATCGGCACGCCTGCCATTGGACTCAATGTTCTATCCCTTCACCACTGGGGCACTGTGGCTGGAGTATGTACTATCTACAGGATACACTGCGGCAATTCACTAACAGCAACAACTTGTATTTATATAGCGCCTTTAACAAAAGAAGGAGATATTAGGACAGGGGACCGAGAGCGTGGTCAAAGAGGTAGGTTTTAAGAAGCATCTTAAAGGAGGAGAGAGAGGTAGAGAGGCGGAGATGTTTGGGGAGGGAATTCCAGAGCTTAGGGCCTAGGCAGCTGAAGGCACGGCCACCAATAGCGGAGCGATTAAAATCGGGGATGCGCAAGAGGCAAGAATTGGAAGAGTGCTGAGATGTCAGAAGGTTTTAGGGAGGTTACAGAGATAGGGAGGGGCGGGGCCATCGAGGGATTTGAAAACAAGGATGAGAATTTTAAATCGAGGCGTTGCTGGACCGGGAGCCAATGTAGGTCAGTGAGCACAGGGGTGATGGGTGAACAGAACTTGATGCCAGTTAGGATACGGGCAGCAGGGTTATGGATGAGCTCGAGTTTATGGAGGGTGGAAGATGGGAGTCCGACTAGGAGAACATTGGAATAGTCCAGTCTGGAGGTAACAAAGGCATGGATGAGGGTTTCAGCAGCAGATGAGCTGAGGCAGAGGCGGAGACGGGCAATGTTACAGAGGTGGAATTAGGCGGCCTTGGTGATGGAGTGAGTATGTGGTCGGAAGCTCAACTCAGGGTCAAACGGGACTCCAAGGTTGCGAACGGTCTGGTTCAGCCTCAGACAGTGGCCAGGGAGAGGGATGGAGTCGGTGGCTAGGGAACGGAGTTTGTGGTGGGGACCAAAGACAATTGTTACTTCAACTGCACCTCCCTCCCCTGTGGCCTCTACTACTGAGAAGGACATGTGCAGCAATGCCATGGCAGCGCCATCACCTCCAAGTTCCCCTCCAAGTCACACACTATCCCGACTTCGACGTATATCTCGATTCCTTTATCGTTGCTGTGTCAATATCCTGGAATTCCCTATCCAACATCATTGTGGGAGCACATCACCACACATAGTGCAGCTGTTCAAATAGAAGGCCCACCAGCACCTTCTCAGGGCAAATAGGGAAGCCTCTCACAGCTGCACTCCCAATTGAAAAGAATAGTGTTGGCATGGGTGGAAGGGAGTCCAGTTTAGAAGCACAGAGAAAAACAAGAGAGGGAGAGTTTCACATTTGCTGTTTGTATAAACAATAATGGTGCAGCTGACTACCTATGAGCCTTGTGATACAGGCTTACTCTAGAATTGCTGACAAAACTCTCCCCAGGAAAAACAAACATAAAATAGCAAGATCAAGCATTTATAATATGACACAAGAGTATTATTTTTCCATTTAATAATAGCTGTGTTAAAAACACTATGCACAAATACTATTTCAGTTCCTCACACGGTTTCCACAAGTCTCTCGCAAGTCTGACCAACGGCTACTATTTATTACTTTTGGTGGTTCCACCCCAAGTCTTTCTTCATCTGTCAATATTTCTGGCCTCATTGTTTCATCTAACCTCAAACACGCATTTCCTGTATTACCAAAGCTGTCCCTAAGAAGCATCAGTTTCCCCTTTCAAGCCAAGCACCTCCTTTCCACTCAAAAACTCTCTATAGAGGACAAGTTTGTCCAAGATTTGAATACTGCTCCCACATCTTGACAGAGTACACGACAAAGCTTAATATCTGATGGATAATCCCTCTCTCACCTCTAACCTTCAACTTCTCTCTATCTCTGTCACCAACTTTCTTGTCTTTATCTATTTTATCAATACTATGTTGATAAGTTACTCCTCTGAACTTTCGTTTCATTTTCCTTCTAACCTACAAAAACACCATCCTACATGCTCTTCCTCCTCCATATATCCTCAGGTACTGAAATCAAAACTCACAATCTCCTACTATGAATCTTACTTCCCCATGTCCTCAAAAATGTGAAACTCAGTCTTTCTCCCCTCTACTATTTTTTTAAAAACTCCTCACTCTATTGCTATCTACTTCACCTTCTTTATTCTTTTCAACCTTGGTGATGTCCTACACTATTATCTTTAGTTTCTCAATTTAAAAATATATAAATGGTGCAACCTAATTGCAATTTACATATCTTTGCTGAGTGAATTTTACAGCTAACTAATAATCAGTTGATTATTAATTTGATCAGCCAACCTTCCTCAATTCTTGATTTAATTTTGCACACCCACCTTTATCAAACTTATGTTATATTAGTCAGGCTCACCTGCTTTTCTGCTGTTTCCCCTTAAAAAGGACACATAAAAACATAAGTAATAGGAGCCATACGGCCCCTCAAGCCTGCTCCGCCATTCAATAAGATCATGGCTAATCTTTGACCTTAACTCCACTTTCCAGCCTGATCCCCATGTCCCTTGATTCCTTTAGAGTCCAAAAATCTATCGATCTCAGCCTTGAATATACTCAACGACTGAGCCTCCACAGCCTTTGGGGTAGAGAATTCCAAAGATTCACAACCCTGTGAGTGAAAAAAAAATCTCTGCATCTCAGTCTTAAATGGCCAACCCCTTATCCTGAGACTATGCCCCCTAGTTCTAGACTCTTCAACCAGGGGAAACAGCATCTCAGCATCTACCCTGTCAAGCCCTCTCAGAATCTTATATGTTTCAATTAGATCAACTCTCATTCTTCTAAATTCCAGAGAGTATAGGCCCATTCTACTCAGTCTCTCCTCATAGGACAACCCTCACATCCCGGGAATCAATCTGGCGAAATTTCGTTGCACCGCCTCAAAGGTAAGTATATCCTGCCTTAGGTAATGAGACCAAAACTGTATTCAGTACTCCAAGTGTGGTCTCACCAAAGCAGCAAGACTTCCTTAGTCTTGTACTCCAATCCCCTTGCAATAAAGGCCAACATACCATTTGCCTTCCTTATTGCTTGCTGTACCTGCACGCTAACTGTCCGTGTTTCGTGTACAAGGACAGCCAGATCCCTCCGAACACCAATATTTGATAGTTTCGCACCATTTAAAAAACATTCTGTTTTTCTCTTCAAAGTGAATAACCTCATATTATACTCCATTTGTCACCTTCTTGCCCACTCACTTAACCTGTCCATGTCCCTTTGCAGACTCTTTGTGTCCTCCTCCAAGCTTACTTTCCCACCTAACTTTGTATCGTCAGCAAACTTGGATATCCTCGGTCTCTTCATCTAAGTCATTAATATAGATTGTAAATAGCTGAGGCCCAAGCACTGATCCTTGCAGCACCCCACTAATTACAGCCTGCCAGCCTGAAAATGACCCATTTATTCCTTTTCTCTATTTTCTGTCTATTAACTTGTCTATCCATGTACTATATTACACCCAACCCCATGAGCCCTTATCTTGTGTAACAACCATTCGTGTGGCACCTTATCGAATGCCTTTTGAAATCCAAATATACTACACCCACTGGTTCCCCTTTATCTATCCTGCTAGTTACAACCTCAAAAAACTCTAATAAATTTGTTAATTTCCCTTTCATAAAACCCTGTTGATGCTGCCTAATCATATTATGATTTTCTAAGTACCCTGCTACCACTTCCTTAATAATGGATTCCAGTATTTTCCCGACGACTGATGTCAGGCTAACTGGCCTGTAGTTCCCTGTTTTCTCTCTCCCTCCTTTCACATGCTAGTAATTAACAAATATAGCCTAACATCTAAATATAAGCTGACATCACCTGTCCAAGATGAGTGTTTTTCAAATAATAGAAGTATAACTCTCAATCTTAGTCTGTTTTCCTGCAGCTTCAGGTCTACTGCAGCTCTTTCCTCATTCCTTCTGCCTGACTCCCCATCTATACTAGCCATTCTTATTTTGGATTAAATTTGTGCAATTAAAATTTAAGTCACAGACTTTAGTATGCAAAGACATAATTTAGGAGCATTTCTAAAATGGATTCCCCTTTTCTTGCTCTCCCTACATTATACCTCAGCCTCAGTTGGAGATGGTGACCTTCTCTCAGAACTCTGCTAATGTCGTTCTGTAACCGCGTATCAAGCAGTGCGTAATAGCACCCTGAGATGTGGGAAACTACCCGTCCTTATCTTTGTACCTCTCAATGATAGTACAGCTGAGAACACTCTGTGTGTGGAGTATTGCAAGCTCCAACGAGCTCTCTCACTGTAACTGTAACTTAGGTACATTTACCAATGGTATACACCTTAGAAATACATTTTCAGCCCTGGTTAAAGTGTTGTGTAATGCACTGTTTTTGATGGGTGGAGAAGTCCAACATTGGAGAAATTGGGAGAAGAAAGTAGTCACAGTGGTAGGCCCGGCTAGGGAGTCAACTGATTTGTTTTTGGCATAGCTGACCGATGAACTACATGAATACAAATAATACCATGCATTGTATTCATCATGTAGAAAACCCTCAAGGGAAAACTATGACTTCTTATTTATCCTAAATTCCTCTCCCTAGCCTGAAGGCACTAAGGCTACTTCTCCCACCTATTTTTATGAACTATTATTATACATTCTCTTCAAAGCTTTCAAATGTTAAAGTACAAAACCAAATTTCCCTGTAATTTAGACATCTGGCCCAGATCTTCTTTTGTTGATAACTCGTTACCACCATCATTAAAATAACGTCAATCGGAAAATCTAGGCCGTGGTCTGAAATAGACTTTATTGGTTGAAGAATCCTAAAAACGAGGTGCCAACCTGGTGAAGCTACAACTCAGGACTACATGCATGCTAAACAGCGGAAGCAGCATGCCATAGACAGAGCTAAGCGATTCCGCAACCAACGGATCAGATCAAAGCTCTGCAGTCCTGCCACATCCAGTCGTGAATGGTGGTGGACAATTAAACAATTAACGGGAGGAGGAGGCTCTGTAATCATCCCCATCCTCAATGATGGCGGAGTCCAGCATGTGAGTGCAAAAGACAAGGCTGAAGCGTTTGCAACCATCTTCAGCCAGAAGTGCCGAGTGGATAATCCATCTTGGCCTCCTCCCGATATCCCCACCATCACAGAAGCCAGTCTTCAGCCAATTCGATTCACTCCACGTGATATCAAGAAACGGCTGAGTGCACTGGATACAGCAAAGGCTATGGGCCTCGACAACATCCCAGCTGTAGTGCTGAAGACTTGTGCTCCAGAACTAGCTGCGCCTCTAGCCAAACTGTTCCAGTACAGCTACAACACTGGCATCCACCCGACAATGTGGAAAATTGCCCAGGTATGTCCTGTCCACAAAAAGCAGGACAAATCCAATCCGGCCAATTACCGCCCCATCAGTCTACTCTCAATCATCAGCAAAGTGATGGAAGGTGTCGTCGACAGTGCTATCAAGCAGCACTTACTCACCAATAACCTGCTCACCGATACTCAGTTTGGGTTCCGCCAGAACCACTCGGCTCCAGACCTCATTACAGCCTTGGTCCAAACATGGACAAAAGAGCTGAATTCCAGAGGTGAGGTGAGAGTGACTGCCCTTGACATCAAGGCAGCATTTGACCGAGTGTGGCATCAAGGAGCCCTAGTAAAATTGAAGTCAATGGGAATCGGGGGAAAACTCTCCAGTGGTTGGAGTCACACCTAGCACAAAGGAAGATGGTAGTGGTTGTTGGAGGCCAATCATCTCAGCCCCAGGACATTGCTGCAGGAGTTCCTCAGGGCAGTGCCCTAGGCCCAACCATCTTCAGCTGCTTCATCAATGACCTTCCCTCCATCATAAGGTCAGAAATGGGGATGTTCGCTGATGATTGCACAGTGTTTAGTTCTATTCGCAACCCCTCAGACAATGAAGCAGTCCGTGCCCGCATGCAGCAAGACCTGGACAAAAGCCAGGCTTGGACTGATAAGTGGCAAGTAACATTAGTGCCAGACAAGTGCCAGGCAATTACCATCTCCAACAAGAGAGCGTCTAACCACCTCCCCTTGACATTCAACGGCATTACCATCGCCAAATCCCCACCATCAACATCCTGGGGGTCACCATTGACCAGAAACCTAACTGGACCAGCCATATAAATACTGTGGCTACAAGAGCAGGTCAGAGGCTGGGTATTCTGCGGCGAGTGACTCACCTCCTGACTCCCCAAAGCCTTTCCACCATCTACAAGGCACAAGTAAGGATTGTGATGGAATATTCTCCACTTGCCTGGATGAGTGCAGCTCCAACAGCACTCAAGAAGCTCAACACCATCCAGGACAAAGCAGCCCGCTTGATTGGCACCCCATCCACCACCCTAAACATTCACTCCCTTCACCAATGGTGCACCGTGGCTGCAGTGTGCACCATCCACAGGATGCACTGCAACAACTTGCCAAGCCTTCTTCGACAGCACCTCCCAAATCCGCAACCTCTACCACCTAGAAGGACAAGGGCAGCAGGCACATGGGAACAACACCACCTGCACGTTCCCCTCCAAGTCACACACCATCCCAACTTGGAAATATATCGCCGTTCCTTCATCGTCGCTGGGTCAAAATCCTGGAACTCCCTACCTAACAGCACTGTGGGAGAACCATCACCACACGGACTGCAGCGGTTCAAGAAGGCGGCTCACCACCACCTTCTCAAGGGCAATTAGGGATGGGCAATAAATGCCGGCCTCGCCAGCGACACCCACATCCCATGAACGAATAAATTTTTAAAAAGCAATAGTTAGCCGTGTCAGTTGCAAGTCCAAAAAATATATTTTAGTCAATAATCTTTTCAAAAGTTACTACCAGATTTCAATATCCCTGGGACACACCCGCAACAGATTAATAGGGACGTTGGCGGTAACTTTAACTTTGGGTGACTGTGTAAAAGGGGCGATGTCTGATCAGCTGCCCATTGTACACCTTTCCCAATTTTCATTTCTATTGACTTCAGTAGAAATGAAAATCAGTAGAGATATATAACTGGCGGCCAATCCAATATTGCCCGTTATACAATACACCAAAAGTCAAAATTACCCCCATTGTGTCTTGTTAATTACTGACACATCTGTGACCTCCTAAAGGAAACTCATTTGAAACTCAGGCAGTAGCCCCATGGCACAATGTCAGTTTATTCAATCCTTTTGTAATGTTTATGCAGAACTCTGTGCATTGACTATTTATGAGCTTTGTAAATGGATAAAGAGTTCTGCGACATCAACACCAGGACTGCATGCAAGAATTTAAGAAGTCACGATTTCTTTATTTCATATCAACCATCAAATGGAAATTGCTAAGATTGTACATAGTTAATAACATTATTGCTTGTTTTGTTCTTAGTCTTGGTAATGGTCCATTTATGTAATATACGAAACACGGTGGGGTCGATTTTATGATGGTTGAGCGGGTGCGTTGGGGGACTCGTAAAATCGGGGAATCCCGGAGCGGGTCCGGAGCCCGGCTCCAACTCGGACACTTCCTGGTTCCCCAGTGACGCGTTCGGGTGCGCACGCAGCTCCCGCATGTGGGACTCCCACCCGCAATTAAAGCCGGCGGGATGACAATTTAAATACTTACTTACCTAGTTGAGGTACTTGACAGACCTCATTGACAGGAGGTTATGGCAGGGGTGCAATTTTCATGGATCCTCAGCGTGTTTCCCGTGCTGTGGGAAACACTCCCTATTGGAGCAGACGTGTTTCAGCCAGCAGCCAGTGGGAGATGCAAAGGATTATTTGACAGTTGGGGGGAATACCTCATTGATTGCAGCAGGGCACTCTGTCACTTCAGACAATGTTTTGGCTGCAACACCTTTCTTTCCACTCAAAATTATTAATTTATACCCTAAACTCTGCTGTGCAAACACATTTACCTACTTTGCGGACCCCCTCAAACTCACACCGTCAGGATGGGGGGGGGGGCGCCATAGCTACATTCATCACTTCATCCGAGGATGAACAACATCACCGGCCTCGCCAAGCACACCGTCCACCTCCGCCACATGGAGCTCCACAACACAGTGCTGCGTCACAGGCACCTGCACAAAATAGTCGTGCAACTACACGTACACCCACTGTGGGGTGACCCAATGGGTGGCATCAAGTGTGGGTGTTCATGGAGAACCTCATGAAAGGGACTTATTGCACAAGCCAGTCAAGAATGGCCAAGACGTGGCAGTAGTGGTGACAATATAACATTTAATGTGAGTTGAACCAAAATCAAATATAAATAAAAAACATTGACAAACCGTCAAAGACCCTTGAGCATCCCCTTTGTGCTCAGGAAACCTTTGCTTTACGCTTCCTACTACTCATACGTGATGCATTCCCTGTGGCTGCAGCAGAGGTAGTGTCAGGTTGGGTGAGGGTGACCATGAAAGAGATGCATCAGAGGGTGAGTATGAGACAGAGCCATGAGATTGTATGAGGATTGGGTTGAGTGGTAGTGGTGGGATGAATACTGGGGAGGTGAGTAAGTGCAGGTAAGTTGAGGATGAGGTTTGAGTGGGTGTGAGGAGTGATGCGATAGAGTAGTGTTGGCAATGCAGAAGGAGTTGTGGGGTGGGGGCGGTGATGTGGAAGACGGAGTGTAGGAGAATGAGTAAGTGTGCTCATTTTGGCTGACCTAGTTAGGTCATTGAAGCGCTTCCTGCAGTGTATCCAGGTGCAGGATATGTTGGTGGTGCTGCTGACCTCCTCTGCCACCTCGAGCCAGGCCTTCTTGGTGGCAGAGGCAGGCCACTTCCTCCCGTCCGCCGGGTAGAAGGTCTCCCTCCTCCTTCTCACCCCATCCAGTAAGACCTGGAGTGAGGTATCATTAAACCTGGGAGCAGCCTTTCCCCTGGGCTGCTCCATGCTGTAATTTTGGCTGTTTTCTGCAGGAGCAGCATTGGAGGACTGCCCCTTTAAATAGGGCTCCTCCAGCTGACAGCCTGTGATGCGGGTGCGCAGTCCGCCCACTGCGCAGGTTTCCGACGGGAAACCCGGAGGCCAAGGTGAGTGGCTTCAATTTACTCGCGATCGTGTGGGGAACCCACCGATTTTACTGGGCGGGTTACCCACGTGCCCAGTCGACCCCCCGCTGCCAACCCGCCTCCCTGGTAATATCGGGGCCGATGTCTTTGCTGTAGAAACATACATCAGCAACCTAAGTATTGTTGAAAAGAATACCAATTACAAATTTTTATTCTTTTTACAGAATGTAATGTGAAAATGATTTTGCATATTATGAGGAATTTTCAAAATTGTGTAAAAATAAGAATACTTCAGTGCTCCAATCATGCATATGTAGGGAGAAGTCTATAAGTGTAGGAGGCAGTCCTTTTCAGATTCAGCAGTATTTGTGGAAAGAGATTTGCAGCATACCATCTGAGGTTCTCTCACTCCCTCCTGCCACACAATTTATAACAGACTGACTGGATCACTGGGATGTCACTGACTGACTTTGCAATGACCCAGTTGATCAGTTAGAACTGCTAACAGTCTGGCAAGACCGGAGGGAAGGCAGGAGGGGTAAAAGGTTACATAAGAACATAAGAAATAGGAACAGGAGTAGGCCATTCAGCCCCTTGAGCCTGCTTCGCCACTCAATGAGATCATGCTGGATCTTCGGCCTCAACTCCACTTTCCTGCCTGAACCCCATATCCCTTGATTCCTCTAGAGTCCAAAAATCTATCTATCTCAGCCTTGAATATACTCAACGACTAAGCATCCACAGCCCTCTAAAGTAGAGAACTCCAAAGATTCACAACCCTCTGAGTGAAGAAATTCATCCTCATCTCAGTCTTAAATGGCCGACCCCTTATCCTGAGACTATGCCCCCTAGTTCTAGACTCTCGAACCAGGGGAAACTACCTCTCAGCATCTACCCTATCAAGCCCCCTCAGAATCTTATTTGTTTCAATTAAATCACCTCTCATTCATCTAAACTCCAGAGAGTATAGGCCCATTCTACACAATCTCTCCTCATAGGATAACCCTCTCATCCCAGGAAATAATCTAGCGAACCTTCGTTGCACCACTTCCAAGGCAAGCATATCTTTCCTTAGATAAGGAGACCAAAACTGTACACAGTACTCCAGGTGTGGTCTCACCAAATCCCTGTACAATTGCAGCAAGACTTCCTTACTCTTGTACTCCAACGCCCTTGCAATAAAGACCAACATGCCATTTGCCTTCCTAATTGCTTGCTGTACCTGCATGCTAACTTTTTGTGTTTCTTGTATGAGGGCACGCAAATCTCTCTGAACACCAACATTTAATAGTTTCTCATTGTTAAAAAATATTCAGTTTTTCCATTCTTCCTACCAAAGTGAATAACCTCACATTTCCCCACATTATACTTCATCTGCTACCTTCTTGCCCAATCACCTAACCTGTCTATATCCCTTTGCAGACTCTTTGTGTCCTCCTCACAGCTTACTTTCCCACCTAACTTTGTATCATCAGCAAACTTGGATACATTACACTCGGACCCTTCATCTAAGTCATTAATATAGATTGTAAATAGCTGAGGCCCCAGCCTGCCAATCTGAAAATGACCCGTTTTTCCCTACTCTCTGTTTTCTGTCTGCTAACCAATCCTCTATCCATGCTAACATATTACCCCCAACCCTATGTGTAGCAACCTTCTATGTGGCACCTTATTGAATGCCTTTTGAAAATCCAAATATACTACATCCACTGGTTCCCTTTTATCTACCCTTCTAGTTACATCCACAAAAAATTCTAATAAATTTGTCAAACACAATTTCCCTTTCATAAAACCATGTTGACTCTGCCTAATCATATTATGATTTTCTAAGTGCCCTGTTACCATTTCCTTAATAATGGATTCCAGCATTTTCCCTACCACCGACGTCAGGCTAACTGGCCTGTAGTTCCCTGTTTTTTCTCCCTCCTTTCTTAAATAGTGGGTTTACATTTGCTACCTTCCAGTCCATTGGGACCATTCTGGAATCTAGAAAATTTTGGAAGATCATAACCAATGCATCCACTATCTCTGCTGCCACCTCTTTTAGAACCCTAGGATGTAGGCCATCGGGTCCAGGGGATTTATAGGCTTTTAGTTCCATTAGTTTCTCCAGTACTTTTTCTCAACTGATATTAATTACTTTAAGTTCCTCACTCTCATTAGCCCCTTAGTTCCCCTTTATTTCTGGTATGCTTTTTGTGACGACAGATACAAAATATTTGTTTAACTTCTCTGCCATTTCCTTATTCCCCATTATAATTTCTCCTGTCTCCGCCTCAGATTGAAGGGAGTTCCCTCCTATATCTGTCAGTGTGCTGCAAATCAACAGCCCATTTAATAACTTGGGATTTTGTTATTAGTTTTAGTCAGTGTTCTATTCAGCTTTCATCAATTTCCATCAGTGACTGAAAGTTAAAAAACTGAATTGATTTTTCAAAAATTGATTCCAGGAGAAAAATGGATTTGTACATCAGTCAAGACACAATTTTAAAAATCAATTCCATCCCTATCAAATGAGACCTCTGATCGTCTTTACCTATTATTACAAGGGGTGGGATGCTACTGAGACACAGAGGGAGGGCAGGTGGTGAAGTATTCAGGTAGATAGACACGTAGGGCAGGTGGGAGGGGAGGCACTCAGTTATTTACTTCAGTTATCTTTGCCTGGCTTTGCCTGCACTTCCAAATGGGTGAGCACACACTTTGTTTTGTTAGAAGCAATGGATATCCCATAGCGATGCTGAGGGCCACACCTGGAGGTTAGAAATGGACCACGCCTGGAGAACAGATAGCGTCCTTGTAGCCATACTCAAGTCCCAGGCCCTTGACAGAAATTAGGCTTCAGGTGGCAAAACATAATAGAAGCAATGCGAATAGAAATGGCCAATTTTTGGGGATGCTATTATTTGCAAATTATTTATTTACATCTATGCTATGTTAAAATTGTTTTCTAAACTTGTGAGTAGTCAGCTGGCTGAAGGAACAAAAGAGCTGATTTTCCTGAACTCCCTCTGCTCGGATGCTAAACAGAGTAGCACATCCGAAATGCCCTGCACTTGTCCAGCCCTGGGATTGCCCCTACCTGATTCGTAGTTTCTGAAATTGTTGATTATATTTTTTTCTTTCACATGTGAATTGCTCGTTGCCAGATTCTGTAACGGTTCACTTGTGATTTTTGGCTATTTTATGGGTAGGCAGTTTTAGTTAATCTCCCATTGTGTTGCTCACAGTTAGAGAAAATAATATGTTAGCTGTGTTTGTATTGTTGTTTTTACCAGTGTGTCTTTGTCCCTGCAATATTATTTTTTAGAGGTTACATCGCCACCGCTGAAGCAAGTAAGAACAGGCATTACCGTTATCTTTACAGTTTCACTGTTGATTTCAATGTCCTGAGGGCATTACAATGCGAGGATTTTAATGTATTAGCTAAATAGGTTTGTTGCAGATGGCACGGTATAAGGATTGGCTGAGGATGGTGTGATATGAGTTTATAACAGCTGGTGCATTGTAGCAACTTGTTTTGGATTGGTGTTTGGGTTTGCTGTGAATGGTGAGATTGTTGCAGATCGTAAAGTGTGCCAGTTTAGTGTGGATGGTGTGGTGCATGCAGATGGTTGCTGTTCTGTATGGGAGTGGTGCAGAATAAAAGATTGCTGGGGATGCTGCGGTGGGTGCAGGCGTCTTGGTGCATATGATTACTGTGCTGCATGGGAGCAATGCAGAGTAACAGAATATTGAGGATGACGGTGGGTGCAGGTCTCCTGGTGAATTTTAATTCTCTGTCCCACTCCCACTCTGAGCTCTCTGTCCTCGTCCTCCTACACTGTTCCAATGAAGCTGAACGGAAGCTTGAGGAACATCACCTCATCTTTCCATTAGGCACTTTACAACCTTCCGGACTCAATCTTGATTTCAATAACTTCAGATCACAACCACTGCTCCCATTTTCTCCGACAGTAGGTGCTGGTAATGGTTCTGCAGCTGCCGTTTACAGCTCCTGTGGACCCATCTTTTGTTACTTGTCCCACTACCACCCTCCTTTCCTTGCATCATCATTCCTTTGGACACTTAATCATTCCTGCCCCCCCCCATCACAGACTTTCCATTTTGTTCTCCCCACCACCCACCTCCCTCTGTACTTCCTTAAAAACTGTTAAATTTTTGACTTCTTCCAGTTCTGATGAAAGGTCATCGACATTAACTCTTTCTTGCCCCACAAGTGCTGCCTGACTTGCTGAGTATTTCTAGCATTTTCTGTTGTTTCAGATTTCCAACATGGGCGGTATTTTATTTGTGGAAAAGATTGCTCGGGATGGCGCAGTTGCTGGTCCTCCTGGGTAGGGGGCGCTGCGGCGGGTTGCTGCTCCTCCTGGGTAGGGGGCGCTGTGGCGGGCGCGGTTGCTGGTCCTCCTGGGTAGGGGGCGCTGTGGCGGGCGCGGTTGCTGGTCCTCCTGGGTAGGGGGCGCTGTGGCGGGCGCGGTTGTTGGTCCTCCTGGGTAGGGGGCGCTGTGGCGGGCGCGGTTGTTGGTCCTCCTGGGTAGGGGGCGCTGTTGCTGCGGCTGCGCCTGCGCCTGTGTCAGGCGGGGGTGCGCGGTTACTGTCCATTGCCCGGTGCGCTGTGTTTGTAAGATGGCGGAGGAAGCGGTGCAGAGCTCGGTTGGGACTGGCGTGCTGCAGGAGATCTTCACCAGCCCCCTCAACGTTAGCCTGCTCTTCCTCTGCCTCTTCCTCCTCTACAAAATCGTGCGGGGGGACCGGCCGCCCGAGAGCGACCCGGCGGATCGCGAGGAGGAGCTGCCCCGCCTCAGGAGAGACTTCACCCCGGCCGAGATGCTTGAGTACGACGGCGAGCAGAACCCGCGCATCCTCATCGCCGTCAACAGCAAAGTCTTCGATGTCACCAAAGGAAAGAAATTCTACGGACACGGTACGGACACACAGGGCCCCAAGTGACCGGGAGCAGCTGCACTGTTGCGGGCGGCTTTGTGAAGACTCCCCCTTCCCCCATTATCCACCTCTTCCCCCATTATCCACCTCTTTCCTCATTATCCACCTCTTTCCCCCCCCATCCCCCTCATTATCCACCTCTTTCCCCCCCATCCCCCTCATTATCCACCTCTTTCCCCCTCATTATCCACCTCTTTCCCCCTCATTATCCACCTCTTTCCCCCCCATCCCCCTCATTATCCACCTCTTTCCCCCTCATTATCCACCTCTTTCCCCCTCATTATCCACCTCTTTCCCCCCCCCCTCTTTTCCTCCTCCTTCCCCTTTGGAGGGCATTACCGTCCATGTTTCTGATGCAAATCTAAAACCTGAAATTTGCATTGATTTAATTATATATTTGAAATTGGTTTTAGTAATTTTGGGGAGCAAGAGGCAGGTTACAGTCTTTCTAGGTGTAGGTGGGCAAAGAACTTTCTTGGCACCTCCTGGCGTTCCTTATTATTGCCCACCCAGGTCTTTAAGAAGCACCTTTTCAGATATGATTGCCCTGTGGCTGGTCATGTTTTGCATTTTCAAACCAAAGCTTTATTTTGTCTTGTCAGGGTTTAATTACAACTTAAAAGAAATAGAATTGTATACATTTTTGAAAGGTGTTTATATCTTTGCGAGACATTTTCCGGGTTTGCCAACAGCGCACACGTGATACTATCTTGTGGACATATGTAAACTTAAGAAATATTGCACAGATCTGGGAAACCTTTGCAACTCTTACCAGCAGTCTTCCTCCTATTTTCCCAGCTCCCCTTCAAAGGCACCTGCTAGAACAGATTCTTTGGATCTACACTGTTTCAAAAATTCTTGTTCATATTAAGTTTTAAAGTGCATTATTGCGAGAAAAAAAATTGGCAAACTCTCCGCCTCTTTCCCAAGCATTGACGTGATGGCAGAAGGGTTGTGTTACAAAAATGTTACCAGGGCTTGCACACCACATCTTCATGTTTGCATGTGGCGTCATTGACAAACAAACGTCAGTTCTGGCTGATGTCCACCAAGCAGTCTAGCCAGTTCTTCTTTGCTTGGCCTCATAAATTTGAATTATTCTTCTGTGGCCACCCCCCACAAAAAAAACCCTATAGCCCTGTGTTTTTAATATTTCTTCTCTCTTGCCCCATGTACCACCCTTGAGTTAGCTACTTCCTCGTAGGCCTCTAGGCTTGGGCTGTGTCGTAACCAACTGATGACTGATTACAACGCAGCACTGCCAGAGGCCTGGGAGTATAGGATTGCAGTTTGACTCGGCATCTTATCAGATATTACTCGCTGTGAAGAATTGTTGTATGAAGTGGGATTGGCAAAGTTGATTACGGCAAATAAGAGGTGGGACAAGTTGAAATTTAGGAAAGGATAAGAAAGTTATGGACTGACTTGTAGAATAAATTACTAAGCGGCCCCTCGTCTTGGATGGCACAAGTGGGTTTAAAAGTAATTGGATGGGTTTCTGGGGGGAGAAATGATTGAGGAATAAGGTGAAGAGGGTTGGTGGGGTTGAACTGGGGGGGGGGAAAAAAAGAAGCTTTTTGGGCCTCATGACGTTTTCCTAAAAGTTCTTACAAAATCACTTTTACTCAGCAAGGATTAGAATTTATCGTATGGAGAGTAGTGGGTGTGAATCTTAATTTTCCCAATTTGTGTTCAGGGTGTTGGGCCACTGTTCTTCCTGTTCACAATTTCTTTTTGTTAAAACTAGAACGCCCTCCATTCAGTGGATCCCTGGTGGCAGGCTGCAATGTTCCTGTTGGTGGTGTTCCTGTTCTTTTTTTTAAAAAAAGTGAGCTTAGTTAAACATTGGAGCCCCCCCCCCCCCCCCCCCCCCAGTCAGTCTTTGCTGCTGGTAGACCTAAATTTAGGAGGAGTCATTTTTTTAAAATGTCTAGTATCAGTCATGTACAGCTAATAAAATACTGTGCTGTACTCGTGACTACCTATTGCACAGTCTTGGCAATAATCACAACAAATCTGTATAATAGTTGACGTGATGTACACTGCGGCTTAAATTGTAATTTGGTTTCCCCCCCCCCCCCCAGTAATTTGTACCTGTTTGATGTTAGGACCTTAGCTTTATTCCAAAGGAGAGCCTGCTGATTATAATTCTATTTGACCTTTTAAGTGCAGACATTGGTTATTCGAGAGTTCACGTAAACTTGGTGGAAAGTACGAGGAGATGAGGATTATAAGGACAGTTGCTACATTTTTATCAGGGTGCTGAGAATTCCTTTGATGGGTAATCACATTACGAATGGACAACTTGGACTCTGTGGTAAATTAGTGATGTATATCAGAGGTGGTGACTGGTAGGTGACCCTACTACATCCTTTCTAATGAGACTCCGACCGTATTTGAATTTGATTTTCATCTAAATCAGTAAGCTTTGGAATTGTTACGTGTTGCGAAATTTCAGGTGGAGCTAGCTACGTTATCTTTTATCCTCAGCTGTTGTTTGTGTACAGGAATGACTGGCTGAGCTGTCAGGCTTGCAATTCCTGATAAGCGTTCACCTATGAATGCGCCGAGTCCCCTTCGCTTAACACACAAATGGCAGAGCTCCAAAGTAATTTTGGTGTAGCTCTGTCGGTTTTCTCCTGTAACTCTCTGGCCTTACTCTTTGAGGAACATTTCCCTGTGGCCAGGAGGTGCAGTTAGTTTTGAAAATGTTCCTCTTGTCTGACTGTTTTACTCCATCTAGTTCTGGGTGCTAGTCACAGGATCTGTTCTGATGGTTTAAGGACTCTGCAGGCAATGGATAAAAATGGGTTCTGTCTTGTGTATTGCACAATACTCTAACAAAAAATTCAGTTTGTTGCAGTATGGAGTCTGACAGCATGATTCCATTCCACTTAATTTTAAGGTGCTTCAAAGAAAATCTACAATGAAATGTCTTTTCTCTAACATTCAATTTTATGGTACTGAAGTATTTTGATCCACTTGTGACTGAAATAACTCAAACAAACTGGAACTTTTCTCCACTAAATCTGGTATGTTGATTCGTCTAAACTTGTTTCGGTACAACTTCATATGTTAAGGTGTAACAAACGTTTTCACAGTTGCGCTTGTAAAATCTACTGTGACATCAGCTAGAGCACTCAATAGGTTTTAAACTGAGAGATCTGCTGTCAAACAACTTAGCAAACAGAACAACTAATATATTTGCATCTAAGCTGATATGATCTAGATTTCATAATTACTATAGCTTCTCTTTACAATTTATAAAGCACACCTTTAAAGGGTGTTATTATCAGATCCAGGAATTCCACAATACATTCAGTTTGGGGTGAATTGTGTCGCTGTCTTCAGCTGAAAAGTAAGTAACTGGACATCTTGTAAGAAACAGCTGTTTTATCTCCCCATCTCATCCCGATCGACTTCCTTGTCATGTTTCAGTTTTTGAGCTGGCTGCAGCCCCATTTACCTCACTGATTAACACTCTGCCAGAATTCAAGGGCAGTTATGTTCCTTTCGGGAAAAAAAAATCCCAATGGTTAAAAAGCCTGTTAGGAGTTTCTTTAAATTCTATTTCTCCCTCCGCCCCTCGATCCACTTGGAAGGGTGCATGTGATCTGTTCCCTGCCTCGGCCGATGCGGCTTTAGTACTGGCTATTGGAAAATGCGCAAGAGTAAGCAGGGTAAACACATCAAGGTGATGGAGGAGGTAACCATTTAAAGATAAAACTCCTCTTAGATTTCCTTTTTCTGTGAATTTGCCCAGTCAATCCCTTCTGTTTCTTCCTGTATCAGCAGCAGGTAGGATAATGCAGTCAGTGGATGAACCCGTGTTGTACCTGAAATCAAAAATATTTTTGGCAAACAAGTATTACTGGTGAAAAAGCATGACTTTTAGGAACTTCAGGTATTTTGCTACATATTCGCTTGAGCTGTTTGATCATTGATTTATACGGCTAAATCTAGAAGATTATCAAATGTACATTCTTGGCATGGAGCAGCTCTCAATGTTTCCGAACTGGTACTTATATTGATTGTAATTTGTCCATGCTGTGAAAACATCTAGATACAGCAGAAGCACTAAAGCAAATTGGTTACTACAGGTATTGTAATTAAAATAGCTGTATGTCTGCTTTAGGTTTTGCCCAGTAGCCCTTGGTGCCTTACAATTCAAATATCCTTGCGTACTAACATGCCACTGAGTTAGTAAATGGGACAAACACCACTTCAGTGCTAATGCAATTCAGTTCTCAAAAGCACTTAGCTGGTGGTTTGTCTTTGTTGCAGTCTTTGAGTATAATATTTTTACGAGAAACGTAAGAACAAGAGTAGGCCATTTAGCTCCTCAAGCCTGTTCCACCATTCCAATAGATTATGGCTGAGCTGTACCTCAACTCCACTTATGTGCTTTTGCAACAAAGGTTCATTAAATCGATTCCTGGGACGAAGGTTGTCCTATGAGGAGAGTTTGAGTAGAATGGGCCTATATTCACGAGTTTAGAAGAATGAGAGATGATCTTATTGAAACGTATAAAATTCTTAGAGGGCTTGACGGGGTAGATGCTGAGAGGCTGTTTCCCCTGGCTGGAGAGCGTAGAACTAGTCATAGTCTCAAGATAAGGGGTCGGCCATTTGGAACCGAGATGAGGAAAAATCTCTTCAGTCAGCGGGTAGTGAATCTTTGGAATTCTCCACCCCAGAGGGCTGTGGATGCTCAGTCGTTGAGTATATTCAAGACTGAAATCGATAGATTTTTGGACACGAAGGGAATCAAGGGATATGGGGATAGGGTGGGAAAGTGGAGTTGAGGTAGAAGATCAGCCATTATCTTGTTGAATGGTGGAGCAGGCTCAAGGGGCCATATGGCCTACTTCTGCTCCTATTTATAGAATCATAGAAGTTTACAACATGGAAACAGGCCCTTCGGCCCAACATGTCCATGTCGCCCAGTTTATACCACTAAGCTAGTCCCAATTGCCTGCACTTGGCCCATATCCCTCTATACCCATCTTACCCATGTAACTGTCCAAATGCTTTTTAAAAGACAAAATTGTACCTGCCTCTACTACTGCCTCTGGCAGCTCGTTCCAGACACTCACCACCCTTTGAGTGAAAAAATTGCCCCTCTGGACCCTTTTGTATCTCTCCCCTCTCGCCTTAAATCTATGCCCCCTCGTTATAGACTCCCCTACCTTTGGGAAAAGATTTTGACTATCGACCTTATCTATGCCCCTCATTATTTTATAGACTTCTATAAGATAACCCCGAAACCTCCTACTCTCCAGGGAAAAAAGTCTCAGCCTATCCAACCTCTCCCTATAAGTCAAACCATCAAGTCCCGGTAGCATCCTAGTAAATCTTTTCTGCACTCTTTCTAGTTTAATAATATCCTTTCCATAATAGGGTGACCAGAACTGTACACAGTATTCCAAGTGTGGCCTAACTAATGTCTTGTACAACTTCAACAAGACATCCCAACTCCTGCATTCAGTGTTCTGACCAATGAAACCAAGCATGCTGAATGCCTTCTTCACCACCCTATCCACCTGTGACTCCACTTTCAAGGAGCTATGAACCTGTACTCCTAGATCTCTTTGTTCTATAACTCTCCCCAACGCCCTACCATTAACGGAGTAGGTCCTGGCCCGATTCGATCTCCCAAAATGCATCACCTCACATTTATCTAAATTAAACTCCATCTGCCATTCATCGGCCCACTGGCCCAATTTATCAAGATCCCGTTGCAATCCCAGATAACCTTCTTCACTGTCCACAATGCCACCAATCTTGGTGTCATCTGCAAACTTACTAACCATGCCTCCTAAATTCTCATCCAAATCATTAATATAAATAACAAATAACAGCGGACCCAGCACCGATCCCTGAGGCACACCGCTGGTCACAGGCCTCCAGTTTGAAAAACAACCCTCTACAACCACCCTCTGTCTTCTGCCGTCAATCCAATTTTGTATCCAATTGGCTACCTCACCTTGGATCCCGTGAGATCTAATCTTATGTAACAACCTACCATGCGGTACCTTGTCAAAGGCTTTGCTAAAGTTATGTTGTTATCCCTGATACTCTTACCTAATTAAAAAAAAACTGTCGATCTCAGTCTTGAAAATTTCAATTAGCCCAGCATCCACAGCCTTTTGGGAAGAGGGTTCCAAATTTCCACTATGTGAAAAGTGCTTCCTGATTGCACTCCTAAATGGCCTAGCTCTAATTTTAAGATTATGCCCTCTTGTTCCAGATTCCCCCACCACAGGAAATTGTATCTACCCTATCGAATCCATTTATCATGTTATGGAGACCTCAATTAGACCATCTAAATTCAATTTTCTTCTCTTGAACCAGGATATGGTTCTGTGGGTACCCTTCAATACCTTGTCAATGGCAGTTCATATGACACATTGCAATTTAGCATAATCTTCTGGATTTAGCTTTTCCAGAAAATTACACTAAATTGCAAGAGTAGAACAGGTTCAAACTAGTAAAAGGCAAATTTAGGATTGATATCAGGAACTACTTCTTCACACAGTAATCAAAACGTGGGATGGACCCTGGATAGAGTAGTGGAGGTGAAAACCCTGGAATCATTTAAGAACCAATTGGATACTGCAATGAAAGGAACTTTAGGGGCATTCTGGATCGATGGACTAAAATGGGCCAATGGTAAATCCAGAAAATTACGCTAAATTGCAAGAGGAAAACAAGGGGGCACAGGTTCACTGTCTTTTGTACCTCTAAATGATCACCCCTCAGACTCCTACTTTAAAAGTTTTTAAAAGCCCAGGTTTCTCCATTCTATCCGCACAAACCAGTGCTCTAACACCAGCCATCAATCAGCCTTGTGGATCTTTTCTGTGCTGCCTCCAATGTGTGATTGTCAATTTTATGTCTTGGTGAGCAGAACTAGATGCAGGACTCAAGGTGTGGCCAGACAAGAGGACCATAGTTTGATCAGGGCTTCTTCTGGCTCGTATTTCACTGTTTTTGGCTATATAAGTTAACATTTCATTGAGTTTGTTCTTCTCCCCCTCTCACTTCCTCACCCAAGCCTGGGGACGTGAAAACTAATTGTACCCTCAACACTGAACTAGCTGAGATGCAGCAGAGACCGAGGGTTGAACTTTGGGTTGTTCTGGCCATGTGCTTCAGTACTATACTATGCAGAATCCACCCACTGATGAACATTTAGCGAGAAAAGCCACTGGAAAGTGGCTGACAAAACCTTTTGGTAGAGGGAGGGAGGGAGGAGTGGGTGGGATTGGGACTGCCTGGCTCAAAGCAGGCATGTTTGCTGGCTGCTGCTTTCTTCCAGCTGCTGCTTGCTTCCATTTTTGCTTGAAAATTATATGCAGAAGCCTTATTAGCAGGAGATCCAAATCATAAACGCACACATCTATTTCAAAAATGACTGCATATTGTAAGTAATGTTGGACTATCTGTTACAGTTCAATGCCTTAAACTGTGTGAAGCAGTATTGGTTATATGGTTCCTCGGGAGAGAACATTTTCCAAATGAAAAACTGAGTGAAGATGTATCTACCATAGGGTGTCTATGTAAATATTGTACAGTTCCTAAAGTGTTGCTCATTGGTCCATGCTAAGCACATGATATCATGGGCCAATTAGACTCCACAATCATTTTATGTCTGTACACTCCAACCATTCTTTCCATTTTTAAAAATTGTTCAGTTTTATTTTAACATTTCTATTTCTTAAGTTACGTTTAGTGCTCTTCACTCTCCCTCCCAGTGGATCAGCCTCTCTGTTGTGTCCACTTGAAATCTTGCCTCTCCTCCAAGTATGGGTGCATGTTGAGGTCTGGCTTGCTCAGGTCTTCTGTGTAACTTGATACTGACCCAACCTGGTGTCTTCCTCGCCACTTGATCACTGGTTGGCATGCACTGGCATTGACTACTTTCACCGCTATTATTCCCTGGAAGACCACCTCCAGCCTAGCTTTTTTTTCCTGTTTCTCACTGCCTGTTCTTCTTGTTCCACTTCCCTTCCTCTCCCTTCACCCAACTCATTCGCCCAACAAGTGACAAGAAATAAACATAGTCGGGCTGGGGGTTGGGTGGTAATAGCAGGTAGGCTGGCCTCTATAGTACCCACTGTTGGATGGCTGGAAGTAGTAACAGGGATGGTAGGTGCCAGGTCACGTCCCATTTGGAGTCTGATGGGTAAACTGAAAAATCTCAAAATATTTTTTAAACAATAAGACTAATATTAACTGAGAATTATTCAGATGGTATAATAGTCTTCCAAAGAACAAAGGATGGCGGATGAATTCCGATCTAACAGACCAAAGTGTGTGAAAGGTACATCACAGAGCTCGATGAAGACAAAGAATTAGAGTACCAGATAAGCAGAGGCACAGTTTCACAACCACTCTTTTCTGCCATATGCAACACCACACATCACCTAATTTATAATGCAGCAAAACTGACCACCTACTGTATCAAAGTGGATACATCACTACAATTAGCATCTTTGATGTACTTACTTTTAACAATTGAAAGTAAAAATACAGTCCTTAAAATTATGCAGTGAGATATTAGCATAGGACTAGTTAATGGGATTGGCTTAATGTCTCTGTTAATATAGTGGATTGGAATTTCAGGTGACTTATTAACCATTCCCACATTAATATCTCAGTATAATTTCAAGGCCAATGCCCTTGTTAAAAAGCTAGAAATGAGAATGTTTGATTTTCAGAAGGAAATCTCTTACCCTGCTGACTCAAAACTAACTTGTCCATGAACATGTGCTGCTTTGCTTCCTGTTCTGGAAGAGGAGCATGTTTTCCATTTTAGGAAGTTTGCTTTACTTTGTTTTCACTTAATTATGATTCTCAATTTCATATCTTTTAGTTGATACCCCTTTTTTAAAAAAAACCTCTAAACTTGGAAGAGGACTCCTACAGCTTCTAATTAGTGCAATTATACTCAAATTCATTGCCATAGTGTTGTGTCTTTGTTCTCTGAGGCCATTTCACCATGCCTCAGTACCTTTTTATAAAGAGAGAATTGTTAGAGAGGGGAAACATCACTTGAAGGAAAAGATTGCACTGTAATAAATTAATTTTTTTGACTAGAGGGCCCATACGGCGTGTTTGCTGGAAGAGATGCTTCAAGGGGCCTTGCTACATTCTGCCTGGATAAGGAGGCACTGAAGGACGAATACGATGACTTGTCTGATCTCAATGCCATGCAGCTGGAAAGTCTTCAGGAGTGGGAGATGCAGTTCAATCGTGAGTGTTCTCATTATTTGATGATGGGAGTGTGAAGCTCCAGTTGTGTTGTCTGACAGAACTAATCTTTTTTTCAAATCCAGGACTTTGCAGTACAAATACATTAGGAAGGAGGGAACCCACAGAATTAAGCTCTTTTCCTTTGAAAGGCCATGCAGATTGTAGGACTGTTTAAAACCTCTGCATAATGTTTTCTGTCTCTGCAGTGTATTAAAAGGTTAATTTGTTTACAAATACATTCATATAGAATCTAATGAGAAATGCTGGGTTCCAATTGCAAATCCTTATTGATCTGAAATCCTTAAAAGTTTTGACACTTCAACTGTAAATTCTGTGCTCCAGAATCTTACTAGTAGAGGTTTACTAATAGTTGGTAGTTGGCATAGATAGTCCTGTTCTGTTTATTGAGGATGACATGGATGTCATGGGTTAACATTGTGGAGGAGACAAATACACAAAAGATTTAATTTATATGCAGCACAATTATGTATTCAGTTTGGCTAAGGCCTAACCCTGTGCTGCAAGTGATGAAATAGCTCCATTCATAGACCAGTCTGAATTTTAATTTGTGCTTGGGTTCCTTATACTTCCAATAAAAACTCTAAAGTGCAGATTCCAATTAGAGGATGGACGTCTCTGTATGGAAGAGATAAAGAAACTTGTACCAGATTTGAGACTCAGGAGATTATGAGCCGATGACAGCGTTCATCTTTAACAGCTAATGCTTTTTCTGCAATCCTCAGAAAAGTGGACTGGAAATGTTTTCAGCTTCTAATCCTACTAATCTAGATAATGTGTATTTTTTTAATGTAGCTGTGTAGTTCTCAATACTTTTGGCTGTTGAATCTTTTTGAGCTTGCATGTTGTAAATTAAAGAAAACTAATTATTTGCAGCTTAACCTGCACACTTAATGCATATAACTTTTTGATATCAACAAATGTTTACTAACACTGATTCATTTTTGGAAATGAATGTGGCCTATCAAGTTTGCTGATCTGGGACTGCAAGAATGTTGTGCTGGCACTGTGCATGTTTGGATTCTCACTGTCTTCCAAAGTCCTGCCAAGAATTACATAGAAATTACAACACAACCAGCCGTTCAGTCCAATCAGTCTGTGTGTTTTATCCTCCACAGCCGTAGTCCTAACCCTGTGTGCCTGCCCTATTCCCATATTCTTTTATACCCCTTTTCTTCAACCACCTATCTTAACATATTCTTAAATGTTGACATAGTTTCAGCTCCAATCACTAACTCTGGTAGAGCGAGCCTTTGGCCGAGTGGTAGCGTTCCCGCCTCTGGGTCAGACTGTGCAGGTTTCAAACCCTGCTCCAGACAGTCCCAGCTAATGGAGACCAGAGCTCCAGCTCTGACATCCAGCAGAATGTCATCTGGGTGGTCGCCCCTCGTAATATGGGTTGTGGGAGCCCATAAACTCTCCCGCCAATTAGAACCCTATCGGCTGGCATAAACATGGATACGGCTACAGAGGACTGCTCACACTGTGGCCTGTCAGACTGTTAATCCGCCTGTGAATCCTTCCACTGCTTCACACTATTCTCTGAGAAGAGCATGAAGATACGAAAAACAAAAGAACTAACTCTGGTAGTGCATCTCACAGCCTCACAACCCTGTGTAAAAAATGTTTCTTCTATCTCTTATATTTAATCTTGTATCTATGACCCCTCGATCTGTTTCTATCTACTCTGTCCTGGCACTTCATGATTCAAATCATCTTATTCTCTGTTTTAATAAAAACAGTTGCACAGTCAGGATTTTTTTTTGTTGTTGAATTTGCTGTTGGTATTTAGTAATTTGAATGAGTAAAATGGCCATTTTGGTCCTTTGCTATCTTTATTGCTACCTATTTGAGTTTTTTTGATTGCATTTTCAAAGTCGTCTGAGTACACTTGAAATCATTGGACATTTTGATTGCACAATGGTTGTGGGAGGAATGCATTGATACATCCTGGTTTCTTGGAGTGACTGTACTAATGCTGGGATCAATGCGGATCAGAGGCTTGATGCAGCTTGTTTGGTTTGCTATGTGTAGAACAAATCCATTGCCAGCAATGCATTGACTACAGCTGAGAGGGGGATAGGTAATCTCCCACCACACACTGCTGCGAATGGTCCGCTCGCTGATTTACCAACTGGGTGGGTGAGGAGAGGGAGGTGTGAGGTTTCTTGCTTTTTCACAGCAGCACACTGGAGTGGGGACTTAGATGCATGTCCCAGCCCTCATATTGCATCTTTTTGGGACAAGCAGTGGGACTTCCCTAAGACTGGCATGTTAGGAGAAGTTAATTCTAACAGACATTTTAACAGGACAAGTCATGGTTTCTTTGTTCCCAATCTTTTCCAGAGAAGTACTATTATGTTGGAAAACTGCTGAAACCTGGTGAAGAGCCCACAGAATACACAGATGAAGAAGATATGAAAGATGCGAAAGAGGCGAAAGAATTGATAAAGGAGTGAAGTTCTGCAGTTTGGAGAGATCTATTTTTGTAGAATTGATCACGCAACAACAACATTGTATTGCATTTTTGGAGCAAGATTTCTGTCGGGGGGAGGGGGGAGGGCATGATTATTGCAACTGTTCAGTGTCATTACTCTGGCAGATGTTTTGTGTTGGGAGTATTAAGTGAGGGTGTGAAAAAATGTTAAATTGTATGAAGGGTACATCATTCTAAAAACAGCACTGAGCTGTAAATATTGTAATGTAACACTATTTGTCCCAGCCAAGACGGAGCAGCCCAGTCCGATAATCAAGCTACACAATTCAGTATAGTTGATTTGAAAAGTTTTAACCAAAGCATTCCCTCATTTCTTTAATAGGAGAGGGCAAATGCCTTTGTTGCACACTAGAAATTACGTTCATAGAAATACATAGAATTTACGGCATGGAAACAGGCCGTTCGGCCCAACCAGTCCGTGTCAACATTTACCCTTCACGCGTGCAAATAGTATTAATCATATTCCCGCAGAACTAACCTTTTATTTAGCTGAAGTTGAGCTTTTAGCAGTGTTGTTGATCCAGAAAAAATGTGTAATGCAAAATCAATTTACTGCTGTGTAGGGTTTCTGTAAGGTCAGCTGTTAGTTCTGTTCAAACGTGTTATTTGTCTCTTGTAAATACAACAGAACCTTTCTTATCGGGTGCAGTGCCTCAGCGGAGGTGCCTAACAATAACTGAACAGGATAACACAATTTCTGAGGGTTGAGTTTGCATGAAGTGTTGTGTGGATCGAGCTCAGTCAAAACCACATTCCCTTTAAAATGATGGGCACTTGAACCAAATCATTTTAATATGCATGTGAAATCATTCCAGCAATAACCAACAAAACAGCAGGACATTTGGTTTGTGATTTTTCTAATTGAAGGGATAATGTGATCTGTTTCTGTGTCCTTGTATAATCTGATGTACTACAAGCTGTCACACATGGAAGGCTGATATGTGACTTCCTCTTCAAAGAATTGTGATTTTTAAGAAAAATTTCAAAAACCCATGTTTGCATTTGAATATACTTCTAACCAGGTTAAAATATTGTATACTAACAAAGTATGATTGAACCTGTACAAACATACACCAGATAATACTGTAAGCTGTCTGTGTTTATTCTTTTTTGTTGAAATAAAGAAGGTCACTACTTGGAATTCAAAAAATGTTTATTTAATTGTGTAAAAATGAGAACTGTGCAGTACAATCTACAGGAAGTACAATCCTCCATCAGGACTCTTCTCCGCCACATATACTTGATATAAATTAAGGGTACAGCAGTGTAGTAGCAGCGACCCAGAGGTTCAGAGTTCAAATTTCATCACGGCAAGTTATGAAATTGTATTCAATGAGTCATGGTAATTTATGGGCTGTGTCAGAAAATAACCTTGAAAACTGCTGGATTGCTGTAGAAACTCAACCAGTTCACTATGTCCTTCAGGGAAGATAAACTGTACCACCCACACAACCCATTCTGACCTCGCACGATGTGGCTATGGACCTTTAAACTAAGGTTTTATTGCTGATTTCAAAACCTGTGTTTTTCAGTTATTTTTAGTATCAAAAATCAGGGGGTAAAAAATAAAGCTCAAAAAACCAGGGTGAATTTTGAGAAAATTAGGAAAAATCTGTTTCAATCTTGAACATCACTAAAATGATGTATGAAAAGGGGTATGTCTGCTACAATGTAATAAGTTTCCTCAATCACAAAATACTGTCAAGCTATTTTAACAATATACATTTATAGTATTTGTAAATGGACTGTGTGTCGCTCATGTATATTTAAAGTAACACATCACCATTCTATTGAAGCAATAATATTTTTAACATCTGAAGTGAAAGTTGATGCTAAAATTTAATTTTACAGTGTGTGCTGTGAATGTTCCATTATGATCATTGTAAGCAGTGTATCCATTTTGTTAATGACAGCTGTGGTTATCAAAGCTCTTCATTTTGTACACTTTGCTTCAGAACCAGTTATCGTTCACAGTATAAAAGCTCTTAACATCTTCATGTCTCATTCCTTTCTTGTTCCATCTCCATTATAAGCCCTAAATGCTCTTATGTGAGTCCCTTGGACGTGGTGGTGTTTGGGTGGCCAGTACTCAATGTTCTTGTCAAGTGAGCAAGCCCATAAAATTTTGAATAATACCTTCATTTTCCTTCAGGCACTACAGGCATGTGACAGCTCTTAAACTGTCCAACTCGTAAGTGCTTAGCTCAAATTACCTGCCTTCCAGAATTTGGCACTGATGCCTGTGTCCTGGGCTATGTGCATATGCCAGTGAAGACGTTTTGCATGTTGCATAAATGTGCCATTGCAACATTCATAATTACATCACTAATGCAACGTATATGTTTCAGGATCCATTAAGACTGGGGAGAGTGGCTTTTAAAGGTCTGAATTGTGTTCAAAATTGGTAATTGACTCTTGCCCCACCCTCAAAAAAAAATCCAGGAATTTATCGGAAATCGATGGAAACTGATTTTAAAGGTCACTACCGTGCTAGCCTCTTGATGCCCTCAGAAATGGCTTATCAGGTCACTGTTGTAAAACATTTGGCATGCATGAGGGTTTCAGTGGCGGGGGAGGGGGAAACAGGGGTAGGAGCAGAAGCATGTGGTCTTTGTGATAGAGAGGATACAAGGTTTGCTCGGTGGAACATGACTCTGGTTGCAAAGTCGGGTTCAGCCTGAAAACTGGGAATGGAATCAGGAGTGGAATTTGTGATGGGAGCCGAAGGCAATAGCTTCAGTCTTCCCAATGCTGAAATGGAAGAAGTTAAGATTCATCCAAGACTGGATGTTGGATTAGCAGTCTGTCACTACAGAAGCAATTGAGGTCGAGAGAGGTATTGGAGAGTTAGAGTTGGTTGTCATGGGCGTATGTGTGGAAGCTGAACTGGTATCTTAGTGTCAGTGAAGGTAGATATAGATGATGAGGGAATGGATAGATCTTTGAGGGAACATCAGGGGTAACAGTATGAGGATAGGAAGAGAAGCCATTGCTGGAGATGCTTTGGCTACACATAGATAAATGGGACTTAAAACCAACAGGAGAAGTCCCACTGAACTAGACAAGTACAAGCAATTTTTTGGAGACAGTTGATGAATACAGTTTAATTTGATAATGTCTCCTCCTTTGTATATGGAAAAGTATGTTTCTGCTCTGTGTCTCCATCCTGTCCAGCTGAAAATGCAGCTTGGGAGCCAAATTGGCTAAGCGAACTAGCACTTGACCACACTCTAGGGTGTAGTCTTCGAACCTGTCTACTAAAATTGTTGACTTTTACAATAACGTAGATAGAAAACCCTGGCCAGATTTTTGTTTTAAAAAATTAACTACTTCCAGATACACATATCCAAATTGGATTGAAACAAATGTTAATCAGGTTCCATTTTATTCCTAACTCATCAGTATCGGTATAATCACTTCTGCTGTCTATTTTCTTCAAAAGCAAAATATTGTAAATGCTGGAAATCCTCAGCAAGTCAGGCAGCATCTATGGGGAAAGAAAGTGTTAATGTTTCAGGTTGTTGACCTTTCTATTAGAACTGGAAAAACTTGCAGATTAAACAGTTTTTAAGCAAGTACAGAGCCAGGGAAAGGAGGGGGAGGAAAGAACAAAAGGGAAGGTCTTTGATAGATGGAGGACAGGAGTGATTAAAGAACAAAAGGGATGATGGTGCAAGGCAAGGAGGGTGGTAACAGGACAAGTAAAGAAACAAAAAATGGGTCTAGAGGAGCTGTAAATAACATCAGAACCATTACCAGCACCTGTTGTCTGAAAAAAAGGGGAGCAATGGTTATGATCTGAAGTTATTGAAATCAATGTTGAGTCCAGAAGGTTGTAATGTGCCTAATTGAAATATGAGGTGCTGTTCCTTGAGCTTTCGTTGAGCTTCATTGGAACAGTGTAAGAGGCCACGGTCAGAGTGGGAGTGGGACGGGGAATTAAAATGGCAAACAACCGGCAGGTCAGCGTCACGCTTGTGGACTGAGCGGAGGTGTTTAGCAAAGCGATGACCCAATCTGCGTTTGGTCTCCCCAGTATACAGGAGACCACAGCAAATACAGTATACTAAATTGAAAGTAGTACAAGTAAATCACCGTTTCACCTGGAAGGAGTATTTGGGGCCCTGGATAGGGGGAAGGGAGGAGGTGAAAGGGCAGGTGTTGCATCTCCTGAGCTCGCACGGGAAGATGCCGTGGGGAGGAGAGTGGGGTTGGGGGTGATGGAAGAGTGGATCAGGGTGTTGCAGAGGGAGCAGTCCCTGGAATGCTGAAAGGGGAGGGGAGGGGAAAATGTGTGTGGTGGTGGGATTGCGCTGGAGGTGGCGGAAATGGCGGAGAATTATATGTTGAATGTGGAGGCTGGTGGGGTGAAAGTGAGGACCAAGGGGGATCCTATCATGGTTCTGGGAGGGAGCGGAAAGGGTGAGGGCAGAAGTATGGGAAATAGGACGGACACAGTCGAGGGCCCCGTCAACTACAGTGGAGGGGAATCCACGGTTGAGGAAAAAGGAAGACATCTCAGAAGTACTGATGTGGAAGGTGGCATCGTCAGAACAGATGCAACAGAGATGAAGAAACTGGGAGAAGGGAATAGAGTCCTTACAGGAAGCGGGGTGGGAGGAAGTGTAATCAAGGTAGCTGTGAGAGTCGGGGACTTACAATAGATATTGGTTGACAGCCTATCCCCAGAAATGGAGATAGAGAAGTCGAGGAAGGGAAGGGTTGGAGATGGACCATGTGAAGGCGAGGGAAGGGTGGAAATTGGAAGCAAAGTTGATGAAATTTTGCAGTTCGAGGCAAAAGCAGGAGCGGCACTGATACAGTCATCAACGTACTGGAAAAAGGTGAGGGAGGGGACTTGAGTAGAACTGGAACAAGGAAGGTTCCACATATCCCACAAAAAGGCAAGCATAGCTGGGACCTATACGGGTTCCCATAGCAACACCATTTCTTCCATTGTTGCACAATCACTCCCTGAAGACTTACTCTATTGGCCTGATTCTCTAGAGAGTGTTGTTTGCTTTTATGATTCTGTCTTAGTTGCTGTGTGAAATAAAATTGACCTGTTTGAGCTAAGGCACGGTTTTATTTTCCATTTAATGGTGCTCCAGCCCAGCAAAGTATCATTATCTGCTACATTAAACAATAGTACGTTAATCCAGAACTGACCTTTCACTGCTTCAATCCTACAGGCTTTTGTGTATGCTTCCTGAACTAGACAGTTCAAATGAAAGCGCCACGAACATTGAATCATAGAATCATCTTAAAGATGTTTACATGAAATGATTAAAGTAATTCAGTGCTGTTTTTTGAGCCCAAATTGTCTTAAATATTTTGATCTGCGCTGTAATTGAAGTGTGTACATTAATTGAAAGGGCATGCTCACTGTACACAAGTTTTGTACAGTGACTGACCAATCCAAGCTGGTTGCCACGGAAAGTAGTTAAGTTTTAGAGTAAACTAAGGCAGCCCTAGACCGGATTGAGAAACTGCATACTTCATCTCACACATACACTAATTGAAAAGAAGGAAAAATATCACGTGTGATGCACAGTGCTGGGGGAAAGTGTCTCTCTGGCAAGTTTTTTCTGAACTGCCTGAAATAAATATTTTAACATACTAAAAAGTTGAATTTGAAAACATTCGGTAAGGGAACCTATGACTTGAATTGGGCACAGCCGCAAAGGATTAATTGTAGTGAGCAAATGCTGTGACGTTTTAGAGATGAGGAGATAAACAAGTTGATTTTAATTTGTTGAATCTTGATTACAATTATCACCTGCCTGCTCCTCAAGTAGAATTTTCCAGCCCTATTCTAGCAACAGACTACAGCTACCTCATAGAATAATTGATGGAAAGAGAATCAATTTGTTTATGAAATGACTAAACAGTGCAAATTTCTGGTGCTGTTTGTATTTCTGCCACCTAACACAAAGCAGGATTATAGGTTTCCTAGTAGAAATGAGGTACAAAGAAGTGAGATCACTTGCCTAATCTCAGCAACCTTTCATTCCAATTTTAAGTAAATAATTTACATAGAAATGCTACAAGAAAAATCTATTTTACTGAAGCATTTTTAACCACAGTCTACAGTGTTCGTAAATCAAAGGGGTTTACATCCCTCATTGCCCTTCATGTCAGTATATAATTTGATGGATCTTCTATACAGTAATATTAAATCCCACTCACAGCTGGTTATGGTTGACAGCTGTGGACACAGGTTTCTTGGTGCACACATTGCCTGGGTCCACCACCTGATAGTCCACAAATGGAACCAAAAACAAGTACGCACCGGGAGGCCTAAAGAATATACATGTTAAAAATTTATATCTGAACACAGTTCCCGTCAACTTTCCCCATTATAGATTCCTATGTCAGTACTTATAATGGAACTGCCCATGTAAACCTTTTATGCTGCAATCACACCGTCCTGCCAGTGGTGGCATTGCAGTGCCTCAGTTTTGCATCTCTCAGCTCTTCGGCCAGTGCTGCAGAGACAATGTTATGGTCCATCCAAACTATAGTTCTCGGCTTCCCAAATTGCTGATGTTTTACTATTTAACTATAAATTATATTTTTATAATATATATTGATTTTATAAGGACTGAATATATGACTTTAAATTGGAGTATCAATTATGTCTGCATGGCCTGGTCCAATTATCTCCTGCCTTCCAACCCTGCTTCACCTGAAGACCACACTTGGTCTGAATTCCCCGTGTGCGACACCACAAGAGATTGACTAAGTCTTAAATAAAAATTGTGCAAAATATTTAACCTTGATCTTGTCTTTATTTAATTAGAATGCACAAGGTGCTACTTTCACCATTAAAAATCCTAGGGGTAGTCTCACTAATATTATCAGCAGTATAATGTTACACTAAAATGTACAGTATAAATGGATAAAAGATTTTACAGAAAAAAAACATTGCACCTCTTTCCCTTCACATTTAAGAATCAAACAGGAGGTTGTGCAGCAGGTAACAGCACATAATCTGCAATATATCTGCGGTGCTCTCAATCCAAGTTCATGTGCAGCAGAAATTACATAGGTCTTAATATCAGATAGATCTCAAGCTGCTTTGGTTTTACACTGTCTGCAGTACAAGTGCAACTAGTGCAAAGTAAACTTTAAAAAGTTCCCAGAAGTTATGTTTTTTAGCCTGCAAGCTCTTCATTAACATTAAAAATGTCATCAGTTTTTGGATACCAGCGATTGGACCTATGAACATAATGTAGAATTCCACTTACCCAAACAGAGAACATTGCAGAGCCAGCAGTATGACTGAGCATTCCTGGTTGTAAGCCAGTACCAGTATCAGACCATTTATAATGCATATTGTGAATGAAATCTGCTCTGAACAAATGCAGTTTAACAAAAGTTGGAATTAAAATATTTTTACTTTTTATTTTAACAAGTCACCTCCGAAACCAACATGAATGTGAACCTAGAGCAGTCAGCAGCAAGAATGTGATGCTATGAAGCAAGATTCTCCATGGGCCAGTGACTGGGTTAGGCATATAATATTTATATAAATACTTACATTATCAATATCTTTAATTGCACTACAGCACCTGAATTGAATGCAGTAGGAATTTAGATTGGGGGATGCAGTTAAAATATTCAGTGTAAAACCTGCACAGTTATTTATTCTAGTCTTAGTTCAGAGATTTAAAAAAAAACTTTCATCTCCAGCCTCGAATGAAAGAAAAAATTCAACTGCTTGGCACGAACGGCCAGTACCTAATGCAAATCACCGTCCGCTTTAGAAAAAAAACCCAGGATATGTGTCAGTTTAGGAATTAAATACCAGCCACAGTGGGGGGCTTGCAAGTGTTGCAGGTCAAATCATTGTCAACTCGGCTGAATGCACTCACATACTGTAAACAAAGCGAATGAAGTCCACAGGTTCTAGTCCAAATCAGTAAATTTATATTTCATCAGTTGGGCCGTCTTTCTTTTAGAAATGCTGCTACTGGTCGCTTTACAAACATTTTACATAAATAATAAGATTCAATTTGAGTCATTTGGCAACCAAAAGTAAACTTTAACAAAAAAAAGGCAAACTGTTACATTTCACGAAATGGTACAGTGGAGCCCTCGTTAGCAAACCAAATTCGCTGGTCAAGTTAGGCATGGAAGAGAACTGGAGGACTGAAAAATGAAGTAAGCTACAGCAAGGAAAGAAAGGTTGAAAAAATGTGTTGTTGTAAGGGGATGCAATTAAAGTTAGCTCTATGCCATGCTAATTCACTGGAGCATCAGAGTTTATGTAGGAATCAGGACCAGAGAATAATAGTAATTAAAGTTTACATCCTCTGTTTCAGTACAACGGCTGCTGCATCATTGACTTTGTCCATTACAGAAAGAACAAACTTTCACGATCACAAGGTGTCCCAAAGGGCTTCACAATCAATTAAGTACTTTTGAAGTGCAATGTAGGCAAACCTTACAGCCAATTTGTGCACAGCAAGGTCCCACAAACAGCAATGAGATAAGCGACCAAATAATCTGATTTTCAGTGATGTTGGTTGTGAGAAAAATGTTGACTAGGACAAAGCATTGTTTAGGAGGAGGCAGTTTAAGATTTATTTTAGGTAAACACTTTTGTTGTGTATTTTCTTTTTCCTACAGTTGCCAAAAATCTGGAATTTAACCTTACTTTTCTATATTGATTCTCTAAATTCTAGAATTTATTCCCTTAAATGTGTTCACCAAGAATGAATGATTGCTGGTTAGCCAATCAGGCTACAGTATTGCATTTACTCAACCACAAGTCAATTCACACCTAAGCTATGTATTAACAAGGTTTAGTGTGCTACTTTGTTCAATCCAGATTAATTGATGTGCTTTGGCCTAGAAAAGCACTGATGTATTTAAATGGATTTTATTATAACAGCACAAGTCAAATTGTATGGAAATCATTTTGTTTTTAAAAAGTTTGGTGCTTTGGATAAGATAAGCAGATTAGGTTACTAAATTATAAAGGATATGATACTGAGTGAACTTCATTGTACTCAGAGCTCCTAAATTACTTTTATTCACATTAATCCCTCTTTTGCTTATTTGTGGGGATGAATTTTGCTTGTATTGGTTTCATGCTTCTTCGTTTTTTGCTCACATCTATTACTGTCATGAAGTCCGTGGTCACCAGCAAAATGCTTGTGAAAATATGTCTGGTTTCCATTTGCTCCTATTTTGGAACGGTAATGATCATGTCCAAAATCTATCTCGTGAGGCCAAGAATAATCTCCAAAGAAACCATGATGAATATCAAAACCTCTCTCATAAGAGCAACAATTGTCTATACATTCATTCTTCATATATTGGGGCAGAGTGGAAAGACCTTTCCAATGGGCTTTTAAATCTCTATTAGAATCCATAAGATGGTGTTTACGCTTACTGTGCTTCTCTTTGTGATGGACTTTGGTCTTAGTGTTGCTACCCTTTTTGTGCTTTGCTTCATCACTGAAGAAGACTTTAGATTGATTATGCAGCTGATTATCCAAGTCCAATTCATTGCTAGGATTTTTCCCCGAACTTTCACTATTCCATGAGTCTTTCCTCTTGTGCCCACCACAAGGTTTGCTGGAATGGTTAAATTCTTCTTTGAACTTGCTTTCATTTTCTTTCCAAGGATATTTTAGTTCACTCCTGGATCCACCTTGGGCTGGCTTTTCGTCATTATTGTATGTTCGAGTTTTGGAAAGCTTGTGGTTTGAGGCTTCTTGGTGAAAACCTAACTTGCATTTTGACCAGCTGCCCTCAGCACTGAACTCACAAACGTTATCTTTGCGAATGCGCTTTACTTTTTTATTTGACTGCTTCATCTTGCTCGTGCTTTCTTTTTTGAAACAATCTGGTTCAGTCTTGGTCACTTGGCACTGGGATTTCGGTTGGCTGCTGTACTTTTTGCTTGCATCCCTGGACTGGCTATTGTCCCCTAGCCTTGGTCGAACCAGATCATTTTGAGAGTTTTTAATTGAAACTTTCCAATTGCTAGTGGGGTTTTTCCATGGTTCTTTGATCCCTGTGCTGGAAGATGTCCACAGATCCTTAACTTCGGTATTGGAACATGGATTCTCAGGGCCACTGATCAATTTCCCCTCTTGGTTCTCACGGTCACATGCAGAGACTGCACACTCTTTCTCTGAGCAACTAACTGTATCATTTAAGTGTAGTCGATAGCCACCAACAAAATCTTCCTGAAAATCCACTTGGCTGCCTGAATCCTTCCACTGCACCTGAAACTCTCTGTCATATTCTTTCAGCTGATGGTTGGCGCTACTGTTAGAGGCTTTCTCCTTGGCCCCAGACTCGCTGATGGTGATTGTCCATCTATAGTCGCTGTCATGGTCATAATCTTGCCATCTGTTTCGCTGTGTGATGCTGACCTCAGTGCAAAGATGGCTCGATTTATTCTTCAAATCTATCCGAAAGCTTTTCCCGTTGTCGGAGACTATCCTCCGCCACTCGGAGTGGTCTCCGGGCTCACTGGTGCTGTGGCAAATATTTCCATGGCTGAGATCCAAAGGGCAAGCATGCTGGTGGTAATTGAGCAAACAGTTGACAAAATCCTCGTACTCGTAAAGGTGATGGCGGGTCTGGTGGTCTACGGTAGTGACCTTACGCAAGTGTCCCTTGCGCAGATAATTATCGTGGTCGGCTGCATGCCGCTTATGGAAGTATGCAGCGCAATCTTGTGTCACAGTGATTTGCAATGATCCAGATTCATGAGGTGTTGCGACCCTTTCCCTGACTGGGCTCAAACTGGGAAAGCCGTGTTGTTCTATACAGTCAACTGGAGTCACGTGTGCCAGTGAGGCGGTGAATGGAAAGTTGGTGGTTCGCGAAGACGGAGGCTCCACTGCTCCAGTAAGCGACTTGTGCTTCTCCCCGTCAATGTTTTCATGCAGCATCTTAATCTGCCTCCAATCTTCAGTCTTCAGTTTCTGAAAGCCTTTCTTTCCAACTATATCTTCATCTGGTTTTGTTTGCTCCGCGTGCTCAAGGTCTACCTTTTTCTGGTAACATTTCGCTGCGCCGGCATCAGGAAGCTGTTTCTTCCGAAACCTCATTTCCTTTTGCAAGAGCAACTGCAAACAAGCACAAAGAGTAAAATAAACGTCTGGTGCATAGGTGATGGACAGTCGGTCCATCTCATACCTATAAAATGTTTACCGGTCTATAGCTGTTAGTCACTAAAAAAAAAACATAATCTGACATTTGTTCTCATTCTTGGGATGTGGGCATCGCTAGCAAGGCCAGCATTTATTGCCCATCACTAGTTGTCCTCGAGAAGGTGGTGGTGAGCCATCTTCTTGAACCACTGCAGTCCGTGTGGTGACGGTTCTCCCACTGTGCTGTTAGGTAGGGAGTTCCAGAATTTTGACCCAGCGACGATGAAGGAACAGTGATATATTTCCTAGTCAGGATGGTGTGTGACTTGGAGGTGATGGGTGTTCCCACCCACTTCCTGTCCTTGTCGTTCTAGGTGGTGAAGGTCATGGGTTTGGGAGGTACTGCCGAAGAAGCCTTGGCTACTTGCTGCAGTGCATCCTGTAGATAGCACACACTGCAGCCACGGTGCGCTGGCGGTGGAGGGAGTGGATGTTTAAGGTGGTGGATGGGCTGCCGATCAAGCAGACTGCTTTGTCCTGGATAGTGTCGAGCTTCTTGAGTGTTGTTGCAGCAACACCCATCCAGGCAAGTGGAGAGTATTCCATCACACTCCTGACTTGTGCCTTGTAGGTGGGCAGAGAGGCTTTGGTGAGTCAGGAGGTGAGTCACTCGTCACAGAATACCCAGCCTCTGACCTGCTCTAGTTACCATGCCATTTATGATCGGTCCAGTTGAGTTTCTGGTCAATGGTGACTCCCGAGGATGTTGATGCTGGGGGGGTTCGGCGATGCCAATACCATTGAATGTTAGGGGGAGATGGTTAGGTTCTCTCTTGGTGGAGACGGTCATTTCCTGACACTTGTGTGGTACAGATGCTACCTGCCACATATCAGCCCAAGCCTGGATGTTGTCCAGGTCTTGAAGCAGTCCGTGCCCGCATGCTTCATTATCTGAAGAATTGCGAGTGGAGCTGAACACGGTGCAATCATCAGCGAACAGCCTCGCTTCTGACCTTACTCACCTGGAACTTTATTACTGGTACATAAATAAAATAATCTTGGACAAAACTTTCTCTATAATATCGATATATTAGCGACAGAGCGAACAAAACTCAAAACAAGTAAAAATATTCACTGCCAAAATAAGTTTATTTAGGTCGGCCTCCCTTTGCACCATGCACTATTTCCTGACCCAGAGGATGTCCAGCTTCCCCTATCCGACCGGCCTCCCACTGACAATCTATTCCTCTCCTCAGACTCTTTGCTAGAAATAAGGAAGTACGGCAAAGCAGAGAGCAGGAACTCAATATCTGAGGAATTACGGGTGAAGAGAGAAGAGTATTTATGGAGTATCTATTAAGGGCAATCTAGACAAGTCTAAAGGATGTCAAGGCCTTGGAAAGATTACGGAGGAGATTTACTAGAATGGTCCCAGGGATGAGGGACTTCAGTTATGTGGAGAGACTGGGAGAAGCTGGGATTGTTCTCCTTAGAACAGTGAAGGTTAAGGTGAGATTTAATAGAAGTGTTCAAAATCATGAAGGAGTAAATAAGGAGAAACTGTTTCCACTGGCAGGTGGGGCAGTAACCAGAGGACACAGATTTAAACTAATTGGCAAAAGGACCAGAGGGGAGATGAGGAGATGTAGAACCTTGACTTTCCGTTTAACCCTGAGTTCAGCCTCACTTTTTTCTACCTCCACTCCTCTAACTCCGAGTCTTCCTTGACCGTATTCCATGTGCTACACTATTGGTGGCTGCACATTCAGCCACTATGAAACTCCCAGTTCCCTCTGCCCTGTTACCACCCTCCTTGTTTTTGAAAACCTCCTGAAACCCCTTCTCTTTGTCTGCCTTTGGTCCCTCCCTGCCTGCCCTCCCTCCCCTCCCCCTCCCCCCTTCTCCCTCCCTTCCCCTTCCCCCCCCTCCCCCTCTCCCCCCTTCCCCCTCTCCCCCCTTCCCCCTCACTTTTCCTCTCCTGCTCTGTTGTGTCCCTCTTATTGTAAAGCGCTCCACACATTCCTGTAGCACTATAGAAATGCACGTTATTGTTAGGACACCTGTCCCTGCAGCTCGCTCGCTCTGCTGAGGGAACAGGCAGCTGGTTCTGCTCAAGCAGAGGCACAACTAAACCAGCAGGCCCGGCTGAGATTCTGCATTTAATTTAGTCAATTTTCCAGATATTGTTTCCTTCAAGGCATTCTCCGAGGCAGCAAGTGGGGGGGGGGGGGGGGAGGGGAGGGGAGTAGTTCCTTCCACAATGACTGGCCAAGTAATTAGGACATTCTGTTTCTTAATGTCACTCAGCCAGACAGAGAACAAAAGGTTTTCATCTGCAGCTGAAATGCTCCACCTAGCTGAAATGCTCCACCTAGTACAGGAAGGAGAAAATCTCCGAAAGCTTGTGAATTTAAAATAAAATTGCTGGACTATAACTTGGTGTTGTAAAATTGTTTACAATTGTCAACCCCAGTCCATCACCGGCATCTCCACATAGTGACCCAGCTAAGAATTGATTAAATGAATCAATGCTTAGCTGAATCAACAGCCCTTGCCAAACATATATTTGGTGATAAAATGTGTCCTGGTAGCAAGTTTTCCTGACCTTACTGATGCAGTAATTTTAACCTAAACTTAAAAATTCATAATATGATTAGGCAGAGTAAACATGGTTTAATGAAAGGGAAATCCTGTTTGACAAATCCATTAGCTTTTTTTGAGGATGCAACCAGCAGGGTAGATAAGGGGGAAACCAGTGGATGTCGTATATTTTGATTTTCAAAAGGCATTCGATAAGGTGCCACACAGGAGGTTGTTACACAAGATAAGGGCACATGGGATTGGGGGCAATATGTTAGCATGAATTGAGGATTGCTTTACAGACAGAAAAGAGAGAGTAGGAATAAACAGGTCATTTTTGGGTTGGCAGGTTGTAACTAGTGGGGTATCACAGGGATCAGTGCTAGGGCCTCAGCTGTTTACAATATATATATCAATGACTTAGATGAGGGGACCAAATGTAATGTATCCAAGTTTGCTGACGATACAAAGCTAAGTGGGAAAGTAAGCTGTTGAGGAGGACGCAAAGAGGCTGCAAAGGAAAAGGACAGGTTAAGTGAGTGGGCGAGAAGATGGTAGATGGAGTATAATGTGGAGAAATGTGCAATTATCCACTTTGGTAGGAAGAATAGAAAAGCAGAATATTTTTTAAAAGGTGAGAAACTAAGAAATGTTGGTATTCAGAGGGATTTGGGTGTCCTTGTACACATATCACAAAGTTAACATGCAGGTACAGCAAGCAATAAGGAAGGCAAATGATGTTAGCCTTTATTGCAAGGAGGTTAGAGTATAAGAGTAAGGAGGTTTTGCTGCAATTATATAGGGTGAGACCACACCTGGGGTACTGTGTACAGTTTTGGTCTCCTTACCTAAGGAAGGATATACTTGCCTTAGAGACAGTGCAACAAAGATTCACTAGATTGATTCCTGGGATGAGAGGGTTGTCCTAGGAGAAGAGATTGATTAGAATGGGCCTATATTCTCTGGAGTTTAGAAGAATGAGAGGTGATCTCATTGAAACGTATAAAATTCTTAGAGGGCTTGACGGGGTAGATGCTGAGAGGCTGTTTCCCCTGACTGGAGAGTCTAGAACTAGGGGGCATAGTCTCAAAAAAAGGGGTTGGCCATTTAGAACCGAGATGAGGAAAAATTTCCTCACTCAGAGGGTTGTGAATCTTTGGAATTCTCTATCCCAGAGGGCTGTGGATGCTGAGTCATTGAGTATATTCAAGACTGAGATCGATAGATTTTTGGATACTAAGGGAATCAAAGGGATATGGGGGTAGGGTGGGAAAGTGGAGTTGAGGTCGAAGATCAGCCATGATCTTATTGAATGGCGGGGCAGGCTCGAGGGGCCGTGTGACCTACTCCTGCTCCTATTTCTTATGTTCTAATTGGATAGAATCGGCCGCCTGTTTTACACTTCGCCTGACAGAATTTAGTTTGTTATGTTTGGACAGTGTTACAACAATCAATAGTGTCTTTCTCAACAGTTGCAGTATGAGATGTGTGTTATATGTATTACTAATTCCCCCTTTCGTTGGGAAAGAAAGAACTTGCATTTGTATCGTGCCCTTCACATCCTCAAGACAGTTGTTTTGTCAGGAAACACAGCAATTAATTTGTGCACAGCAAGATCCTACAAACAGCAAATGAGATAAATGACCAGTTAATCTACTTTGGTGGTGGTGGTGGTGATTGAAGGATGAAACGCGGGCAGATCAGTGTCATGGGATCTTGTACACAGAACAAAAGTGTTTCATCTGCAGCTGAAATGCTCCACCTACTGGCCCAGCTAAGAATTGATTAAAACCTGCTTAGTTAAAAATCAACCTTTGGAGGAAAGGGTACGAAACAATACTTAATTCTGGAGCTACACCCCATGGCTCAGCTGGTACATGCACTGTCTGTTGTGGTACTGAGACTAAGCAGCTCCCAAATCCGATCACTGACTGGGCGCTTGCTTCAGCTGGACTCGTGGCCCTGAACTGGGGAAAAGTGAGCCATTGCTCCCACTCGAGTCAGCCCCCTGCTAGAAAACGTGCAAGTGTGGGCATTGGGTGTGTGACAGGATCCACGTTGGATCCCCCGCTGACGCTCACTGTCCAGACTGACACACGAAGGGTTGGTCACTTAGTGAGGTACCACAGAGCCAGTGCCAGCTATGGAACCGTAACCTCGCACAGGTCAGCCAGCGCCCATAGCGGAACGTGTGGACCAAAGGGAAGAAAGCAGGGGGAGGAGGGCATGTGGGGGAGAAAGTCACACACAAAAAAAAACTTACTTTTGCTCTGTTTAAAAGCACGGCGAGAAGCCTGCACGATTCCCGCTTCCTCTGTCCCAACAGCAGCTTTCTCTCCTCCCACGCACTGGCCTCTCTCAGCTCTTTCTCATTCTCCATTTTTATCTTCCACAGTTTGCGCAGGCGACGTCTCTCCTCCCGCTCTTTCTGCCTATGTTCTTTCTTCCTCAGCTTCTCTTTCCGTCTCCTCTCCCTTTCCCGTTCGTCTTCCCTGCGTTTTCTAAGGCAACATTTCAGAAAGTCGATGTGAATTTACAAAGAACCACTCTGGGCGTTTTGAGTTTGTTTAATGCTTATTTAGAATCAAGTTAAAATTCATAAAACAAAGTTCTCTCTCGCGATCAAAATTCAGTTACAACTATAGAGAGTAACGTTCAAATTCCCTATCAAACACAGCTTTACATCTGAGATAATGTAACAATCACATTTATCTTTAATAAAAGGGACGTACAATGTAGGCTGAAGAATACTGCTGATTGAAATTAAGTCAACAGAATTAAGCAAACTCAGGAAATCCAGCACTGCTTTTTTTTAAACCCACAAGTATATGTGCTATATCTGAACACACAGCGTATCACGGAGAGTTGTAGTGGGAGTGTTACTATAATGATGTTTCACAGTTATTTAATCAGTTGTTTTCTATTTTCATGGAAAGAACCTTTTCCACATATACAAGAGAAAGAATCTCACAGAATCAGATGATATGTAAAATAATGCTCCACCTCCCATTCCTTCTTCAAAAGCCTCCTTAAAACCTATCTCTTTGACCAAGCCCTCCTACTATCTCCTTCTTTGACTCGACGTCCGTTTTTGTCTGATTACACCTCTGTGAAGCGCCTTGGGACGTTTTTCTATGTTAACGGCGCTATATAAATGCAAGTTGTTGTTGTAGCGTATGTGAGTGCTGCGTGACCTTATATGTAACTATGACTTAATGAAGTATGTATAGCTTGTAGAACAACAATTTTTTAAAAATTCCCAGCCAAAGTGTTCAGACTTAAGGGGGACAACTTTAACCTAACCCACCCGTCGGGAAATGGACGAGATCAGGTGCAACACTGGTTTTAGACCCTGCCCGATTTTACTCCCCGTTGAAGTCCCGTGGGATTCCTGCCCGATGAGTTTGGTTAAAATTACCCCCTAGGTGTCTCTGTAAAATTGCAATTAAAATATATATTAGGAACTAGACTATTGTATCGGGGAGGTTCTGAGAGAGTTTAGCTACCTATGTTTGGACAGTATTATAATAATTAAGAATGTCATACTGCAAATATTCAGAATGAGACATGTGTTACATGTATTACTAATTCCCCCTTTCATTGGGAAAGAACGAACTTGCGTTTATATAGTGCCCTTCACATCCTCAAGACAGTTGTTTTGTCGGGGAACACAGCAACTAATTTGTGTACAGCAAAGCCCTACAAACAGCAAACGAGATAAATGACCAGTTAATCTACTTTGGTGGTGGTGATTGAAGGATGAAACTTGGACAGATCAGTGTCATGGGATCTTGTGCACCCCCTGAGCAGACTGACGTTGCCTCAGTTTAATGTCTCATCTGAAAGACGGCATCTCCAACAGTGCAGCACTCCCTCAGTGCTGCACTGAAGTGTCAACCCAGGTTTCGTGCTCAACTCCTGGACTGGGACTTGAACCCACAACCTTCAGATTCAGACAAGAGTGCTACCAACTGAGCCAAACCGGCACGAGTGTAGTTATAGAATGAATCTGATCGGTACTCAAGCATTCAAATTATACTCTGCTTTTAGTCTTATCCTGAAGCCAATTGAACTTAAGATTTTTTTCTGTTAAAAATTGAAAATTGGCAAAATGAAATATAATTTCTGTTAAAATATGATGGAAAATAGACAATGCCACATTATACATATTTTAATATATTCATTAATGTATATTCCATGCGTTTATACGTTTATTAAATGCATTAATGTTTAAATTGCCTATTAATTGAAACTGTGTTGATGACTTATTGATAACAAACCTGATGAAACGGGCTAAAATCAGAGAATCCATACGGAAGAATGGGTTCTAAACATATGGTTAACTATTGCACAACTATACACTATCCTGAAACATACTACAAATTTCAAGATATTGCACATTACACTCTTGCCATAATTAGTGTCGTATTCCAGGATTACTCAGCAACTAAACTTTGGCTCCCAAGTACGACTGTATGTATCGGGTACCAGAGAGGTCGGTGACATGAACAATCAAACTCAACGTGAAGACTGCCTGAAATATACAGCAGTTTTGACTCTGCTTTATTTTGGTATAATTTAGAGACTGGATCAGTAAAGGGTGAATGTCACCATGTATACACAGTCAAACATTAATGACAAACACTTATGATTAACTTTAACATCCTTTTGTTTATTTTTATCTTTCTGTTTTTTCTTTTTTTATTTATAGAATGAGTGCTCAGAGAAATGAATTACTAAATGCCAAGTAATAGATGTTAAAAGCACTTAGACATTAAGAGCATAAGATTTTTTTTTGGAACAAACTTGTCCTTTTCTGATAAAATCAACCCCATTTACCAGCTTTTTCACCAAATCATTCAATTCCTCCACTCTCTAGAATCCATTTACACTATTTGCTTCAATGGCCTTCCCGGTAACAGTGAATAGTTCCACCTGAATTCCCTTATTAATTTCAGAGAATTTATATTGCTTCAGAAAACTTAATTCTCTTCTCTTCGGTTTCCTCCCCTCTTCTACGGAAGGCAGAGAGTCACGCTGGAGTTTGATTGTACCTCAATGGCTCTTTGTCACCTCATCCAAAACGGCAAGGACATCAGAGCTAAATCTGATTCTGTCCTCACCAAACATCCACACACAGGCACCTACCAATAAGAGTCACTGGATAGCAATCAGAAGCAAGAAGCTTCACCAATTCTCCTTCCTCTCCAATACGTAAATGCTGAGACCAATTGGAGCATCCCACTCCGACCCTGGCTGGGCTAATTCAGCACAGGCCTGGTCTGTATAATTTAGTGCCCGCTAATCAATGCACTTATTCACTCAGCAATTGCAGTTTGACCTCATCAATTCACCTATTTATTTTAAATACATGAGGTAAGTCCTACTTGCCCAGATGTTAGCCAGTAAATCCTCCAAACTAATTCCCGGTGATAGAACCAGCATTTATCGCTTAAACAATTATATTCCAAAAAGAAGCAGAAAAACAGAAAGGATGTTAAACTTGATAGTAATTCCTTAGCTGTTTGATTTTAATGTGTGTACTTGATAGCGATATTCAGTCTCTAAGTAAGTCGTGTGCATTACAATTTTCTTTTAAATATAATGTGGAATTCGGCCCTGCATAAGTCAAGCCACCTGTATCTCGCAGTGGACATTCCACACAAACATGACACTGCACCATCACGGGATCATTTACACGATATTGGTAATATTGTTTCTTTGTCGACTAGTTTGAACCCAACTGATAAAATTTGAGAGAAATCCTTCACCAGCCTTGCCTGTGTGCAGCTGGTGCTCTGTGGACCTGTTTTGTGTCGACATCATTTCTAGATAAACGGCGACAAAAATAATGACTAAATCTGGAATTGTCTGATATCTTCCATGGACCTGAAACCAAAAAACCTGACGACTAACGTCTCCCAACATCAGTTCAGCCAGCGGGTTCTACGATGCACTGACAAGCAGTCTGCTTTCTGCGCACAGATCAAAATGAATAGTTTGTCAGACTTTGAAAATTCCATAAATTGTGTCAACTTTATGAGCAAAACAATCTGCCTCAGCCACCCAGTAATTTTGCAGGTTAAACATTAAAGCACCAAAGCTGCAAAGGCAATGGGCTCAGTGCGACATTAACAACAGCCTGACACATTTATTCCCAGCACCACACCCCACAGCAGTCACTTTGTAACCACCCACACTGGAGTGAGCAAAGTAAACCATCATTCAGAGAAAACTATTACTGATGCTATGGATTTCTATCACTGTCTTCTTTCTTTTGTTGATTGAATAATGCAAATGTTAATTTTGTATTTATTACTGTCCTGATGCTTTACCTTCCTGGTCATTTAAAAAAAATTTTTTAAACATATATCTCCAACATATAAAAGTAAAAGGGATTACTCGCCGGTCCAGAGGTAGACTGTAACCCTCCGGGGCATCTTGTAAAGTAGGTTCTGATTTACCGTTCAGCCTCCTTGGACAGCTCCTCTTCCTTGTCTCTCCGTTTTTGCGCCTCGCGCTGTTTCTCCAGCTCCTGGAGCTTTAACCTTTCAAGGTGCCGCTTTTCGATGGCTGCATCGCTAAGGTGCTTGGTTGTGTCAAAGGTTACCTGGAAGAGAAGTTATGAGACTGGTCCCTGTAAGAGTCACTACACTTTAAAACAAGCACGCATTGGGGATATTGGTATCGTTCGGCATGAGATGACACTAAGGTATCAGCCAATTAGCATGGAGTCAAATTGATCACGTCCCTCGATATCTAACATTAAAAAAAGATGCAACTCCGGAGCTAATTAATGAAATTAAAGGAGTCTTGGAACATTCTATAGGGATATCAAAGCCTAAAAAATTGTTCCTTTCCTCAGGCTAAATAGGTATTTTTTCCCATTATATAATCAGACTCCACTGAGCAAAACCGAGCACTGAAACATGGCATTTTTAATAAGTGTCCACACTGTGACTGGCCATCTATTCAAGAGCTGGATGTTGAGGGACAGTGTACCCACAACCCCCATGTATCAAATGCAAGAAATTTAAAAAATTTAAAAAATTCCCCCCGTGTCCTACCCAAGAAATTTCTTGCGAGTATTTTACCATACCTTTATGTTACATGCCAGTGCCTTTCCATCGTCCCCTTTGTACATCAACTTCATTCCCCGTAAAGACTCCATAGCTTTCACAAAGCCTGCACATTCCAGATATTGGATGTATGCTTCAAAAGTGGGGAGCCCGCCAATGCTGAATGTATTGAACTTCTTTCCTGTCATCTCCTCTCTGTAGGGATCCAACATAGGAATGTCAACATTTCGAATCTCTCCGAATCTTCCAAAAACCTTCTGAAGGATCTCTTCCATTGGCTTGTCCCTGTTGAGCTGCTTTGAAGAAAGCCACTTGCAAGGCAGCCCTTCCATATGAATAGTATCGGGCCTTTCACCGGGTAAAGCCTCGTTCATGTATTCGGCATTCTTAAAAAAAGACTCCCAGTCGCATGGGCTTGGAAAGTTGACTTGAGTTACAACTGCCAGAACTCTCACGGTCTCATTGATACCGCTCATCTTGATAGTCTTGTTGTTAAACTTTTCCCACACTGTTTGAACTAGATTCTTATTTTCAACTTCTGCTTCGAAGCGAATAAAGTCCATTGTACTTCGCGAGACTCTGAGTGATGTTATCTGATCTGGATACGCTATTTTCTTCAAGCTCTCCATCACTTCCCAATTTGAAATGAGCTTTGGGGATAACTTGGACTCAGGAAGCATCACACTGAGTGTCAGCCTTGCAATCGGCTTTAAGTACAGACACTGTGGAGCAAAGAGCTCCACTGCGTCAGAAGTGTCGAACAGTCTTGTGGCTGCCATAGCAACATCAAGCTCTGGAGAAAAGAGGTAAAAAAAGGTTAGAAATAAAACTATATTCATAAAATTTCCTGCACAAATGAAAATTACCGTCACTGCCTAGAACAGTATTAGTAAACCAGTGGCGTGGTCTGTGGGCTATTATTTATTTTTACTGCTAGTTAAGGACACTGTATGCTTTTGGGTAGGACACGGGGGGAATCAAGCTAAGAATGGAAAGGGGACTGGGTGCGGGAGTGAGATAGACACTGACATTTCACCTCTGCGGCTTGGCTTGGAATCTAAGCCCACCCTGAATTAAAAACCAGTCTCCTCTGTCTGTCGGTTGTAGGGGTCTTATGGGAATTGAGTTTGCTCAGTTTCGACAGCACCTCCCAAACCTAGAAGGGCAAGGGCAGCAGGTGCATGGGAACACCATCACCTCCAAGTTCCCCTCCGAGTCACGCACCATCCCGACTTGGACATAAATTACCCGTTCCTTCATCGTCACTGGGTCAGAATCCTGGACTTCCTTACCTAACAGCATTGTGGAAGCACCTTCACCACACGGACTGCAGCAGCACAAGGCGGCGGCTCACCACCACCTTCTCAAGGGCAGCTAGAGATGGGCAACAAATGCCGGCCTTGCCAGTGACGCCCACATCCCGAGAATGAATTTTTTTAAAAATCCAATTGCTAACAGGTAGGAGCTCACAGTGCGAAACTTCCACCAACTGACAAGTTCATACTTTGGCCAAAGGCACAGCTGGTGTGGGGGGAAAAGTGAAATAATTATCACACTGGTGCAGTAGAGGGTGCTCTTCTGGGGTTAGCACATTGTGGGGGCAGAATTGAGGGAGTGTTGCCTTGCAGTTACACCTGAACCTGGGAGCATTTGTTACTGATACTGGGTGACTGAATTAGCAGAAGCATTTCAATTGCCAATACTGACATCATACATATTGCTGAGCACAATTATGGCCTAAAGAAATAAAAAGGAACAGAAAATAAGGACACGTTTTTAAAAAGAAACCAATAAAGAAAATAGACTACAAAATGATGGATGACTGACTTCAGGGTTGAAAGAGATGAAGTAATAAAGAAGTGTCTATTTCCAAATGCATTTCCACTCTGCCCAGTGTCTGGATGGTGCATGAAGATAAAATCCCTTTGGTAACACTGCACATTTTGAACCATTGTTTCGCTTTCTTTCTGCTTGAAAATAAACATTGTCACTAAGTTTCCTCATCCGAAGTAGGCGGCATTACGCAAAGCATCCAATTGCAAGAGATGCTCGTAAACCCAATCCTCCAGAAACAATGTCCGACCAGGGGCCACTTTTATTGCCAAACCTGGCTGCACTTTAAGTCAGCACTGGAGCAGAAATCAGGCAATCCATTCATGTGTTGAAAAAATATAATGTCATGATCTGGATTATTACATAATACAACTGAACACAGTCCAGGTCACTGGGCAGAAGATTCTACCCGTGAGCAAACTGTTGAATTTTCTTAATGAAAAGGGGGGAAAAAAAGCTATGAATACTGGAAATAATAACAGAAAATGATGGAAATACACCGCATCTTTAGAAACAAAAGACAGGTTAAAATTTCTAGTTTGGACCATTCATCGGAACTCACTTGAAGTTTACTAACGCTAAAATAATTTTTTCGGTTCCCCAGACTAGGCACTGTTCCCTAGTCCTTATCCGGCCACCCGAGTGAGTCAATATTCCTTCCCTCACTTTGGGAGTGTGTTTGGCTTTCCCTTAACACCTCCCTCAATGGCCCCAGCTGATGCCTGAGACTCAAATGTCTGGGGAATCACAGCTCAGAACCTGCACCCCATCGTTGTGTGGTGCTGTGCATTAAGCTTCGGCACCATCTGTATGCATCATACTTTTAAATTAGATTATAGACATTTAATCTTCTCTGTAACAATGCAAAATAGCAGCCACATGAGGGCCCCTACATTTCACATTGCAATGCAATTTCTGCCACAAAAACACTACCAACTGAACTATACAACATTTGTTAACATATATTAGAATTTTGGAAGCTATTTTAGAACTTTTCTCTCAAAACAATATCGAAGCAAGTCATAATGGCGAGAAGTCCCCAAGTGCGATTTCCGAGCTCTGCTAACTTCACTGATCTCATCCAATGCAGCGGTTGAGTCTCTGTAATTGGCCTTAGTCCCCCTGGGTTATGGAAACAAAACAAAAACAGCCAGGATTGGCACTACTAATTGCTATCCAGTGACCCCCTGCTGTAACGCATGTGCATATGGAAATCGGGCTCAACTGATGCCTTCCACAGTTTGTTGACTCTCACTGACTAGGTCACCAATAGAGAAGAGTCATGGGTGAGGTACCAATGGGTTGACAGCACTGCTGAAATTGTATCTCAGCATGCATTAATGCCTTCAGGAGAGAAGTTAGCAAAAAAGGCAATATGGTGAAATTATTGCCCCAACATGACTGGGGATAAATTATTCCTTTAAAGCTAGAACCATAGGTGTTTGCAGCACATAAAAAGGCCATTCAGCCCTCCTGTCTGTGCCAGCTCTTTGCTAGAGCAATCGAAAACCAATCCCACTTTCCTGCTCTCTTCCCATTGCCCTGAATCTTGACCTACCTAAAATATTTAGGTTGATTAAAATATTATTGCGTGTCGAATCAGTTTAATAAAAATTGTGCTGTGTCTCCACACACAAAGGACATTTCTATTTCTGAACTCCAGCTCCTCCAATCTGAGGAAAATGTTTTGAGGGTGAAAACTCAACCAGGTGTTGAAAGTGTGAGGTGTACCAAACCCACCAGATAGTCGAAGCTGCCTTAGGGTCCCAGAAGCTCGAGATTATCACAAACCTTTCACTTCTTCTGACTGATACAAAATATATCAGTAAACAATCTAATGAGATAGGTGTACATAAAAATGAAAAGGTAGGAGAGGATTCAGAAGTGAGGGCATGACCGTCGAAATGGGGGCAAGTGGGAAAGTCTGGAACTCCCAGTACAGATAGAACAATAAGTTACCAACACTTTATCTCCTGCAAGGAAGCAACTTATCAAAAATCACAGAATGTACAACAGGATGTAAAACAGGATGTCAGGCTTGTTTGTAGCATTTTTGAAAATACCAAACAGATTCAAAAAGTTGCACAACACCACACTCGGGAATAACATTTTTGAAAATATTTGGGACAAAAATCATAGCCTATGCTTCGTAAATATTGCATCGCAGTGAGGTTTGATAAACTCCCCTTAGACTGTTGTATAAACGCGTCTTCCATTAGCAAACAGGACGTTGATATTTCCCCTGCGTGCTCCTAATTGTTATCAAAATCCTTTCTATTTTTATTTGTTGTCGCTCTTATTTCAACATTTTCTGCAATTAAATCTCTTTCTGTGAATTGATACCCCAATTTAAGGCTTAAGTTTGAAGAGAAAAGTAACATCTGCTAATTTTATATTTCCATGTACAAAATATATTATGTTGCAAACCACATTTTCTTTTAAAAAAATTATATTCAAAAAATATAAATGAAACCCTATTTTTTTTTGTGTGAGGTTTCATCTTGTATATATACATTCTCCCGGCAACAACAAAACCCCAATTGGTTACTGGCACAAGTACTTAACTTTCTGCACTGCTCTCTGAGATACATAGCACATGAACCAGGACCATAGAAATTACAGCACAGAAGGAAGCCTTTGCATCTGTGTCAATGCTATCTCTTCAATAGGAGCCATCTCCAGCTGTATTGGAATTAATGAACAATTATCACGTATTCCTCAACGGCCATTGTGTTGATGCTAAGCTGTTGCATCCACTCGAACTACCTCTGTGAAAGTGACTTCCAAATCAATGTCATTAACGTTTCCGCGACCGGTGGGCACCGCAGGGGCTGGAGTACATCCTGGATCGATATAATAAAATTATTATTTGACACTTATTTTGGTTTTATTGATTTGCTGCACATAAAACACAACCTAACCCCCCCCCCCTTATAAAAGGGGGGGGGGCTAAAACACACACAAAAAAAAAGAAAAAATTCATTAACATGGCTTTAAAAACGTCCTATACCACAGTAATAACTGTCTTTGCAGTTGTGAAAAAAATCAAGAGAGCCGATCTTGAGTGAATTGAGCCCATAAATTACTATCGTTTTCCGTGAACTACTTTGCCTCATCTCACTTGTCCCCAATTTAGACATTAGTAGTTTTTTGGATATAATTAACTGAGTGATCGCTTACAGATGTCACTATGCCAAAAACAGCAGCAGGTAGTTGGGATGGAAATGTGCCATCAGTTGTACAACAGGCTATAAAGAACTGCCGAGAATAATGTGCACAACAATTTAGATCAACTGCGTTACCGGTGGTGCTCAGTCCACTCTTTTACATCAGCTCGCTCTTCTCCTTTCCCCTCCTAATGACTTGGACTTCTTACTGGGATGTGTTTCCATGGGAGCCGATTGCCTTACAGTACTTTGTCCAAGTGGCCGTTACTCGTAAGTTGGGCAAGCTGTTCAACTACAGGGGGTATCACAGCCAATACTACCGTCACCCAACGTCTGCACACACTCACTTTTGGGTCACCGGATAGCAATCGGGAGCAGGAACCGTGGCCATTCCCCCCTCTCCCCTCCCCCCTCCCCTCCTATATAACCTAACCCAGGGACTCTTGAGACCAACCGTAGATATGATGCGATCAGCTAGCTCCGCACACTGGTAATTGAACCAGGGGGGACCTCACTGCTCCACAGCTCATCCACTCACTCAACCATCAGGGGGGGGGCCTCATTTTTTTTAACAATATTTTTTCTTTTCAAAACGAGTGTGCTGACACAAGTGCACAACTATCCGCACCAAATGCACTCAAATCAGATCAGTGAACACACCCTATCATTGTATACATTTGAAACATCTGTGCAACTTGCCTGAGCTCTAACGCAGGCCTGTCCCTCACATGCAGGAGCATAAACCCCCCTCGCTTACTCTCCTTTGCACCAAAATCTGAAAGCCATTCACAACGCATAACTTCGGACGATCGGTGTGTTCGCACTGCCTGACATCAAGCGACCTCCTGCAGGACTGTCATTTTCCTTTAAATAAGAAAGCAGTTAAAAGTCAGCCGGGTTTTCAGGGCGACAGTCCGGGTAATTCCCACTTGCTGCTTCCAAACTTCATTCTCGGCAGCTTGTTGACGGCGTGTAGATCTAAACTCACGGTCACCAACAACTTTTATTGACCTCTGCCAAAAAAAAAACCTTCCCCTCCCCTCCTCGACTGATTCACAACAACGAGAAGAAATGATCAGGAAATCCCCAGCTACCGGGTTCGCAACTGCGCAGGCGCGGCTTTTCCTCTTCCTGCTCCACTGCAGTGCAAGAGACACCATGATGAGGGGTTTGCACCTGAGTGTCTGAGTCTTTTCAGCCCTCGGAGGGTTGCAGCAGCATTTCTGTGCCACCAAGTGCAAAAAGTATTTTCTTTTTAAACTCAGTAGCAATTAAGAAATGCTCCATTAATGTCTGTGAATTCACCCTCCAAGTACATTTGGCTCCATTGAAAAAAAAAATGACTTGCATTCACGTAGCACCTTTCACAACATCCCACAGCACTTTACAGCCAATGAAGCCATCCAAAGGTCCAGGACAGATGCGGGCCGTGGGGTGCGCTCCGGCTGTCTGCCTCTCTTCCGCGGCATTCTCCGCGCCCGGGTGGCCCTGGAGAGGGAGCACGCGGTGTCTGCCGGTACGCTTGAGGCTTTCTGCGACCGGAGGGCACGGCAAAGACTGGAGTGTATCCTGGACCGATATAATAAAATTTTAATTTGACACTTATTTTGGGTTTTTTGTTTTTTTTTTGCACATGAACACACCCTAACCCCCCCCCCACTTATAAAAGGGAGGGAGCCTAAAACACACAAAAAAAACCTTCCATCCCACACTCCTGAGCTGAGCGGCGAAAAAAGTAAAAAGCTGCTTTTGATATAAAAAAATAAAATTATTATTTGATTGGGTTTCTTTTAAGGAAAAAAAAACACAAAGAAACATTTTCCCTTAATTACTTGGTACATCATAGGTAATTAACCAGAATTACTTCAATAAACTTCAATACACTGCCCTTTCTTTTAGAACCTGTAAAGAAACACTGGTAGGCCAAGTGTCATCAAATAAAAGAAACCTAGAAGGAAACTGTTTCCCTCAACTAATCTAATATACAAATACAGATAGTATGAATATTAGCAAAAACACAGCCAATTAAGTACTTATGAAGTCCCATAAACTTGAGCTCATCCAAAACTCTACTGCCCATATATTAACTTGCACCAAGTCCCGCTCACCCATCACTCCTGTGCTCGCTGACCTACATTGGCTCCTGGTCCAGGAACACCTTTTAAAAAAAAATTTTTCTTTTTTTTTGTGTGTCTTAGACCCCCCTTTTATAAGAAGGGAGGGTTTAGGGTGTGTTTATGTGCAGAAAACCCCCAAAAAACAAAATAAGTATCAAATTAAAATTTTATTATGTTGGTCCAGGATACACTCCAGTCCCTGCGGTGCCCACCGGTCACAGAAAGCCTCAAGTGTACCGGCAGACACCGCGTGCTCCCTCTCCAGGGCCACCCGGGCGCGGAGAATTCTGCGGAAGAGATGCAGACAGTCGGAGCGAACGCCCCCAAGGGCCACGTCTAACCTGGACCTGTGGATATTTCTCCAATTCTTGCCTCTTGCACATCCCCAATTTTCATTGCTTCACCATCAGCAGCCAAGCCTACAGCTGTCTAGGCCCTAAGCTCTAGAATTCCCTCCCTAAACCTCTCTCTTCTCCTTTAAGACACTCCTTAAAACCTACCTACTGTCCTAATATCTCCTTATGTGGCTTTAGTGTCAAACTTTGTTTGATAACAGTCCTGTGAAGCACCTCAGGACATTTTACTATATTAAAGACACTATATAAATGCAAGTTGTTGTTGTCCAGAAGAGGGCACCTCCAACAAAAGGCGGGATTTCAGAGCGCTGAGAACAGCTGAGAGGAGCCGAGCGGAGCAGAGGGAGCGTCCGATAAAAGGCGGGATTTCAAAGCGCTGAGAACAGCTGAGAGGAGCCGAGCCGAGCGGAGGGAGCGTCCGATAAAAGGCGGGATTTCAGAGCGCTGAGAAGAGCCGAGCTGAGCGGAGGGAGCGTCCGATAAAAGGCAGGATTTCAGAGGGAGCTGAGAACAGCTGAAAGGAGCCGAGCCGAGCGGAGCTGCGACCGAGTTCGAAGTGACGTCAGGAATCAGATCGGGACGCGACACAGGGGAGGCACCTGATTGGTGAGTAGGTTCAGGTGAGTATTTCTACTTATCTACAGTAACTAAAGTAAAAAGAAAGGTAAGGTCTGCAGGTCTTATAGCAAGTAGCGCTTTTTTTAGTGAATCAAGGTCCCTAGTGCAGTTAACATTCTCTAAATTAAAAACAATTTAAAGGAGTAAACTCCTTAAAGGGAGTGGTAAGTAGTTTTTCTTACCTTTTTTTCTCTTGACATTGTAGTTGTTGTTAAGCTAACTTAAGGGTTAAGTCATGGCAGGAGATCCCAGGGCCGTGTCATGTTCCTCTTGTGGGATGTGGGAATTCAGGGATCCTTCCTGTATCCCTGATTCCTTCACCTGCGGGAAGTGTGTCCAGCTGCAGCTACTGTTTGACCGCTTGACGGCTCTGGAGCTGCGGATGGACTCACTTTGGAGCATCCGCGATGCTGAGAAAGTCGTGGATAGCACGTTCAGTGAGTTGGTCACACTGCAGATAAAAATTACTGAGGGAGATAGTGAATGGGTGACCAACAGAGGAAGAGTAGGAAGGCAGTGCAGGGGTCCCCTGCGGTCATCTCCCTCCAAAACAGGTATACCATTTTGGATACTGTTGGGGGAGATGGCTCACCAGGGGAAGGTGGCAGTGGCCAGGTTCATGGCACCGTGGCTGGCTCTGCTGCACAGGAGGGCAGGAAAAAGAGTGGCAAAGCTATAGTGATAGGGGACTCGATTGTAAGGGGAATAGACAGGCGTTTCTGCGGACGCAACCGAGACTCCAGGATGGTATGTTGCCTCCCTGGTGCAAGGGTCAAGGATGTCTCGGAGCGGCTGCAGGACATTCTGGAGGGGGAGGGTGAACAGCCAGTTGTCGTGGTGCATATAGGCACCAACGATATAGGTAAAAAAGAGGATGAGGTCCTACAAGCTGAATTTAGGGAGTTAGGAGTTAAACTAAAAAGTAGGACCTCAAAGGTAGTAATCTCAGGATTGCTACCAGTGCCACGGGCTAGTCAGAGTAGGAATGACAGGATAGCTAGGATGAATACGTGGCTTGAGAGATGGTGCAAGAGGGAGGGATTCAAATTCCTGGGCCATTGGAACTGGTTCTGGGGGAGGTGGGACCAGTACAAATTGGACGGTCTGCATCTGGGCAGGACTGGAACCAATGTCCTAGGGGGAGTGTTTGCTAGTGCTGTTGGGGAGGGTTTAAACTAATGTGGCAGGAGGATGGGAACCGATGCAGGAAGTCAGTGGGAAATAAAGTGGTGACAGAAACAAAAGGCAGTAAGGGAGAGTGTACAGAACATGACCGGACAGATGGTCTGAGAAAGCAGGGCAAAGACCAAGGGAAGTCTAGATTAAACTGCATTTATTTCAATGCAAGAAGTCTGATGGGCAAGGCAGATGAACTCAGGGCATGGATGGGTACATGGGACTGGGATGTTATAGCTATTACTGAAACATGGCTAAGGGAGGGGCAGGACTGGCAGCTCAATGTTCCAGGGTACAGATGCTATAGGAAAGATAGAGCAGGAGGTAAGAGAGGAGGGGGAGTTGCGTTCTTGATTAGGGAGAACATCACGGCAGTAGTGAGAGGGGATATATCCGAGGGTTCGCCCACTGAGTCTATATGGGTAGAACTGAAAAATAAGAAGGGAGAGATCACTTTGATAGGATTGTACTACAGACCCCCAAATAGTCAACGGGAAATTGAGGAGCAAATATGTAAGGAGATTACAGACAGCTGCAAGAAAAATAGGGTGGTAATAGTAGGGGACTTTAACTTTCCCAACATTGACTGGGACAGCCATAGCATTAGGGGCTTGGATGGAGAGAAATTTGTTGAGTGTATTCAGGAGGAATTTCTCATTCAGTATGTGGATGGCCCGACTAGAGAGGGGGCAAAACTTGACCTCCTCTTGGGAAATAAGGAAGGGCAGGTGACAGAAGTGTTAGTGAGGGATCACTTTGGGACCAGTGATCATAATTCCATTAGTTTTAAGATAGCTATGGAGAAGGATAGGTCTGGCCCAAAAGTTAAAATTCTAAATTGGGGAAAGGCCAATTTTGATGGTATTAGACAGGAACTTTCAGAAGTTGATTGGGAGAGTCTGTTGGCAGGCAAAGGGACGTCTGGTAAGTGGGAGGCTTTCAAAAGTGTGTTAACCAGGGTTCAGGGTAAGCACATTCCTTATAAAGTGAAGGGCAAGGATGGTAGAAGTAGGGAACCTTGGATGACTCGGGAGATTGAGGCCCTAGTCAAAAAGAAGGAGGCATATGACATGCATAGGCAGCTGGGATCAAGTGGATCCCTTGAAGAGTATAGAGATTGCCGGAGTAGAGTTAAGAGAGAAATCAGGAGGGCAAAAAGGGGACATGAGATTGCTTTGGCAGATAAGGCAAAGGAGAATCCAAAGAGCTTCTACAAATACATAAAGGGCAAAAGAGTAACTAGGGAGAGAGTAGGGCCTCTTAAGGATCAACAAGGTCATCTATGTGCGGAACCACAAGAGATGGGTGAGATCCTGAATGAATATTTCACATCGGTATTTGCGGTTGAGAAAGGCATGGATGTTAGGGAACTTGAGGAGTGTACATATTACAGAGAGGGAGGTGCTGGAAGTCTTAACGCACATCAAGGTAGATAAATCTCCGGGACCTGATGAAATGTATCCCAGGACGTTATGGGAGGTTAGGGAGGAGATTGCGGGTCCCCTAGCAGAGATATTTGAATCATCCACCGCTACAGGTGAGGTGCCTGAAGATTGGAGGGTAGCAAATGTTGTGCCTTTGTTTAAGAAGGGCGGCAGGGAAAAGCCTGACATCTGTAGTGGGTAAGTTGTTAGAGGGTATTCTGAGGGACAGGATCTACAGGCATTTGGAGAGGCAGGGACTAATTAGGAACAGTCAGCATGGTTTTGTGAGAGGAAAATCATGTCTCACGAATTTGATTGAGTTTTTTGAAGGGGTAACCAAGAAGATAGATGAGGGCTGTGCAGTAGACGTGGTCGACATGGACTTCAGCAAAGCCTTTGACAAGGTACCACATGGTAGGTTGTTACATAAGGTTAAATTTCATGGGATCCAAGGTGAGGTAGCCAATTGGATACAAAATTGGCTTGACGACAGAAGACAGAGGGTGGTTGTAGAGGGTTGTTTTTCAAACTGGATGCCTGTGTCCAGCGGTGTGCCTCAGGGATCGGTGCTGGGTCCGCTGTTATTTGTTATTTATATTAATGATTTGGAAGAGAATTTAGGAGGCATGGTTAGTAAGTTTGCAGATGACACCAAGATTGGTGGCATTGTGGACAGTGAAGAAGGTTATCTAGGATTGCAACGGGATCTTGATAAATTGGGCCAGTGGGCCGATGAATGGTAGATGGAGTTTAATTTAGATAAATGTGAGGTGATGCATTTTGGTAGATCGAATCGGGCCAGGACCTACTCCGTTAATGGTAGGGCGTTGGGGAGAGTTATAGAACAAAGAGATCTAGGAGTACAGGTTCATAGCTCCTTGAAAGTGGAGTCACAGGTGGATAGGGTGGTGAAGAAGGCATTCGGCATGCTTGGTTTCATTGGTCAGAACATTGAATGCAGGAGTTGGGATGTCTTGTTGAAGTTGTACAGGGCATTGGTGAGGCCACACTTGGAGTACTGTGTACAGTTCTGGTCACCCTATTATAGAAAGGATATTATTAAACTAGAAAGAGTGCGGAAAAGATTTACTAGGATGCTACCGGGACTTGATGGTTTGACTTATAGGGAGAGGTTAGACAGACTGGGACTTTTTTCCCTGGAGAGTAGGAGGTTAAGGGGTGATCTTATCGAAGTCTATAAAATAATGAGGGGCACAGATAAGGTAGATAGTCAAAATCTTTTCCCAAAGGTAGGGGAGTCTATAACGAGGGGGCATAGATTTAAGGTGAGAGGGGAGAGATACAAAAGGGTCCAGAGGGGCAATTTTTTCACTCAAAGGGTGGTGAGTGTCTGGAACGAGCTGCCAGAGGCAGTAGTAGAGGCGGGTACAATTTTGTCTTTTAAAAAGCATTTGGACAGTTACATGGGTAAGATGGGTATAGAGGGATATGGGCCAAGTGCAGGAAATTGGGACTAGCTTAGTGGTATAAACTGGGCGACATGGACATGTTGGGCCGAAGGGCCTGTTTCCATGTTGTAACTTCTATGATTCTATGAACAGTACTGCACTAGAATGACAGCCTCAATTTTTGTGCCTTATGTCACTGGAGTGGGACTTGAACCTACAACCTTCAGACTCAGAGGCAAGAGTGCTACCACTGAACCACATCTGACACAGCTTACTTACAGAAAATAAGCACTGAAGATTCTTAGGCAAAAGTCAATTGGTTTATGGTACAATGCACCGGTGAATGGAAAAAGAAAGAAAATAACTTGCATTTATATAGCGCCTTTCACAACCTCAGGATGTCCCAAAGCGCTTTACAGCCAAATAAATACTTTTTAGAACTGTAGTCACTGTTGTAATGTAGGAAACGCGGCAGCCAATTTGTGTACAGCAAGATCCCATAAACAGCAATGTGATAATGACCAGATCATCTGTTTTCGTGATGTTGGTTGAGGGATAAATATTGGCCAGGACACCGGAGAGAACTCCCCTGCTCTTCTTCAAAATAGTGCCATGGGATCTTTTACGTTCAGCTGAGAGGGCAGACAGGGGCTTTGGTTTAACATCTCCTCCAGAAGACAACACCTCCGACAGTGCAGCACTCCCTCAGTACTGCACTGTGCCACTAAGTGATAGGATATGGGTCTACGCCAACAATTCTGCCTACTCATCATTCAGCTGGCATCTCGAGGGGTCGAGCAGAGGATCACAGAGGAAATCAACAGGAGAACCACCTACAAGTACTTGTAGTGAGCTATAACAGGGCAGAGCCAGTCAGCTGGAGAATGGTGGAAGTCATGGAGGGTCTAAAAAGGAGATAATCACCTAAAAGCTAAAATCGAAATTCTCCCTGTCACTAATTCTTTTCTGAAATGGTCTGCATGGGTACAAAATGGAATTTTAAAAATTTCCCCTTTATGCCAGTGTTTTCAGTAAAATTATTAACAGGAGGTATTTCATCCTCTGACTGTTAATAGGATTAGCATTTAAACTGCCAGCAGACCCAGAGAATATTCAGTCTCTCTAGGATCGACATTTTATAAAGTTTTCAGCCTGTATACAGTGAAACAAAACATATTACTACAGTAATAAAGTTACTCAGATGTGAGGAGTAGCTTTAATACTAACCCCATATACTACAAACAAACAAAGCATTTTTTAAACATTTAAATATAGTTTTAAACAAATCATGTCAGCTTATCCCTTTTTCCTTTTTAAACCCTTTCTCTCTTCTTTCCCACTGTTTCTATTTTTATTTTAACTTTTGCTTTACTTTACTTCTATATAATATGCTCTATTCTATTTATTATATAACTGTATCCATTAAAACAAATGCTTTAAATAATAATAAAAACAGAAAATGCTGGAAAAGCTCAGCAAGTGAGGCAGCATCTGTGGACAAAGAAACAGAGTTTACATTTCAGGTCGAAAACCTTTCGTTAGTAATTGAGCTGTGATGAAAGGTCTTTGACCTGAAATGTTAACGGTGTTTCTTTCTCCACTTGCTGAGCTTTTCCAGTATTTTCTGTTTTTATTTCAGATTTCCAGCATCAGCAGTATTTTCCTTTTAATTAATTTTTTTTTATATTCGTTCATGTGATGTGGGTGTCACTGGCAAGGCCAGCATTTATTACCCATCCCTAATGGCCCTTGAGAAAGTGATGGTGAGCCGCTTTCTTGAACTGCTGCAGTCCATGTGGTGAAGGTTCTCCTACAGTGCTGTTAGGAAGGGAGTTCCAGGATTTTGACCCACCGACGATGAAGGAACAGCGATATATTTCCAAGTCGGGATGGTGTGTGACTTGAAGGGGAACGTGCAGATGGTGTTGTTCCCATGTGCCTGCTGCCCTTGTCCTTCTAGGTGGTAGAGGTCGCGGGTTTGGGAGGTGCTGTCGAAGAAGCCTTGGCGAGTTGCTGCAGTGCATCCTGTAGATGGTACACCCTGCAGTCACAGTGCGCCGGTGGTGAAGGGAGTGAATGTTTAGGGTGGTGGATGAGGTGCCAATCAAGCAGGCACCCTTGTCCTGGATGATGTCAAGCTTCTTGAGTGTTGTTGGAGCTGCACTCATCCAGGCAAGTGGAGAATATTCCATCACAATCCTGACTTGTGCCTTGTAGATGGTGGAAAGACTTTGGGGAGTCAGGAGGTGAGTCACTCGCCACAGAATACCCAGCCTCTGACCTGCTCTTGTAGCCACAGTATTTATATGGCTGATCCGGTAAGTTTTTGGTCAATGGTGACCCCCAGGATATTGATAGTGGGGGATTCAGCGATGGTAATGCCGTTGAATGTCAAGGGGAGGTGGTAGGCTCTCTCTTGTTGGAGATGGTCATTGCCTGGCACTTGTCTGGCACAAATGTTACTTGCCACTTATGAGCCCAAGCCTGGATGTTGCCCAGGTCTTGCTGCATGCGGGCACGGACTGCTTCATTATCTGAGGGGTTGCGAATGGAACTGAACACTGTGCAATCATCAGCGAACATCCCCATTTCTGACCTTATGATGGAGGGAAGGTCATTGATGAAGCAGCTGAAGATGGTTGGGCCAAGGACACTGCCCTGAGGAACTCCTGCAGTAATGTTCTGGGGCTGAGATGATTGGACTCCAACAACCACTACCATCTTCCTTTGTGCTAGGTAAGACTCCAGTCACTGGAGTGTTTTCCCCCTGATTCCCATTGACTCCAATTTTACTAGGGCTCCTTGGTTCTACACTCGGTCAAATGCTGCCTTGATGTCAGGGGCAGTAACTCTCACCTCACCTCTAGAATTCAGCTCTTTTGTCCTTGTTTGGACCAAGGCTGTAATGAAGTCTGGAGCCAAGTGGTCCTGGCGGAACCCAAACGGAGCATCGGCGAGCAGGTTGTTGGTGAGTAAGTGCTGCTTGTTAGCACTGTCGACGATACCTTCCATCACTTTGCTGATGATTGAGAGTAGACTGTTGGGGCGGTAATTGGCCAGATTAAATTTGTCCTGCTTTTTGTGGCCAGGACATACCTGGTCAATTTTCCACATTGTTGGGTAGATGCCAGTGTTGTAGATGTACTGGAACAGCTTGGATAAAGGCGCGGCTAGTTCTGGAGCACAAATCTTCAGCACTACAGCGGGATGTTGTCGGGGCCCATAGCCTTTGCTGTATCCAGTGCACTCAGCCGTTTCTTGATATCACGTGGTGTGAATTGAATTGGCTGAAGACTGGCTTCTGTGATGGTGGGGATATCAGGAGAAGGCCGAGATGAATCATCCGCTTGGTACTTCTGGCTGAAGATGGTTGCAAACGCTTCAGCCTTGTCTTTTGCACTCATGTACTGGGCTCTGCCATCATTGAGGATGGGGATGTTTACAGAGCCTCCTCCTCCCGTTAGTTGTCCACCACCATTCACGATTGGATGAGGCAGGAATGCAGAACTTTGATCTGATCCATTGGTTGTGGAATCGCTTAGCTCTGTCTATAGCATGTTGCTTACTCTGTTTAGCATGCATGTAGTCCTGAGTTGTAGCTTCACCAGTTTGGCACCTCATTTTTAGGTACGCCTGTGCTGCTCCTGGCATGCTCTTCTACACTCCTCATTGAACCAGGGTTGATCTCCTGGCTTGTTGATAATGGTAGAGTGAGGAATATGCCAGGCCATGAGGTTACAGATTGTGCTGGAATACAATTCTGCTGCTGCTGATGGCCCACAGCACCTCATGGATGCCCAGTTTTGAACTGCTAGATCTGTGCTGAATCTATCCCATTTAGCACGGTGGTAGTGCCACACAACACGTTGGATGGAGTCCTCAGTGCGAAGACGGGACTTTGTCTCCACGAGGACTGTGCGGTGGTCACTCCTACCAATACTCTCATGGACAGATGCATTTGCGACAGGTGGATTGGTGAGGACGAGGTCAAATAGTTTTAAATATTTTCTTTACTTATTTTCTCTTCCTCCCTAGACCATTTATTTGAGAGTTACAAGCAACATCCAAAAAATGGTCTCTGATTGTTTGAAAATCCTCCCCACAGACCAGTTTTCAGCCAGTTGACACATAGAAGTGTAAAGACTGACTCAGTCCCATCAGAGATGTGACCAAGGGATGGGCAATAAATGCTGGCCTCGCCAGCGATGCCCACATCCCATGAACAAATAAAAAAATCAATCTCAAATGTAATTTTTCAGCATCAAAGTCAGCATCAGTAGAAAAAAGAAAGACTTGCATTTATATAGCACCTTTCACGACCTCAGGGCATCCCAAAGCACTTTTTTAGGAATGTAATCACTGTTGTAATGTAGGAAACGCGGCAGCCAATTTGCGCACAGCAAGGTCCCTCAAACAGCAATGAGATAATGATCAGTTCATCTGTTTTAGTGATGTTGGTTGAGGGATAAATATTAGCCAGGACACCAGGGAGAATTCCCTAGCTCTTCATCAAAATTGTGCCATGGGAAAGACGGTACCTCCAACAGTACAGCACTCGCCTGGAGCCTCAGCCTAGATTATGTACTCAAGTCTCTTGATGGGACCATGAACCCATGACCTTCTGCCTCAGTGGGCAAGAGTGCTACCAATTGAGCCAAGGTTAACACTTGTAAACAAGGATGAGGGTTTTAAATTCAGTGCACTGGGAGATGGGAAGCGATAAAATTGAAAGTTGCATTACACCATGGATGAGGTTATCTCATCTGGACGTGATCACACCACCTGTACCTCGAATCGTTCCCTATATTTGAAGATGTCTGGAGCCATTTACATAGAACGAAGCTCACTTTCCTTACTAGTTACAGAGTTGGGTGATGGCTTTACAGGATGTTCAGGCTAAGCACGTAATGCAAACGTCTGAGCAACGCTCGGATTTTTTTGTTGATGTGATGGCCCAGCTGAGATAGTTCGGTCTGTAGACAGTAACAAGCAAACTTGCAAAGAGTCACCATTTTACCGTGTTCAGGAAACACGTCGGCAGCAAATGCATGAAGATCGGATCAGGATTGGTTTTTTTTTTAAAACGACAAAAAAAAAACATTTTTAAAAATGCATTGAGTCGAGCTTTAAATCTGTCACCGGGCACCGAAGTCCAGCCCCATCGCCCTTCGTCACCGTCCTGCTTCCTGATCCAACAAAATTAAGCCGCCTCCGACAAAGCTGTACGTCGCCGGCCGATCGCTTCCAGCGTCTCTTCTCCCCACTACTTTGCAGGTCCCAGCAGCCGGGAGGCGACCTTCGCTCGCATTCCCTTCCTCCTCCCCCGGGGAAGAGAGAGAGAGAGGGGGAGGATGGCGGTGGGCAAACGGGACTCCAGGATAACCTACTGCCAAAGCCTGGGATGCGGAGGCATGGCCGGGGTCTTCAGCCGCACTCTCACCTGCCCGCTGGACGTTATCAAGGTGTTGAGCCAAGTGGGGACCTTCCACACCAAGAGGGGATTCCTGGGCACTTTCCAGCTGCTTTACGAGGCTGAGGGGCTGCGGGCTCTGTGGAAGGGGAATTGCATAGCCTGTGTGCGGCTCTTCCCTTACAGCGCCGTACAACTTTCCGCTTACAACAAGTAAGAGACATGACCGTAAACTGCTTGTACATTTCACTTCAAAATGGTCAGGAAATATACTGGGCTAAAATTGGGGAATTTTGCATGTTTTCAATTGACATATTGATCCAATCGGATACTTTGCATTTTGTACAACTTTTAGAAACAATGTTTAATAAAAGGTTTTAAGTAAAGGGGGAAAGTTTGGGAGAGGGCGATTCTCTTTATTTTTAGGCTGTTGCTCAGATTGGGAGCTGAGGTTAAGTCCGTTCATTGACTTTCTGTTTGGGACTCAGCGATCACGCCTTTGTCTGCGTCCAATCCCAGGCTAGGTGTCACTCAGCAGATACTGACGTGCTGTAATGAGAAGGGTTCAGCTTCCGGGTGTGATGGTACATTAGCAAATAAATCTGGCATAAATGCTGGAAATATGCAACAGACCCGTGGAAGAAGGGAAGGGAAGGGTTAAAGTTTCGAGTGCAGAAAAGGTATATTCCCAAACATTGACCTGTCTTTTTACAGATGCTGACACACCTGCTGTACGTTTCCTGTTCTTATAATAAAATGTCACGTGCCAGTCAGCACTCCGGTGGAATTGCATAATTACATTAGGAACAGGAGTAGGCCATTCAGCCCTTCGAGCCTGCTCTACTATTCAATTAGATCATGGCTGATCTGTACCTCAACTCCATTTACCCGCCTTTGCTCCATGTCCCTTGATACCCTTACCTCACAAAAATCTATTGACCTCAGTCTTGAAAGCTCCAATTGGTCCACAGCCTTTTGGGGAAGAGAGTTCTAAATTTCTATTACCCTTTGATTTCACTCCTATTTGGCCCGGCTCTAATTTTAAGATTATTCCCCCAGCTGAGGAAATAGTTTCTCCACATCTACCCTATCAAATCGTTTTAACATCCAATTATTTCTTAAACGATTCCAGGATTTTTGCCTATACTACTCTATCTAGAAGTTTATTCCACATGTCAATTACTCTTTGTGTGAAGAAGAATTTCCTGGTATCAGTCCTGGAAATAGTTCAACTTCTGGAGTTTAATTTAAAGGAATCTATTTAAAAACAATCTTTTTAAAAAATACCTCGTAGATAAATTTGGGGTTTGCTTTAAGAACCAAAAATATAAAGCAAGGAGAAATTTTCAGGGCTACGGGCAAAGAGCAGGGAGTGGGAGTAATTGTCTTTCGAGGAGCCGACAGACATGATGGACTGAATGGCCTCCTTCTATGCTGTAACATTCCACGATGGGAGGGATCATGCTCCTGAGTAAGCAGGAGTCACCGGTTAGTATAGAGCATTTGTGGGGTAGGACAAGATTGTGCTCAGCTGAAATGCCCTCCATGGTCAAATATCCAGGTGACACTTGTGTCTAGGTTCGCATGAAGAATGATGAGGTACTGGAGGAGTGATGGTTCCCATGGAACCCCAGGAAGAGTCAGTTTTCAGGAAAGGAAGGAATAACTACAGAGAATGAATGGGTCTACATTTAACTGTTGTAGTTAAAATTAGCGTATACATTTGTCCTGTTTTAACTCTGCTGTTACTGATTGTGAGTGGGATATGTTTGCTACATAGTAACTTGGTTTCCAAAACAACATAAAATCAACCACTGTGTGTGTATTTGACATCTCTCTGCTATTGGTTTATGAACAGTTTTCAATATTATTTTAATATCTTACAATAAAAAAACGAATTCCCACAGGTCCTAATATTAGAGTAAAAAGCAGCACCTTTCAGCTCCTTTTTGATTGAACATTTGCAATTTTCACTTTTTATACAATTTCCTGGATAGTACAATTGAGTATCTTCTATTTTCATTCTTGCACCGTGCAATAGCAGGAACTATAAATAGAAAGCGAAAACTAGACCAGTTTGTACCCTGCTCCACCGCATGCAGTCTCTTTAAACGTATAGTTTGTAATAACAAGGCCCTGTTAAACTATGCTTTGATTAATGGTAGATAACTTAAGACTGTCTGCATCACTGGAGTGGTGGATTCTAGTTGAAGTTCTAGGTTCTCATTCTGGTAAAGCCTTGTGTCAGTAACAATTGAATCATATCACTAGTGGAAAACCAGTCAGATGACATAACAGTACAAGACAGACCCAGTGAAATGAAAAACTAACAAATTGTTCCATTGTTGCGGAACTCCTGATGTAACCAGTGTGCAAAGTCTTGTGGCCGAGAAATCGCAGTGGAAACAAAGGGCTTCCCTTCCAAAATTGTACAGCCACTAGGTTTTCCATTTCCGATATACCATAAATAAAAAAATATTTTGGATGAATATTTGTGTTTAGCGGCTGAAATACTGGGCAATGGAGAATTGACACTTTTGATTAGCCGTAGGATTTTGGAAACCCTAACAAGATTGCTCTTTGGAACCTCCCTATCCAGCTTTGCCCCTTTCCGTTCTGCCACCTGGGTCTCCAAAAAGAGCGGCGCCAATTCAAAATTCTCATCCTTGTGTTCAAATCACTCCATGGCCTCACCTCTCCCTAGCTCTGTAACCTCCTCCAACCCTACAACCCTCTGAGAACTCTGTGCTCCTCCAATTCTGATCTCTTGCGCATCCCCAATTTTCTTTACTCTGCTATTGGTGGACGTGCCTTCAGCTGCCTAGGCCCTAAGCTTTAGAATTCCATCCCTAAACCTCTCCTCCTCGTTAACTCTCTCTTCTCCTTTAAGTTGCTCCTTAAAACCTACTTCTTTGACCAAGCTTTTGGTCACCTGTTCTAGTATCTCCTTATTTGGCTCAGTGTCAAGTTTTGTCTGATAAAGCTCCTGTGAAGCGCCTTGGGACATTTTACTACGTTAAAGGCGCTATATAAATGCAAGTTGTTGTTGCCAATACTCAGTTTGATAAAGGTTATCGACTTGGCATTTAAAATATTGGCAATGGAATAGGCACTTCCACCATGAAAGGCAACCACCCTGACTCCTCCTACAAAGCAAACCATGATCCCCAGACCTGATTGGATCTATAATGTCATCAAGTTCCTGCAGTGATAGTTCTGTGTTTCCCCACTATAGCCATGGCTGAAAGTTAGGACAGGAACGAACACACACACACACACACACACACACACACACGTTTGAAAACTCTAAGACTGAATTGTGGTACCCTCTCAAACACAATTGACAGGACGAGTGAGAGAAACAGCTCCTACTAGCAGTGGATTGTTTTGGAGGAAAAAAACAGGCTATGTGATTGTACCTATCCATTTTATGTCTCTTCCTGTGTGTTGCATTCTGTTGTGTGATAAACTGCCACTTGTAGAAAATCTAGACCAATATGGAAGCAGAGCTTTGTCATGCATCAAATAGGAAAAATGTCTATTATATTTTTTCTATGACTTTAGACAAATATAAGTAATGGGAATTAAACATTGGCGTCGGGAATAACTGGAGATGAGGAGACATTTTTTTACACAGCGAGCTGTTATGACATCAAATGAGGCAAACCATCCAGGAGAGATGATTCATTGAATGTGCCTCAAACAGGAGTTTTGTGAACTGGCTACCCTCTTTTAAAGATACAATTCATAGAATCTTACAGCATAGAAGGAGGCCATTTGATCCATCGTGCCTGTGCTGGCTCTTTGAAAGAGCTTTCCAATTAGTCCCATTCCCTTGCTCTTTCCCCATAGCCCTGCAATTTTTTTCCCCATCAAGTGTTTACCCAATTCCCTTTTGAAAGTTACTATTGAATCTGCTTCCACCACCCTTTCAGGCCGTGCATTCCAGATCATAACAACTCGCTGCGTAAAAAAAATTCTCCTCCTCTCCCCTCTGATTCTTTTACCGATCACCTTAAATCTGTATCCTCTGGTTACTGATCCTTCTGCCACTGGAAACAGTTTCTCCTTATTTACTCTATCAAAACCGTTCATGATTTTGAACGCCTCTATCAAATCTCCCTTAACTTTCTCTGCTCTAAGGAGAACAGCCCCAGCTTCTCCAGTCTCTCCACGTAACTGAGGTCCTGCATCCCCGGTACCATTCTAGTAACAGAATTTTTATGCTGTCATTAACTATTGCTGGTCCAGATTTTTAGGCAGATCAGTTTTCCAAGCTGTAAAGTGACATCAGTTACCAGGATCCTCTTTTGAGATGTTGTCTGTTTGTTGCCCAGGTTTGTAAGCCTGTTCATGGATGACTTTGGTCACATCTCCCATTGGAGTGCCGTTGTGGCAGGGAGCCTGGCTGGGATCATGGCTGCTGTCCTGACTTACCCAACAGAGCTAATTGAGACCCGCCTGATTGTTCAGAACAGCGCAGATCCCACCTACAGAGGAATTGTCCACACTTTCCACACCATCTACACCAAGGAGGGATTCTCAGCACTTTACCGAGGGTCTTCGGTAACAATACTGGGTAGGTAGGCAAAAACGTTGGTACAGAAAGAAATGTCCTTTCTTTCGTAGGTTTGTTTTGGAGCAGGAGAGTTGTTGCTGTAAATACTTAAGTCATCAGACAGACTGTAAGTACTTCTAAGTTAGCTGATCCTTGGCAGGGTGAGGTTAAGAACACTACAGTTGGCCTTATTAATCTGAGTTAGAGGGAGGAAAATCAGCTGAGGCTCTCACTCTCAATCGTTATCTGTCAATCCCTGATGCGTTCAGGCGAGGACAGGATTGGGTTTGACTTGGATGACCCCTCCCCTACATAATGCCGGCCGACCCTCACTGCCAACACTCGTATGTGAATAATGGTCACTTGGGCAAGGTGACCAGTGTCCAGGAAAGGAGATGAGCAGGGGTGAAAATTGATGAGAAAAGAGGGTGGGGAAATGGAGTAATCGAAAGAAGGAAGGTGGAAGGGTAACGTAGCTGATGTACTAACAAACCCCACCCCCTGGGTGCGGGGACATGGGTTCATGATGAGGAAGACCAAGCTTGAAAAGAGCTCCTCTCCACAAGGAGAAAGGGAAAATTGGAGAAAAGGTTAACTGGGCTTTCATGGTGCCAGCCTTCCACCCTTCCCTTGAAGGAGCTTTTCACAGCTGGTTACAATTGGGCATTCACAGGCCGCATGTTTGGATTCTCAGTCAGAGCTTGGCCCGGGGGAAGGGGAGAGTGGGGACTCGAAGAGGAGGAAAAAAGTTGGAAATAAGTGGGATAAAAATAAAGGTAGAAAAATGAAATGGGTGAGAAAACAGCAAAACCTGCTTTATGTAGGGGTTTCATTAGGATTGGCTTTGGCCTATTATGGGATTACTGTCCTATTATCAAATTTCCTGGTTCCGTGCACATTTAATACCTGAGTTTTCAAACTGGTACATTGGACTTGAGGGGGTCCCTGGGAGCCCGTCAGGTCACCAGAATTTGGGTACTTGGGTCAGAAGCACAGTGACCTAAATTTTAACCCTACGAACAGGTGAGTTGGGGGCGGGTGGGAAGGTAAAAATTGTAAAAAAAAAACTAAACCCCAACCCCAACCCGCCCACTTCTGGTTTAACGGAGGCAGGTCAAGGGGTGGGTGACCAACCTGCTCTCAGGAGGCGGATCGGTCAGTGAAAGCTTTCAAGGAGGCCACAGGCCTCCATTTTTACAGCTTTTTTACTTTTTCCCCCTGGGGGTCGGGATTCCCGGGCCTTCTACTTCACGCCATGTGAGAGGAGGCGAGCAGGCCTGAAACTGCAGGTAAGTGCCCTTATAGCTTGTGGGCCCGGAGGAGCAGGAGTGCTTCCCCCAGGTCCAACAAGCGTACCTGCAGCGAACCACCGCCCCCCCCCCACGATCTCTGACCGCCCCCATGATCTCCGATTCCCCCCCGATGACCACCACCCTGATGTGCGACCCCCGATGACAGACTCGCAATGACTCCCGACCCCGATGACTGATCCCCCCCTCCAACGACGCCCGTCCTCTGATGACCGACCACCCCCTCCCCCGATGACTCCAGACCCCCGATGGCACCCAACCCCCAATGACTCCCGACCCCCCACCCCCCCCCCCCCCCCCGATGACTGACCCCCGATAACTCCCGACCCCCGATGACTGGACCCCACCAATGACCAACCCACCCCCCCACCCCCATCTAAGACTTACCTGCTCGCATCTGCTTCCTGGCTCTTCTCCCGTCTGACTGACGGCCAGCCTGTCAATCTGGCTGGCCTGTCAGGTGGGAAACCAACAAAAAAAAATAAAAGACGTCCTTACGCCAAAATCGTATGGACGTCTGGGGAAACCCATATTTCTGGGTTTCCCATCACAAATTCTGCCCCTCTCACTGTCCCGGCTCCGGGTTAAAATTAGGCCAGTGTCTCGAGAATTTTGTATTCTATATTTTTCTGCATCCGTTGACATTACCAATTTAGTTCTGTTGCTGTAATAACAATCATGTCTTTTTTTTAAAGGAAGAACATGCATTTATATAGCGCCTTTCATGACCTCAGGACGTCCCAAAATGCTTTACAGCCAATTAAGTACTTTTGAAATGTAGTCACTATTGTAATTGTAGGAAACACGACGGCCAATTTGTGCACAGCAAGGTCCCACAAACAGCAATTTGTAACCTCCTCCAGCCCTGCAACCCTCTGAGAACTCTGCATTCCTTCAACTCTGGCCTCTTGTGCATCCCCTACTTCCTTCACCCCACCTTCAGCTGTCTAGGCCCCAAGATCTGGAAATCCCACCCCCCCCAAACCTCTCCGCATCTCATAGAAACATAGAAAATAGGAGCAGGAGTAGGCCATTCGGCCCTTCGAGCCTGCTCCGCCATTCAATATGATCATGGCTGATCCTCTATCTCAATACCATATTCCTGCACTCTCCCCATACCCCTTGATGCCTTTTGTGTCTCCATCTCTCTCCCCTCCTTTAAGACGCTGCTTAAAGCCTACCTCTTCCACCAAGCATTTGGTCACCTGTCCTAATGTCTCCTTTGGCTCGGTCAGTTTTTGTCTAATTACACTCTTGTGAAGCGCCTTGGGACATTTTACTACATTATATAAATGCAAGTTGTTGTTGTAGCTCAAGAATATTTCTGGCGGAGGCTTGGTAATACATAATGTGTGAGGTGGTGAATGAGTTGGAGGGAACTTGAGAGTGGGAGAGAGAATTTGTGAGCACATGTTAAAAAGAAAAGGGAATTTGGAAAAAATAAATCACAACAAAGCGGAGTTTAAAAACCAAAGCAGGCCTGTGGCATTATCTGTAGTTACCAGCAGATGGTGTTGTGACTGAGATTTCACTTCCCTTCTCTTCCAGTATATGCTACACAGCAGGACTCCACAAACCTTGATCCAGAGCACAGAAGGGGAACTGTGCATGTTGGCAGGCTGCTTGAAGCATTATACCCTGACACTGGCGCCAGTTGTTTAATTGATTAAACGTACACTAACACTGAACACAGCTGTAGTGTTTATATAATGACTTGGATGCTCAAGCGAAAGGTTCTGTATGAGTATTTTATTTAGAGTGGGCCATTTTTAATGATCTAGAAACTTATTTTTTCTGAGGAGATTCATCAATTTTCTCCTCTCCCAAAGATGTTGGTGTCAGCCGTGGCTCAGTGGGTAGCAATCTTACCTCTGAGTCAGAAGGTTGTGGATTCAAGTCGCACTCCAGAGACTTGAGCACATAATCTAGGCTGACTGAATTCCAGTGCAGTACTGAAGGAGCGCTGCACTGCCAGCGATGCCGTCTTTCGGGTGAGACATTAAACTGAGGCTCCGTCTGCTCTCTCAGGTTATGATCCCATGACACTATCTGAAGAAGAGCAGGGGAGTTCTCCACGGTGTCCTGGCTAACATTAATCCTTCAACCAAAATCACTAAATCAGATTATCTGGTCATTATCACATTGCTGTTTGTGGGACCTTGCAGTGTGTAAATTGGCTGCCGTGTTTCCTACATTACAACAGTGAATACACATCAAAAGTATTTCATTGGCTGTAAAGCACTTTGGGACGTTCTGAGGTCATGAAAGGCGCTATATAAATGCAAGTTCTTTCTTTTCTTTATAAATTGGAATGAAACATGCCACCTGAATTCTTGCAGGCGTATTCGTCCTTCTCTTGTTCATTGCTTCCCCATCCATAGTTGGTGATGTGTTGGTTGGTTATCCATTGGTACCATTTACTGACAGACTGCTGCCATAAAATATTCCACCCTAGACTAAAACAAATAAACAAGTGAATCAAGTGTGTAGAGATCTATCGGCCAGTACAAACAGGGCAACATCCATCCACTTGGATATAAATACTAAACTGATTTCAGCACAGAGCCTCAACATCATGCTACAGACCAAGGAGTGTTTCTTTCATAACTGATCATTTATTTTGGTCTCAGAATTCCTGTATTTCCTTTTCCAGGAGCAGTACCCTTTTCTGCAGGTTCCTTTTTGGTCTATATCAATCTGGATAAGCTCTGGAATATGCCCAGTGCGAAACTCACACCTCTCCAGAATTTTGCGAATGGCTGTCTAGCAGTTGGTGTTGCTCAGACTCTCTCCTTCCCCTTTGAAACTGTAAAACGAAAGATGCAGGTGAGTGCTGATCTGAGTTGTGCTTATACACTTATATAGAACCTTGATTAGACTACACTTGGAGTACTGGGCACAATTCTGGTCTCCACATTACGAAAAGGTCATAGAGGCACTGGAGAAAGTGCAAAAAAGATCTACAAGGATGATACCAGAACTGAGAGGTTATAACCATCAGGAAAGACTGAACAGGCTGGGGCTCTTTTCTCTAGAAAAGAGAAGGCTGAGGGGTGACCGGATAGAGGTCTTTAAAATTATGATGGGGTTCGATAGGGTAGACATAGAGAAGATGTTTCCACATGTGGGAGAGTCCAAAACTAGGCGCTATAAATCCAATAGGGAATTCACGAGAAACTTCTTTATTCAGAGAGTGGTGAGAATGTGGAACTCGTTACCATGTGGAGTGGTTGAGGCAAATAACGTATTTACATTTAAGGGGAAGCTAGATAAGTACATGAGGGAGAAAGGAATAGAAGGATATGTTGATAGAGTTAGATGAAGAGGGGTGGGAGGAGGCTCGTGTGGAGCATAAACACCGGCATAGACCAGTTGGGTTCAATGGCCTGTTTCTGTGCTGTAAATACTGTGTAATACATGAGAAATGTGAGTGCTGATCTGAGCTGTGCTTATAAACAACATGAGAAAAGCCCTATGAATTTATTTATGAACAATGAAACAGAGTTTCGCTCCAACAATCCTTTCCATATAATTTTTCACAAGTTTAGAAGTTTTGTTTTTTCCCCAGCACCCTCCCTGCTACAGGCCGGGTCTGGGGGATTCAGTTGCTCTCAGTGCCACATTCTGATCAATTGGCATGTGGTGCCATTGATCAGGATCACAAGATAGTTATGAATGAGGAAAGCCATTCATCCCATTTTAGTTCATTCATGCAGAAAAACCCTAAACTACCCCCACTGCAGCATCCAACGATCACAGCATTTAGCCCAATAATATTCTATTTACACAAGGTACGGTAGTGTGGTGGTTATGTTACTGGACTGTTAACCTGGAGGCCTGGACTAATAATCCAGAGAACATGAGTTCAAATTCCACTATGGCAGTTGGAGAATTTCAAAAAATCTGGAAATAAAAGCTTTCATCAGTAAAAGTGACCATGAAGCTGTTGGATTGTCATGAAAATCCAATTGGCTCAGTAATGTCCTTTACAGGAGGAAACCTGCCGTCTTCACCCGGTCTGGCCTATATGTGACTCCAGTCCCAACGTGGTTGACTCTTAACTGCCCTCTGAAACAACCTAGCAAACCACTCAGTTGTATTAAACCGCTACTAGGGGTTCAAGAAGAAGGCCCACCACCTCAGGGTAACTAGGGATGGGCAATAAATGCCAGCCTTGCCAGCAACGCTCACATCCCTGAGAATGAATTTTTTTTAAATTCTAAATACCAAGCACAACAAAACACATTGATCCCTTGCTAAAGTTATCACTGACTTTCAGAAATCCTGGGCTGCAGTGAGGTTTGAATTCACCACCCCTGGTTTACAAGACTAGTGCTCCGACCATTGAGGTCTGCAGCCATTTGAATCCATCAGATCAGACCGATGAAGCTGGCCAAGATTTCTCTTTTTTTAAAAAAAAAATCTTTTTGTTTCCCACCCCAGTTTTCTCCCCTCTCCTGTCCTCCAGAAGGTATCGGCTCTTGTTGGGTGTTAATTGTATCTATATGATTTATATCAATTAGTGTTAATTCAGGTGGTATTCAGGTAGTGCTTATCAATTGGAGACTCTCTTAGAACATAAGAAATAGGAGCAGGAGTAGGCCACTCGGCCCCTCGAGCCTGCTCCGCCATTCAATCAGATCATGGCTGATCTTCAACCTCAACTCCACTTTCCTGCCCGATCCCCATACCCCTTGATTCCCCCTAGAGTCCAAAAATCTATCTATCCCAGCCTTGAATATACTCAACGACTCAGCATCCACAGCCCTCTGGGGTAGAGAATTCCAAAGATTCACAACCCTCTGAGTGTATCCATCTATATGAGAGCTTATCTAGGGGGTGCATGATGTGTAAGGTGATCTCTGTGAATAAAGGCTTGGAAGCAACTGAAGACCAGGCTCTAGTGTTCTATCCTTCACCACCTGGCGATCCAGTTTATTGCATTGGGGTGCCTCTCCCGACTACCCCACTTGCTGTCAGTTGATGAATAGGCACAGATGCACTGCCAACTTTGTGTGTGAGACTAGACAGCGAGCGTCAGCAGGTTATTCAACATGGAGGGTGGGGGAGGGGGGAAATCTGAGCCTGTCCTGTCCTCACCCAATATGCACCCTCCAGCAGGAGTCACTAGATTCTGATCAGCAGTCGGGACCCTAACCCTGCAAAGTGACCAACTCCTGGAGTTGAGGAGGTCGAGCTGGCTGAAGCTGAAGGCTTTCCAGGTGGCAAAGCCCCAAAAACAGAACCATTGTTCTCAAGGCTCAGCAAACCACGGTTCACTTTTTAACATTTGAATGCTGGCATGCTGTTTCATTTTAACACTATAGCTGGTCTTTCTACCCCTCTCATTTCCTGCCCTCTTTTATAGACATGAACTATTACAGCTAATCGTGTGATGGCAGCCTTCGGTACCTTGTCAGTGACTGGTTAATGTGTTTATCTAGACAGTGAATGCTGGGAGGCCATTCTACTATGAAAGGCATCGCAGCAGAGTCCAATCCTCTCTTCACCTGACATCCATCCACATATACTTTCCAGCGGATAAGGACTAGAGGACTAGGGACCATGGCTAATTTGTGTTCCCTTCCCTAGTCCAAAGGTATCGAGGTCAATTTAACGCCTCCTCTGCTGCCCTGGCTGAAATCAGCTAATTAAGCACATCCAAAAGATTGAACCTGGAACCGTCTATCTAGACCATATGGCTTTGTACATTTACTCACTAGGTCACCAGGGTAACTCTGACAACTCACGTTTCTTTACACTCACTCTTCATCTTCTAATTGCCATCAAGGTTTTCAGTGTGAATTCCTTGTGCTATCTCTGTTTTGTGTGTGCTGTTCCCAGCTGTGTCCACCAGTCAGCACTGTTGGCCATTGCTCTGTCGTTAGCCTTTTCAGATGGCTTGTTTTTTTTTATATAAGGCAGCTTACTCAACATTTTTACAAATTAATCACTTGCTGAGTTTGCAGTAAATGAAAACTCGACGTAGATGGAGACATGTAGCTAAAGCATTTCATCACCAGCTCCTAAACAGGAGGATGTGGTTCCAAGCTCAAGGCACTTCCTTCACTCGGGTGTCCTGATTGTACTTTGAAGGTCAAATCGTACCTGAAATCTATCGTCTCAAAGGCAGCAGGCAGATTAAGTACGCTGAACCAGTACCAGTTTAATTGAGACTTGCCTCATTGCTGGGTTGCATGATGGTGCTGAGTCACTGGTAAATAGGAGATGAATTGTGCATCAAGTTGACTCCCATTCATTACTAATTATGCACTAAAGTGATACAAGCCTGTGATCTCTCACTGCGCTGTCCTTGCACTATAATTGTAATTTAATCAGCCTTAATAACCAGAATAATTTCCATCTGACTCACTCTGATTACTGATATGGACGAAGCATAAATAATTCAATCGCCTACCTCAGTCAGGTCAAGAAATCATTCACTTTCGCCCGTCTGCACCCCTGCCTCAGCCTATTTGCTGCTGAAACCCTCATCCATGCTTTTGTCACCTCCAGACTCGACTATTCCAATGCTCTCTTGACCAGCCTCCCTTCTTCCACCCTCCATAAATTTCAGCTTATTCAAAACTCTGCTGCCCGTATCCCAACTCAGACCAAGTCCCGTTCTCCCATCACCCCTGTGTTCGCTGACCTACATTGGCTCCTAGTCTGGCAATGCCTCAGTTTTAAAATGCTTATCCTCATGTTCAAATCCCTCCATGGCCTCGCCCCTCCCTATCCCTGTAACATCCTCCAGCCCTACAACCCTCCAAGATCTCTGTGCTCTTCCAATTCTTGCCTCTTGCGCATCCCTGATTTTAATCGCCCCACCATTGGCGGCCATGCCTACAGCTGCCTAGGCCCTAAGCTCTGGATATGTTCTTATGTTCTTATTCCCTCCCTAATCCTCTCTCTTCTCCTTTAAGACGCTCCTTAAAACCTACCTCTCTGACCAAGCTTTTGGTCCCCTGTCCTAATATCTCCTTCTTTGGCTCAGTGTCAATTTTTGCCTGGTTACACACCTGTGAAGCCCCTTGGGACATTTTACTAAGTTAAAGGCGCTACAAAAAATGCAAGTTGTTGCTGGGTTCATTCTTGGTAATCTCGCATTAATTGTTTTTGGTTTCCGTGTGTGAACACCTTCTCTCTCGTTGTAGGCGCAGAGTCCCCTGCTCCCCCACTATGGAGGTGTTGATGTCCATTTTACTGGTGTCATGGATTGTTTCAAGCAAATTGTGAAGACAAAAGGTGTTCTCAGCCTATGGAATGGTCTCACAGCTAACCTACTCAAGGTGATAACCGTCTATAAAACCAGTAGTTGTTAGATGAATGGGCAGCTGGAGAAGTGTATGTATTGTGCTATGTTGCAAATGTTAACATTGACCTTAATTTCTCTGTGCTCAATGCAACCACCACAGACAACGTAACAGCTCTTTATCTAAAGGAAGAGCTGTCTATTGGACATAAAAACAATTTGTTATTTTTTTAAATTGGTATCAGTACACGTTGAACTATTATTTAATACCTGTTGGAGTCACACAGATTGGCTCCTGTCTTTAAACCTCTCCACCTCCCTACCTCTCTCCTCCTTTAAGATGCTTCTTAAAACCTACCTCCTTGATCAAGCTTTTGGTCACCTGTCGTGATATCTCATTATGTGGCTCAGTGTCAAATTTTGTTTGATAACACTCTTGTGAAGCGCCTGGAGACGTTTTACTACGTTAAAGGCGCTATATAAATGCAAGTTGTTGTTGTAGTTATTGTCTCTTTAAATTTCACAGCAGTAATTAATAATATCAATTTTTTTTTAAAAATCAGTAATTTAGAATCAATTGGGGGGAATTTGAGTATTGTGCAAAAATAATTTAAATTTTCTGAGATTTATTTCTTCTGATGATTCAGCCAATATGTTCAGCGAGAAGCAGAGTTACATAGACCAGGAAGGCCCCTGTAAAAAGTTGGATAGCCAGGTGGTGAAGGATAGAATACTAGAGCCTGGTATTCAGTTGCTTCCAAGCCTTTATTCGCAAAGTTCCGCCTTACACATTGTGCACCCCATAGATAAGTTCCCTCCTATAAACGGATACAAGAGAGTCCCCAATTGATACCCACCACCTGAATACAATTAACACTATTTGATACAAATCACATGGATACAATTAATACCATGTTTAATCCCCAGTCTGTGCTGAGTTAGCTTTCCTCAGCCGTGATAGTGCTAGAGCCTTTACACTTGGTTTCAATGGTCCCAAGTTGAGGATGGGAAAAATGTTCCCCAGGCAGGTGTTCCCCAGGCGTGATGGCTATCCAGCACCGCCTACTAGAAGGACGTAGGTCATTGCAAGATGACCCATGGTTGGACATCCTGCCAACACTCTTTGTCGATGCTCACGCATAAATAATGGGTACCTGGATAACGTGCAGGAGGGTACAGGAGGCCATTGAACTGTAGCCCAGCCAGAAGTTGTCACGGTCACAAGTAAAGGTGAGGGGAGATAATTGGTGTTAAAGGACCAAAAAAAAATTATAAATTGAGTACTGTACTTCACCAAGGGGTTACATGGTGATGGTTACTGAACAATAGTCAGCCGTGGCTCAGTTGGTCGCACTTTCGCCTCTAAGTCAGAAGGTCATGGGTTCAAGTCCCACTCCATGGGTTCAAGTCCCACTCCAAAGACTTGAGCACAAAATCCAGGCTGGAACTCGACTGCAGCACTGAGGGAGTGCTGCACCGTTGGAGGTGCCGTCTTTCGGATAGGATATTAAACCGAAGCCCCCGCTCAGCTGGAAGTAAAAAAAAAAAAATCCCACGGACCTATTCGAAAAAGAGAAGGGGAGTTCTCCCCGGTGTATCTCTCAATCAACATCACTAAAAGATTGTGGCCATGAAGGCCCTATACATTAAAAAGAGGTGATGGTTTCATCAATGGCTCAGTCACTAAAAGCATCACTTAGTGCAATACTGAATCATACAGATCAGGACAATCCCAGATTTAAGTCCTGGAGTTAGCTGATCTCAACCACTGCAGTAGGTGGCCACTACTGCATTCCCGGACTACAGAGATGGGAAAATAATCAGCCAGGGTTCCCTCTCTTGTTCACTGCCCAGTGACCCCTGCTGGAAAGTGCACGTTCGCTGATGAAAGCATCGTGCTTGGCTGTGATGCCCACAAGAGTTGAATAGCTTGCCAACACTTTTATGAGGAGGAGACACTTGGGCGAGTTACTGAAGGGTTGCCAGCAACAGTGGCTGGGGACTTTCTGTTTTTGTGGCGTGCCAGGCTGCGATTCTCCGCCTATTCACTTTAATAGAAACGGGAGTCGGCCATGCAGCCCGTCGAGCCTGTTTGCATTAATGGGTGAAAATTCACAGGCTGGCAGGCACAGAAATGGAAAAGACCAGCCGATGTCCTCAGGAGAGAAGGCAAGGGGGTGGTGAGAAACTCAAAGAAAAGAACGACTGCATTGGTGGCCCTTGAACCACAGTAAGGTCACTGTGTTGGGACACCAATATTGGTATGAAGTCCACTGCCAGAATAGTTGAATATTCACTGCAGTGAGAGAGGTTTACATTGACCGTTTCAGGCCACAGTCAAGTCAGTACCGGTTTGTATTGGCTCCACTTCTATTAGAAGGTTAAAAAATCACTGCAAGACTTCTTCCGATTAGAGTAGGTAACATGGGGCTACTGACAAACAGCAATGAAGCCAAATGAGCTTTCCACTGAGTTTGACTAAAATGTAGAACATTGTTGTTAATAACAAGAATAACTGAGCTCAAGGGTTGACAAACTCTTCCTTGATGTTGAAGCTGTGTTTTCCGTTCAGTTTATGTGAAGCTTAAAATCAAGGGCTCGGTGGGTCATTTTACCTCTGGGTCCTAGGCTCTTGGCTAAGGCCTCAAACTCAGCACAGATTGGTGGCAGCTATAAGACCCCTAAATAAAAATTATGTTAATCAACTCACTTCTTAATGGATGCCGGCCCACAGCACAAAACTACATTTAATTTGATTCACATTACCGTTACATCATTGGTCTCAGAGAGGGATGGATGGTGTAAGAAATGGAAGGTTCACTTTGGTGCAGAAAGTTTGGGTTAGGATTTGTTGGCAAGGTAGAGTATAGGAAGCTTCAGTCTACATCTGGCAGTCCTATAACTTGACTTGTGGGTCCTTGGTGCTGACAATTGGTAGCCAAAATAGGAAGACCATCCAATCCCAAGCATTGACATTCCTTGATTTGATGAGCATAAAAGCGTAAATCTAAAATATGCTCATTAGAGTGGAGTTATTAGTGTCGCCTACAAGAGTCTCCATCTTAGGGACAGGTCCCTGGACCTGAGAACATTGGTGCTTCAATATTCCATACTATGTAGTGGTTATGATTCCCCATGTGGTAAGTGCCCAATCTTGGTGTGTGGAGACTCTGAATGAACACTTACCCAGAGGGTGTGAGGGGGATAAAAAGTCAAAGTATGAAAGGTCGCTGATTTCTGGTTTTCATTAAAAAAAAAGGTCTGAATCTCAGAATGCAAATTCCGAATCACAAGTAAAAATCCCAAAATCCCAAATAGTAAACATAGAAACATAGAAAATAGGAGCAAGAGTAGGCCATTCGGCCCTTCGGGCCTGCTCCGCCATTCAAAATGATCATGGCTGATCGTCTAACTCAGTACCCTGTTCCCGCTTTTTCCCCATATCCCTTGATCCCTTTAGCATGAAGAAATATATCTATCTCCTTCTTGAATACATCTAATGACTTGGCATCCACTGCTTTCTGTGATAGAGAATTCCACAGGCTCACCACCCTCTGAGTGAAGAAATTTCTCCTCATCTCGGTTCTAAATGGCATACCCCATATCCTGAGACTGTGATCCCTGGTTCTGGACTCCCCAGTCATCGGGAACATCCTCCCTGCATCTAGTCTGTCTAGTCCTGTTAGAATTTTATATGTTTCGATGAGATCACCTCTCATTCTTGCAAACTCTAGTGAATATAGGCCTAGTCGACCCAATCTCTCCTCATACGTCAGTCCTGCCATCCCAGGAATCAGTCTGGTAAACCTTCGTTGCGCTCCCTCCATGGCAAGGACATCCTTCCTCAGATAAGGAAACCAAAACTGCACACAATACTCCAGATGTAGTCTCACCAAGGCCCTGTATAACTGCAGTAAGACATCCCTGCTCCTGTACTCAAATCCTCTTGCAATGAAGGCCAACATACCATTCTCCTTTCTAACTGCTTGCTGCACCTGAATGCTCGCTTTCAGCGACTGGTGTACAAGGACACCCAGGTCTTGTTGCACCTCCTTTTCCAAATCTATCACCAAGTAAAAATAGCTTTGGACTTAATGGGCCAGACTTTGCTGTGGCAGGGTCTGCCGTTAGTTAGACTTGCCCCTGCACCCTTCAGCTCAAAAAGATTTTGCACACAAGGTTGTTGAAAGTGCGAGCTGATAACGGCGCAGCGAGGGAAACAGGGCATCTGGGACCTGAGTGAACAGGGAAACCAACAGTGTATCTCCATAATAAATCAGATTGAAGGATTGAGAAATAAACAACGGAAGGATCGAGCGGAAGAGAAAAAAGGGTCAGAAGCGCAAAGTAAGAAGAAATAAAAAAACTTTGACATTTTTAAAATCGCTCATAAAAATTCAAAACCTGAAGGACTGAGACTCCACGCTTGTAATAGTTAATTTTCGGTGCCAGAGAGGTTGACTGGCAGTAATTAACAATTATCACATTGTTAAAAGTGTACTTACGCTACTAATTACTAGCCCTAAATATCTGCAGCGTTCGTATCTACCGCGCAAATACAGCGACTTCACGACATTCGATGCATGTCAATGGTGAGGCAGACGGTGAGATGCCGTTTTCGCAAAGCTGATGGTGAAGTGGCGCAACTCAGAGAGCAACTTTTGGATAGTCCCATTTAACCGCGCATCTGCCCCTCGCCTGAAGTTGCTGTGCCATTTACGCATAAATATCAGCGGGCGCCATTATCCTCACTGTTATTTTGACAGCAAATTCTGGCCTGGTGTATGTCTCGTCCAGGGATACTCGTGTGTGCATTCTAGCGATCATCTTGAGAGTGACACGGCTGTCAGGCAGGCATTGGGGTCGATTTTCACTTTTCGGTGGCTGACTGCTGGAGCATTCTAGCCTTCCGCCCATCGGTGAGGAGGAGACCCCGAGCCGTTTTGAGCTGCACTCCCCGAACGGGCAACCCGCTGAATCAAACTGGCTGTGGGCAGCATCGGGCAGCTCGGAATACCAAGCTGGCCCACGGGTAGGTCCGGATGGTGAATGTGGAGAGCAGGGTGGGGGGGCAAACCCTGGCTGGGAGCGACCCGCGGTCTTTTTGTGGAGCCGGGAGGACCATTCCTGCTCTTCCTGCCTCCACAAGAATATAACCCAGGGACTTTTCTGAGGCGTTTTTAAAGCGGCCAGCAGTGGTCCCTTTAAGGACCGCTGGTTAGGCCACTCGACGCCAGGACACATGAACAGAGCCTGTGGGGCGCATGCTCTGCTCACTTGTCCCTGTAAACGGCAATCGAGGACCTATCTATGTCATGGGACTCTGATCTGCATAATCAAGAGGCAGACTGTATGAAACAGGCAGGCGCTCCGGCCACCTAGGAAAAGGCCCTTTAAAAAATGGCGGTGGTTGGAGCGTCGGTGTTGACTCGGCCGTAAGTCTACTGACCCCACTTTGAGGCCACTACCATCCCCTTAACGCCGATTTGGCAAAGTTAGAACCAGCCCCGTTGTGTCTTAATGAATGGTGCACCATAATAGAGGAACTAAAAGAGGAAGATGTGGAGAGGGAATGATTTATTGGGAAAAGAAAGATGTTATTCTTACGTTGGAAAGAGTTAACTGTAATATTCGAGAAACTAGGACTGAACAAATGTAAAATTCTAGCAAATGTATGGAACCTGTGTGGATGTAATGTGGACACACAAATGTCATATGGCGAAGTCCCAGCATTGGGAATTGACTTGGTTCCAATTGTTAAGACATCTGGAAAACCTAATGGAGCAAATTGAATTTTCAGACAAAAACACCCAAAAGTCCTGTGAACAGGATTTGGGTCAATACACTCCGTGTTTCCCGTGAAGCTAAATTTAGGACCATTACAAGTCTCTGTCCAAATGTCCAATGATCTGAAATCTGTTTCCAGCGTACAGTATCAAGCTGTTCTGTGTAGTTCATTTTATTATTAATAAGAGATATTGGAACTTACCATAGGGGTCGCGATGTCCTGATTAGGGGCTGAGAATTATGCTCATGGGCTTTATAAAATTCACATAAATGTAGCAACTGTGGGAAAAGGCCTTTGAATTACAGCTGCTACAGAAACAGCTATGGATCAAAAGCTTTATCTGAATTAAGCCTGCGTGAAATCTCTTTATAATCCCAGGAGATACTCTTAGTGAACCAGCTCCTCATCACATTGCTCTCCGATGTACCATGCCCTTCAGTGTAGCGAAGACATATATATGCTAGATATTACAGCTCCCTCACTAAAAGAAAAGCCATATAAAATGTCCTCATGCTTGACTCTCAAGTACACTTGGGGAGAGCTGCCCTATTCATTTTTAAATCTTTATCTTTTGCCCGCTTGTTTTAACCACTGCTCCTAATTCACAGATCGTTCCATACTATGGTCTGATGTTCAGCACGTTCGAATTCTGCAAGCGGGCTTGTCTGTACAAGAATGGCTACATCGTGTCACCTCTAAGCTATCAGCTTATCCCAGGAGTGGACCAGAGTCTGCGGGCCGAGGAGCTCCAGGAACTGAGGAGGCTGATCAGAGAAAAGAGCTTTGAGACTAACCAATCCACTCTGGGCAACAAATGGTGGGGCTGAGGGAAGAGACTTTACAGGCCTGTGACAGGGCACTTGTTACCTCAAGCACAGCCTTCGTTTGGCTCCAATAGAACCTTTCACTTCAAAGACAACGCACTCCTCCTGTTCATGTCGCACCTAGTGTGATGTATCAATCAATTAGCCGCCAAGGTGAATAACAGAGGTGGTATCTGTTACTGAGGTAATTTGGGTCCGTTATTGAATGAGTGGTCCAGCCCCATATTAACAAGAAATGCCCTTTAAGTCTCAAACTTCAATAACTCATCCTACGATTACCTGACATTTCTCATGATAATATACCAGTTAGTTTTCATTTTTACTTACCTTGTTTTCTGACGACAGGCAATGTCACAGTATTGACTGCACCCATGAACAGGTAGCTGGTAATGAGAAATGATGGAATGGGCATTTAAGGTGCAGCATCACTACAGACATAAGGTGCGAGGCGACACGAAAATTATTTGTATGGCAACAAAAAAAAACTTGCATTTACATTGTGTCTTTAACATATAAAAATGTCCCGAGGCACTTCACGGAGAAAATGGACATCCGAGCCAAAGAAAGAGAGATTAGGAGGCGTGACCATGTACATTCTGCCCCCGCAGTGTACGAAGTTAACATTTGCATAGATTCTGAGAGAGTACACTAACACGTGTATCCAGTACTCTTGTTTACAGATGGGTTCGATGCTAAAACAAAATAGTCCAGTGAGAAAAGATGTAGAGAGAGAGACTGAAATTAGCTGCTGTGGATGATCTTTGTAGTTTCTCTGCACAGCAGAGTTCCACTGTCTGAAAGCAAACTCAATTTCTATGGAATTTATTGAGTTGCTAACGAATGGAAGGATTACATTTTGAATCACTGCCCTAACTTATGAGCAAGTATTCACACCAGTTAGTATTACTGAGTAACTCTCATCAGGTCACGTCCCATTCACTTCATTGCACAAACTTGAATCGCTCAATTTAGTCTCCCCTTTCTTGGTGTAACAGGAATAAGTATGAAATCACAGATTTCTTTAGAACATCGTAGCCCGTGCAGACCATGTGATCGGTCAGAGTTTCACCTTCTTAAGCAATAAAGGAATTATGTACTGTAATAACATAGAAATGTATCCAATATTACATTTAGATTATAATCCTTCGAGTTAACCCCTTTTATATTCTTAATGAGGCCAAAGATAGGAATTCTTCTTATAATGTTCTCCATTTTTAATGAGGCTTTAAATTATGTGTCTATTATATGTATAATAAATATTTAAACATTAAATGCGTGTTAGAAAATGTGTAGTTGTCATTGTATATCACAAACTGTCTCAGCATTCTGTGTACAGTGTTTCATCCATAATACCTCTGTGAGGTAAATGATTTATCGAGGTGTGACATCCCGTAACATTTCCTGTGATATTCGTCACCTGTTTATATAGTGTGATTTTTCTTTCCCCCCCTTGCCTGATTTTTCTGAACACCAATGTAAATGGTGGTTGTAGAAGTCAGTCCCACCATTAACCCCTAAGCACCACTTGGCACGTGATTCTTACGTAACCATGGCGTTCCTGCTCACGTTGATCCCATGATGTATTTGCCTGACCAACAAAATGGCGGCAAGCGAAATTTCAGTGTCCCACTTCTGGCCTTACAGTTACATATCAAACTCTGCCACTGAACTGTCTGAGTGACTGTATTTGTCGCTGCTTTGGTTATTGGAACGCAAAAGCATTTGTGTGAGGTACATGTGTACAGTGCAGCAGGAACTGTTAAAATAGCATTGTCCAAGTGTTTAAAATGTTAAAAGGATTTGATAGGGTAGATACTGAGAAACTATTTCCTCTGGTGGATGAATCAAGAACAAGGGGACATAATCTTAAAATTAGAGCTAGGCCATTTAGGAAGAAAGTCAGGAAGCACTTCTTCACATAAAGGGTAGTGGAAATCTGGAACTCTCTTTCCCCCAAAAGGCTGTGCATATTGGGATAATTGGAGCTTTCAAGACTGAGATCGATAGTTTTTTTTAAAATTAAGGGTATCAAGGGATATGGAACCATGGCGGGTAAATGAAGTTGAGGTACAGATCAGTCATGATCTCATTGAATGGCGGAGCAGGCTCGAGGGCCCCAATGGCCTAATCCTGTTCCTATGTTCCAAGCCACAAGCTTCTTCTTCCATGTAAGTGAATGCCACAGAACTTTGGTAAACATATCAGGAGTCAGTCTGCACGCACTTGAGTTCAATTCTCATTTCCACAAATGAAGAATCCTTTCACCTACCTGTATAAATTTTCCTCACAACTACCCATGATTTTTGTCATTTTTTCTTTGCTAAGACGTATCAATAGTCAGGCATGGACTGATGCAGCACTCTCAATGAGATGGCTTAATAGAGGTCTCTTTTGCTACTCTGAGGATCATTTCCTGTTTGAATTTTAACATACATTCGGGTAAGCGTCGGAGGCAGTAGCCCTGACACTCTTGTACGGCTGTGGGAGACTGGTTCAGACAAGCCAGCAATTTTCACAGTGCTGTTTCGTACAGACCTTCCTCAGCCACTGGAGGAGGTTAATGGCCTGAAATGAAAGCCACGGATCACAGCTTTGTAATCAAGGTTGTGCCTGTGCAGGAGTCAATGAATAGGAACCAGCAGAGGAAAATCCAAATGATTTTGCTCCCTCCCTAGGCTGAGGACAATGGTGCCTCTGCCACCCCAGTTGAGATCAGCTAACTCAATCCCTGACCAAAGATAGAACTTAAGACTTTCCTAGTCTGTATGTCCTAGTACCACATCACACAGTGCATTTGCCAATTAAGCAAACTACTCAAAGTATCCAGCGTTAGAATTGCAGTGATTGTTTTTATTACTATAAAACAATTAGTAAGTCAAAAATACAGAAATTTGATGATAGATGGGCAGGAACCTGATGATCTCAGGGACACCCAGGCAGATCCACCAGAACCTGAGGGCTGATGTTTGAAAACCAAAGTGATACATTTTCGAGAAAGGAGTAGAAGGTTATGCTGATAGGGTTAGACAAAGTAGGGTGGGAGGAGGCTCGCATAAACACCAGCATAGACCTTTTGGGCCGAACGGCCTGTTTCTGTGATGTACATTCTAAGTAATTCTCGAGATTAGAGCTGATCTTGTCCTATGCAAGCCCAGTGCTAGCACTGCCGGTTCCCAAAGCCCGGTTCTCATGTAGCAAGCTGCAACCCAAAGGTGAACCTACTGGGATTCACTAAGGAAGACCCAGTAAAATATGACTGTCAGCCATGATCTAATTGAATAGTAGAACAGGCTCGAGGGGCTGAATGGCCTACTCCTGTTCCTTTGTTTCTATGTTTCTACATTCCTATGTTCTAGAAGGACAAAGGCAGCAGATGCATGGGAACATCACCACCTCCAAGCACCCCTCCAAGTCACACACCATCCTGACTTGAACATATATCGCAGTTCCTTTATCGTCGCTGGGTCACAATTCTGGAACTCCCCACCTAACAGCACCATGGGAGAACCTTCACCACACGGACTGCAGCGGTTCAAGAAGGCGGCTCACCACCACCTTCTCAAGGGCAACCAGGGATGGGCAATAAATGCCAGCCTTGCTAACGACACCCATAGAGGTTATGAACCTACTTTTGAACCCTGGAAAAAGTGAAAGTTAGGCCTCAGAGCTCCTATTGCTCTAGCCGTAGACTTGCTTCATTAACTGTAACCCTTGGTCTTCCCAGCCATCGGGATATGAAAGTTCAAAGTCTGGCCCAATCAATGTTTTATTGTTCATGTACTTTGTATCTAAAGTTGTTTGATAAAGAGAAAGGGTATAGGGAGCGAGCAGAATTGTGGGATTGGACAGCATCCCACAATTGGATGTATTGTGGGATATCGTCCAACAATAAAGGCCTGTGCAGACTTGATAGGTCAAATGGCTTGTTTCTATGCTATAAAATTCAACGATTCTATTCAATAAACATTTCGATAAAATAAAATACTATCTGGAGTCTACCTCACCAGAAACATAACTTTGGTTTAAGGGTAAAATTTGCTGTTCTAAGCACTTTTCATTCATCCCTATTGTATAAAATTCTGATCCATACGTAATACTTCAAAATAAAGTTTTCGTCTGAGGACAATGCTCCCATAATTTCTGGTTATTTGTTCTTTTTTCGTCAGACTTATGGAGTGGAAATTGGACATTGTTGGGCCCGTTTTAAGAACATAAGAGCATAAGAAATAGGAACAGGAGTAGGCCATATAGCCCCTCGAGCCTGCTCTGCCAATCAATAAGATCATGGTTGATCTTCGACCTCAACTCCACTTTCCCGCACGATCCCCATATCCCTTGATTCCCTTAGTGTCCAAAAATCTATCGATCTCAATCTTGAATATACTCAATGACCGAGCATCCACAGCCCTCTGGGGTAGAGAGTTCCAAAGATTCACAACCCTCTGAGTGAAGAAATTCCTCCTCATCTCAGTCCTAAATGGCCGACGCCTTATCCTGCAACCATACCCCCTAGTTCTAGACTCTCCAGCCAGGGGAAACTACCACTCAGCATTTACCCTGTCAAGCCCCCTAAGAATCTTATATGTTTCGATGAGATCACCTCTCATTCTTCTAAACTCTAGAGAGTATAGGCCCATTCTACTCAATCTATCCTCAAAGGACAACCCTCTCATCCCACGAATCAATCTAGAGGAGCAATCGCTCCCCAACTCCCCTCCTCCCCTCATGTTGCTGCTATAGGCTTATCCATAGATGTGCTCTCAGCCATACTGCCCATCATTGTGCTTTCACCATTACCAGTATGAACCCTCCTTCGATATTGAGAGAAGTCCTGGCCAGACTGTGACACTCAAGACTTTGCACTTATCTGCACATTCATGCATGCAGTAAAATTAGAGTGGCATTTGCACATTTTCACCATTGTTGCTGAGTCAGCCTCTTATATAAACAGGAAATTTAGCACCAATGAGTTCTATCATAATTACTGAACTCCCCCCAGTGGAATCAGAGAGCAGAGCTGTATGGGTTTGGAATAGAAAAGAAATTTTTTTAAATGGTCCTAATACATTATCTGAATGGCAGCATGAGCTGGGTAGGCTAAAAGGCCTTATCCCATTCCTGCATTCTTATGGTATTTGTGTTTCTTATATTTTCCCCAAACTATCTTCCTTCCTGTCCAGTGACTCATGCTGGGGTATAGTTCCATGGTGCAAAAAATCGTGGTGGGTTATTTGACCATGGGGGGAGGGAAATCAATGCTGACCCCAATCATGTCCTCACCAGATAGCTACATGTGAATACTTTTCAGAAATTTCTCTGGAAAGCGATCTAGTATGGTGAATCAAGGCTGATTTTTCCCTTCCCTCACCCAAGGACACTGAGGTCCATAACAGCATTTTACTGTCAGCTCAACTGAGATCAAATAACTCAGCACAGACCAGATTTGGAATCTAGGTATGTTCCAGGTTTCCACCAAGGTTCTTTTACCCACTAAACCATCAGAGGAGGGTAATGGTCTTCTACCTTATTAGTTCCATAAGACCCATAAGAGACCATAAGAGATAGGAGCAGGAGTAGGCCATTCAGCCCCTCGAGCCCGTTCCACCATTTAATGAGATCATGGCTGATCTGATTTTTACCTCAACTCCATTTTCCCGCCTTTTCCCCATATCCTTTGACTCCCTTGCTGATCAAAAATTTGTCTAACTCAGCCTTGAATGTATTCAATGACTCGGCCTCCACAGCTTTTTAGGGTAAAGAATTCCAAAGATTCACGACCCTCTGGGAGAAGAAATTCCTCCTCATTTCCATCTTAAACGGGCAACCCCTTATTCTGAGACTATGCCTCCTAGTTTTAGATTCCCCCATGAGGGGTAACATCCACTCAGCATCTACCCTATCAAGTCCCCTCAGAATCTTGTATGTTTCAAATTGTAAATAGTTGAGTCCCAGCACTGATCCCTGCAGCACCCCACTAGTTACAGATTGCCATTTTGAAAATGACCCTTTTATCCCGACTCTTTGTTTTCTGTTCGTTAGCCAATCCTCTATCCATGCCAGTATATTACCCCCAACACCATGAGCTCTTATCTTGTGCAGTAATCTTTTACGTGGCACCTTATTGAATGCCTTTTGGAAATCCAAATATACTGCATCCATTGGTTCCCCTTTATCCACCCTGCCCGTTACTTTCTCAAAGAACTCTAATAAATTTGTCAGACATGATTTCCCCTTCATAAAACCAGGTTGACTCTCCTTGATTGTATTATGAGTCTCCAAATGTCCTGCTACTACTTCCTTAATAATGGATTCTAGCATTTTCCCAATGACAGATGTTAGGCTAACTGGTCTATAGTTACCTGCTTTCTGTCTCACTCCCTTCTTAAATAGGGGTGTTATGTTTGCAGTTTTCCAATCCACTGGGACCTTTCCAGAATCTAGTGAATTTTGGAAGATTACAACCAATGCATCCACTATCTCTGTAGCCACTTCCTTTAAGACCCTCGGATGCAAGCCATCAGGTCCAGGGGACTTGTCAGCTTTTACACCCATTAGTTTTTCTCTAGTGATAGTGACTGTTTTTAGTTCCTCCCTCCCCTTTGCCCCTTGATTTTCTACTATTATTGGTATATTATTAGTGTCTTCTACTGTGAAGACAGATACAAAATATCTGTTCAATTCCTCTGCCATTTCCTTGTTTTCCATTATTAAATCCCCAGTCTCATCCTCTAAGGGACCAATGTTTACTTTAGCTACCCTCTTCCTTTTTATATACTTGTAGAAGCTTTTACTGTCAGTTTTTTATATTTCTTGCTAGTTTACTCTCATAATTTATTTTCTCCCTCTTTATTATTCTTTTAGTCATCCTTTGCTGGTTTTTAAAGTTTTCCAATCTTCGGGCTTACCAGTAATCTTTGCCATGTTGTATGCTTTTTCTTTTAACCTGATACCATCCTTGACTTCCTTAGTTAGCCATGGTTGGTTCATCCTTTTTGTGGAGTCTTTCCTCCTCACAGGGATATATTTTTGTTGCGAGTCATAAAATATCTTTTTAAATGTTTGCCACTGCTTATCCACCATCATACCATCTAATCTTTTTACCCAGTCCACTTTAGCCAATTCCGCCCTCATTCCTTTATAATTCCTTTTATACTGGCCTCAAATGGCTGTTTACACCATCAGTTCACGAGACACTGGTCTCCGCTGGAAACCCCGCAGTACACATGCTGGATTCATTAAATTGGGCAGCCAGGAAATCTGTTTTCCACCTAGTCTTGCTGATGGTGGGGGTTTAACACATCCAGCAAGTGTGGCACCAGCCACATGAGACCCCACACTACAGGAGTCACTGGTGTTGACAACCCCTCAAACCGCAGTGTAAAAGCAGCTATCATTATTTTTTAAGCTCTTCTGTCATTTTTCACTGGTACACTCAGTTTCAGGGCTGGGCTACATTACATTGTTTACACAAGCACAACGATGGTTACATTACACTGATACAGTGTTATCTCCTTGGTAATACACAAATATCATTCCTCTGCTATGACAGGACATGTTGTTCAGTCTGGTTCTTTTCTGGTTTCCCAGTTTGTCTGGTTTGGGTGTAATTTTAATCATATGTGTGATCAGGGTTATGGTTTGCTAGGCTAACTACCATTTTGCAGACTTTGATCTAGTTGTTTGTACGTTACCTTTCCCTGTTTTAATACTCTTTTTTTATTCTGTTTCTTTCTAGTCTTTGTTTTGGTTATCATCAGTTTTGTTTCCACTGGGGCTGTGGGTGAAGTGATGGTATTAACAGCTCCTTGTGATCTATTCTAACCATCTCATCCCCTGTTTTCGGGCAGAACTTTGTAGGAAGGGAAACCACACCAATAAGAATTTAATTCAGTCCTGTTTCCTTACCTCTCGGGCTGCAAAGAAAGGGGAGGGAGATGGAATTATTTTATGACTGGTTTGTTTTTGACTGCATTTTTACTGTTGGGTTTTTTTAGAGGAATGTGTAAGATTACATTGTTACATCAGGTGAACTGATTACAGCCTAGAAATTACTATTCAGTGCATTCATTTGAATGGGGTGATACCTGCATTAAAATAAAAGACAGGAAAGAGAACTAAGCCCACTCCCAATATGTCAACTTACAAAGCAAAAGCACCAAGTTGACTGGGTCATATTCTCAGGAGTCAAGATTCTAGACTTACATTTATATACACCTTAATGACCCAAAGTGCTACACGTAAAATAAATTATTTTAAAGTACAATCACTGTTCTTATGTAGTAGCTAAATGCGCTAGCCATTTCACAAATAGAGAAAACTTTCAAATTGCGTTAGGGTAAATGACACATTAAACTGTTTTTGGTGGTGTTTGTTGAGTAAGGAATAGTTGCCATGACACTGAGAGGACTCCCTGCTCTTTTTCAAAGAAGGAAAGACTTGCATTTATATTGCACCTTTCGTGACCTCAAGATGTCCCAAAGTGCTTCACCGCCAATGAAGTACTTTTGAAATGTAATAATGTGAGGAAAAGCAAAAAGCCAAAAAGTGTTGTTGACTGAATGATAAGTGTTAGCCAGGACAACTTCCCTGCTCGTTCAAGAATAGATACATTTTTAAGTCCACGTGAGAAGTAGGGCCTCAACTTAGCATCTCATCTGAAGGGCAGCACTTCTGACAATGCAACATCAATACTGCACTGAAGTGACAACCTAGATTATATGCTCAAGCCTCCAGAGTGGGGCTTAAACTCACAAACATCTGACTCACATGCAAGAAAGCTACCACTGATCCAACGATGACACCTTAATACCATGGGATCTTTAACAAGCACCTCAACTGTAGGACAGCACCCATTGCAGCATTCATTGGCACAGCAATAGAATGATAGCATTGATTATGGGCCAGATTTTGCTGTCAAAATAATGGTGAGGCTAATGGCATCACTATTATTTATGCGTAAATGGCACAGCAACTTCAGGTGAGGGGCAGATTCGCGGTTAAATGGGACTATCCAAAAGTTGCTGTCCGAGTTGCGCTGCTTCACCATTAGCTTCATGAAAATGGCATCTTTGCTGTCTGCCTCACCATTGACATGCATTGAATGGTGTAAAGTATTTGTGCAGCAGATATGAAGTAAAAGTGCCGGAGATATTTAGGGCTAGTAATTACAAGTGCAAGTACACTTTGAACAACATGATAAGTGTTCATGACTGGCAATCAACCTCTCTAGCACTGAAAATTAACTATTACAAGTGTGGAGTCTCATTCCTTCAGGTTTTGAGTTTTTCAGGGAGATTTTAAAAATGTCAAATTGTAAATTTAATTTTTTTTTTCCACTTTTGCTTTCTCCCTCCTTTAATCCAATCTTTCTTTCCCATTCTTTATTTCTCTTTCTGTACCTGATTTGACATTGAATTCACCCTCCTTCTCAGTCCTTCCACTGTTTATTTCCCAATCCTTCAATCTCACTGGTTAAGGAGATACCCTGTTGGTTGCCCTGTTCACTCAGGTCCCAGATGCCCGGTTTCCTGAGCAGCACTGTTATCAGCTTGCACTATCAGCAACTTTGTGGGCAAAAATGTTTTGAGCTGTAGGGTGCAGGGGCAAGTCTAATTAACGACAGACTCTGTTAGATGCCCTGGTGCAGCAAAATCTGGCCTGATATATTTTAAGTCCTGAAGTGAGATTAGAACTCACAATTTTCTAACTTAGAGGCAAGAGTGCAGCCAACTGATCTATAAAAATTCCAATAACACTCAAATGGAAAATAGAAAGATGAAAAACCAAGATTAACTTAAAATAGCACTGTGGATAAGGACCCCTTGGAAGCTGACATCACATGGGAACAAGGAACAGTAGTTAACAAAAAAGAGAATTGGTCCAGAATTTACTGTGAAAATAATGATGAGGCTAACAGCGGTGTCTCATTCCTTGGTCCCTTAGAGGCTGAGATCGGAGAAATTATAATGGGGAATCAGGAAATGGCAGATTCGTTAAACAAATATTTTGTATTTGTCTTCACTGTAGAAGACACAAAAAGCATACCAAAAATAGTAGGGAACCAATGGATAAATGAGAGTGAGGAACTTAAAACAATTAATATCACTGGAGAAAAAGTACTGGACAAACTACTGGGACAAATCCACTGGACCTGATGGCCTACACCCTAGGGTTCTAAACGAGGTGGCTGCAGAGATAGTGGATGTATTGGTTATGATCTTCCAAAATTCATTAGATTCGGGAACGGTCCCAGTGGACTGGAAGGTAGCAAGTGTTACCCCGCTATTCAAGAAGGGAGAAAGAAAACAGGGAAATAGGGACCTGTTAGCCTGACATCGGTTGTCGGGAAAATGCTGGAATCCATTATTAAGGAAGTGGTAACAGGGCACTTAGAAAAGCATAATATGATTAGGCAGAGTCAACATGGTTTAATGAAATAACCTGCTCACTGATGCTCAGTTTGGGTTCCGCCAGGACCACTTGGCTCCAGACCTCATTACAGCCTTGGTCCAAACACGGACAAAAGAGCTGAATTCCAGAGGTGATGTGAAAGTGACTGCCCTTGACATCAAGGCAGCATTTGACCGAGTGTGGCACCAAGGAGCCCTAGTAAAATTGAAGTCAATGGGAATCAGGGGGAAAAGTCTCCAGTGGCTGGAGTCATACCTAGCACAAAGGAAGATGGTAGTGGTTGTTGGAGGCCAATCATCTCAGCCCCAGGACATTGTTGCAGGAGTTCCTCAAGGCAGTGTCCTAGGCCCAACCATCTTCAGCTGCTTCATCAATGACCTTCCCTCCATTATAAGGTCAGAAATGGGGATGTTCGCTGATGACTGCACAGTGTTCAGTTCCATTCGCAACCCCTCAGATAATGAAGCAGTCCGTGCCCACATGCAGCAAGACCTGGACAACATCCAGGCTTGGGCTGATAAGTGGCAAGTAACATTTGTGCCAGACAAGTGTTAGGCAATGACCATCTCCAACATGAGAGAGTCTAACCACCTCCCTTTGACATTCAACGGCATTACCATTGTTGAATCCCCCACCATCAACATCCTGCGGGTCACCATTGACCAGAAACTTAACTGGACCAGCCATATAAATACTGTGTACACAAGAGCAGGTTAGAAGCTGAGTGACTCACCTCCTGACTCCCCAAAGCCTTTCCACTATCTGTAAGGCACAAGTCAGAAGTGTGATGGAATACTCTCCACTTGCCTGGATGAGTGCAGCTCCAACAACACTCAAGAAGCTCGACACCATCCAGGACAAAGCAGCCCGCTTGATTGGCACCCCATCCACCACCCTAAACTTTCACTCCCTTCACCACTGGTGTACTGTGGCTGCAGTGTGTACCATCCACAGGATGCACTACAGCCAAGGCTTCTTCACAGCACCTCCCAAACCCACGACCTCTACCACCTAGAAGGACAAGGGCAGCTGCTCTTGTCCTTCTAGGTGGTAGAGGTCACGGGTTTGGGAGATGCCGTCAAAGAAGCCTTGGCGAGTGGCTACAATGCATCCTGTGGATGGTACACACTGCAGCCACTGTGCACTGGTGGTGAAGGGAGTGAATGTTTAGGGTGGTGGATGGGGTGCTAATCAAGTGGGATGCTTTGTCCTAGATGGTGTTGAGCTTCTTGAGTGTTGTTGGAGCTGTATTCATCCAGGCAAGTGGAGAGTATTCCATCACACTCCTGACTTGTGCCTTGTAGATGGTGGAAAGGCTTTGGGGAGTCAAAAGTTGAGTCACTCGCTGCAGAATACCCAGCCTCTGACCTGCTCTGGAAGCCATACTATTTAGATGGCTGGTCCAGTTAAATTTCTGGTCAATGGTGACCCCCAGGATGTTGATGGTGGGGGATTCGGTGATAATAATGCCGTTGAATGTTAAGGGGAGGTGGTTAGACCCTCTCTTGTTGGTGATGGTCATTGCCTAGCACTTGTCTGGTGCAAGTGTTACTTGCCACTTATCAGCCCAAGCCTGGATGTTGTCCAGGTCTTGCTGCATGCGGGCACGTACAGCTTCATTGTTTGAGGGGTTACGAATGGAACTGAACACTGTGCAATCATCAGTGAACATCCCCATTTCTGACCTTATGATGGAGGGAAGGTCATTGATGAAGCAGCTGAAGATGGTTGGGCCTAGGACACTGCCCTGAGGAACTCCTGCAGCAATGTCCTGGGGCTGAGATGATTGGCCTCCAACAACCACTACCATCTTTCTTTGTGCTAGGTATGACTCCAGCCACTGGAGACTTTTCCCCCTGATTCCCATTGATTTCAATTTTACTAGGGCTCCTTGGTGCCATACTCGGTCAAATGCTGCCTTGATGTCAAGGGCAGTAACTCTCACCTCACCTCTGGAATTCAGCTCTTTTGTCCATGTTTGGACCAAGGCTGTAATGAGGTCTGGAGCTGAGTGGTCCTGGCGGCACTCAAACTGAGCATCGGTGAGCAGGTTATTGGTGAGTAAGTGCCGCTTGATAGCACTGTTGAAGACACCTTCCATCACTTTGCTGATGATTGAGAGTAGACTGATGGGGCGGTAGTTGGCCGGATTGGATTTGTCCTGCTTTTTGTGGACAGGACATACCTGGGCAATTTTCCACATTGTCGGGTAGATGCCAGTGTTGTAGCTGTACTGGAACAGCTTTGCTAGAGGCGCAGCTAGTTCTGGAGCACAGGTCTTCAGTACTACAGCCGGGATGTTGTCGGGGCCCATAGCCTTTGCTGTATCCAATGCACTCAGCCATTTCTTGATATCACGTGGAGTGATTCGAATTGGCTGAAGACTGGTTTCTGTGATGGTGGGGATATCTGGAGGAGGCCGAGATGGATCAGCCACTCGGCACTTCTGACTGAAGATGGTTGCAAACGCTTCAGCCTTGTCTTTTGCACTCACTTGCTGAATTCCGCCATCATTGAGGTTGGGGATGTTTACAGAGCCTCCTCCTCCCGTTAGTTGTTTAATTGTCCACCACCATTCACGACTGGATGCGGCAAGACTGCAGAGCTTTGATCTGATCTGTTGGTTGTGGAATTTCTTAACTCTGTCTATTGCATGTTGTTTCCGCTGTTTAGCATGCATGTAGTCCTGGGTTGTAGCTTCACCAGGTTGGCACCTCATTTTTAGGTACGCCTGGTGCTGCTCCTAGTATGCTCTTCTACACTCCTCGTTGAACCAGGGTTCATCCCCTGGCTTGTTGGTAACGGTAGATTGAGGAATATGCAGGGCCATGAGGTTACAGATTGTGCTGGAATACAATTCTGCTGCTGCTGATGGCCCACAGCGCCTCATGGATGCCCAGTTTTGAGCTGCTAGATCTGTTCTGAATCTATCCCATTTCGCACGGTGGTAGTGCCACGCAACACATTGGATGGTATCCTCAGTGCGAAGACGGGACTTAATCTCCATGAGGACTGTGCGATGGTCACTCCTACCAATACTGTCATGGACAGATGCATTAAACAAGGTAAGGGCTCATGGGGTTGAGGTTAATATATTGGCATGGATAGAGGATAGGCTAAAGGACAGAAAACAGAGAGTAGGAATAAATGGGTCATTCCCAGTCTGTAACTAGTGGGGTGCCACAAGGGGATCGGTGCTTGGGCCTCAGCTATTTACAATCTATGTTAATGACTTAGATGAAGGGACCGAGTGCAACGTATCCAAGTTTGCTGATGATACAAAGCTAGGTGGCAAAGCAAGCTGTGAGGAGAACACAAAGAGTCTGCAAAGGGATATAGACAGGTTAAGTGAGTGGACGGGAAGGTGGCAGATGCCATATAATGTGGGGAAATGTGAAGTTATTCACTTTGGTAGGAAGAATAGAAAAACAGAATATTGTTTAAATGGTGAGAAACTATTAAATGTTGTTTTTTCAGAGAGACGTGGGTATGCTCGTACAAGAAACTCAAAAAGTTAGTATGCAGGTACAGCAGGCAATTAGGAAAGCAAATGGCATGTTGGCCTTTATTGCAAAGGGGTTGGAGTACAAGAGTAAGGAAGTCTTACTACAGTTGTACAGGGCTTTAGTGAGACCTCACCTGGAGTACTGCGTACAGTTTTAGTCTCCTTATCTAAGGATGGATTTACTTGCCTTGGTGACGGTGCAACAAAAGTTCACTGGATTAATTCCAGGGATGAGAGGGTTGTCCTATGAAGAGAGGTTGAGTAGAATGGGCCTATACTCTCTGGAGTTTAGAAGAATGAGAAGTGATCTCATTGAAACATATAAGATTATGAGGGGGCTTGACAGGGTAGATGCTGAGAGATTCTTTCTCCTGGCTAGGGGGGCATAGTCGCAGGATAAGGTGTCGGCCATTCAAGACTGAGGTGAGAAGGAATTTCTTCACGCAGAGGGTTGTGAATCTTTGGAATTCTCTACCCGAGAGGGCTGTGGATGCTGAGTCATTTGCAGTTGATACAAAACTTGGAAGGCTGGTAAACAGTGAGGAGGATAGTGATAGACTTCAAGAGGATATAGACAGGCTGGTGGAATGGGCGGACACCTGGCAGATGAAATTTAACGCAGAAACATGCAAAGTGATTCATTTCGGTAGGAAGAACGAGGAGAGACAATATAAACTAGAGGGCACAATTCAAAAAGGAGTACAGGAACAGAGAAATCTGGGGGTATATGTGCACAAATCGTTGAAGGTGGCAGGGCAGGTTGAGAAAGCAGTTAAAAAAGCATACGGGATCCTGGGCTTTATAAATAGAAGCATAGAGTACAAAAGTATAAAACACTGGTTCGGCCACAACTGGAGTATTGTGTCCAGTTTTGGGCACCGCACTTTAGAAAAGATGTGAAGGCCTTAGAGTCGGTGCAGAAGAGTTTAACTAGAATGATTCCAGGGATGAGGGACTTTAGTTACGTGGATAGACTGGAGAAGCTGGGGTTGTTCTCCATGGAACAGAGGCGGTTGCGAGGGGATTTGATAGAGGTATTCAAAATCATGAAGGTTCCAGACAGAGTAGGTAGAGAGAAACTGTTCCCATTGGCGGAAGGGTCAAGAACCAGAGGACAAAGATTTAAGGTGATTGGCAAAAGAACCAAAGGTGACATGAGGAAAAACGTTTTTACACAGTGAGTGGTTAGAATCTGTAATGCACTGCCCAAGGGGGTGATGGAGGCAGATTCAATCATGACCTTCAAAAGGGAACTAGATAAGTTATTGAAAGGAAAAAATTTGCAGGACTACGGGGAGAGGGCGGTGGAGTAGGACTAGTTGGATTGCTCTCGCATAGAGCCGGTTTGGACTCGAAATGCCAAATGGCCTCCTTCCGTGCTGTATCCTTTCTATGTTTTTATGATTCTATGAGTATATCCAAGGCTGAGATAGATAGATATTTGGACTCTCGGGGAATCAAGGGATATGGGGATCAGGTGGGAAAGTAGAGTTGAGGTCGAAGATCAGCCATGATCTGATTGAATGGTGGAGCAGGCTCGAGGGGCCGGATGGCCAACTCCTGCAGATTTTTCTTTAAAAATAAATAAATAAAGTGAAAATTTTGAAAAACTTTTTCTTTCTGACTCTTTTGTGTCTCTCTCTTAATCCAATCTTTCTTTCCTTTTCTTTACTTTGCTTTCTGTACCTGATTTGACATTGAATTCACTTCTAACGTACACTTCCTGGTTCTGACACTGTGCTTTTTATTAACAATTCTTCAGCTGATTGGCTGAGGAGATACACAGTTGCTTGCCCTGTTCACACAAGTCTCAGGTGCCCTGTTTGGATCTCTAACTCACAACAACTTCCAGCGCAAAAGCTCATGAAAAATCTACGAGCAAGGGCAAGGGCAAGTGCAAGCGTAACGAACAGCAGGCGCAGTTCCTTCCTCACTCAGTAAATCCTGGCCCACTGGTGTGGAGAAGACTAGTGCATGTCTTGGGCACTACTTACACGACTTGACCCAATAGGCTAAATGTAATCACATATTAGCAGTCAACATTCAAACCGACAGTCACCACTAGCATAAAACAAAACGTAAAACAGAAGAAATCCACACTTGCACTGTTAAACTTTTTTTAAAAAATAGGTTTTAAAAAGCACCAATCTGTTCCAGAGGCTCAAAAATTAAGAATGGACACGACTCTAATTTCCTTCTTGCGCTTTACGCTCTTTAATTAGATTACGATCTCGTAATCACTAAATTACACGCAATGCTTTAGAAATAAGTTTTTTTAAAAATTAGCGGTTCGGCTGCTTGAAGATCATCAAAAAAAGGGCACAAGGGAAAACGCAACCTTGTCGCAATGTGACCTTTGGATGTGTGACCGATTCCCTCCCTTATTGATTTGGAGCTTTTCTCAATGGTCACGATAACATTGTGGCAAACTTTCATTGAATAGATTGTTGCTGTTGGGAGTTCAGTGCCGGGGACCAGACAGGGGGCGGGGGCGGGGGCGGGAGAGGATTTTATTTTTTGTAACACTTTTTTTTTTGTTACTTAGTAACCTCGCGCCCATCTGGGACAATGGAACAGCTGACGGGAGTGCGCGAGCCCACCCCGGGACCTGTCAATCACACGGCAAGGAGCGCCGCCGCCGCCCAATCAGCGGCGCCGCTGCCGCGCCCCTGCACGCTCGCGCGCTCTCGCGGTAGCTGCGCCTCTTTAAAGCTTCTCTTCCGCTGCAAAATCGGCCATTTCGTCGGCGCCGGCAGAAATTAAGTGGCGGGTTGTGTGTTTTTTTTAAATATAGGAGCGCCAACTTTTAAGCCCGTTCTGTAAAAAAAAAATTAAGAGAAGACAAAACAAGTATTTCAAGCAACTCGAGAGGGTGGGAAAAAGAAAACGAAATGGCGTCCGACAGGCTTATAGGTTTCGCCAAGGATTTCCTTGCAGGCGGTGTGGCTGCTGCTATTTCCAAAACGGCTGTGGCTCCCATCGAGAGAGTGAAGCTTCTGCTGCAGGTAAGGGATTCTGCCGGAGAGTCACTTTCTTGGACCATTTGTGCAGATTAAAATGTTGCGGCTGTTGGGCTTTTGCCGCAGTGTCAAAGCAAACTGCTAGTTATCGAGACGTCTGCGTGATTATAAATGAGACTTGAAGTTGTTTCCAATCCGGTTTATTTTTTTCCTCCATTGGATCAAGTCTTAAGCAGATGTAAAATGGAGCTCTCTCCTCCTCCCCTCCCAGAAAACGAATGTGATCTAGTCAATGCGGGCAATGAGTATCTGTTCAGCATAAATACAAATGGCCATTTTTATTTTTGAATACATTGACCATAATTCGAAACAAATTCTCTTTGGGGGGCAAAAAAAATTCACGCAAAAAATGCGACTTGTAAAGCAGTCAAGGTCGTGACAAGGAGAAGGAGCGCGGCCTGTTGACTTACGGCCAAGTATTAGTGATGTGTTCCGACGAAGGGTCTTCAACCTGCAACGTTAACTTTCTTTCTCTGCAGACGCCGCCTGACTTGCTGAGCTTCTCCAGCATTTTGTTTTCTTTCAGATTTCCAGCATCCGCAGTATTTTTTTCTTATGGTTTTTTTTAAAATCATTGATGAAGGTAGAGCCGATGGAAGCCCTTTTTGCAATCGTCACACCCGCAGGCTCCCCTTCCTGAATCCGAAACCGGATGAGATATTTGAAGGGAAGTTTCCCCAATGATAAAAGGACCCGAGGGGGTGCATTTGCAACACAAAGCCCAGTGGTCTTTTCCCTTTTAAAGATGGGCAGTAGCGAGGGGGCCAGGGGACCGGGTGAAGCTAAAGGTAAGATGCCCCCGGACTAAGTTTCCGAACCATTGCGCCGAAGTAACGCAACCACTGACCGCGTGTGGATACCGCCATTCTGCACCATTGCGGAAACCCAGGAGGGCCGGCAGGGATCACTCTCGTTTTAGAAGTCCGGTTCTCGTCCTGTTGAAATTTAGAAACCTTAAATACCCTTGTTCCTCCCGGAAAGTGTTCTATTGCAAGGCAACGTTTGCTATTTGGCGCGGTAACTAAATTTTCAACTATCTAGCTGCCGGTGTTGAGGCCATAGCTGCACCGCACAAGCATGTTTCCTGGTTATGCATCTTGTATTGCAGAAGTGGATTTTCATTCTCAATCGCGTTAGCCGAGTGCACGATTAATTGTATGCAAAATCTGACCTTTTTAACACTACAATAAGACCGTGTAACTTCAGTACTCGAAGGTCATCTTGAAGAACGAATTCATTGCAATGGTTAACTCGATGCTCTTGCGCACTAGTACTAAAACGCATCTTCCAGGTGCAGAAGAGTTTTTTTGTACGATCTCTGCCAGGCCTCAGGGTCACCCTGTCGAATAGTGCTTATGGGTGGGCTTTGATGTATGGGCACCTGAGGTGCAGTTCAGTCATGAATCCCAGAGACATCCAACAGCCTACTACATAGGCTTGGATGAAGAAGCCCATTTGATCTTTCAGGATGTAACCCTACAGTTTTCCTGTTACAGCATCTAGCTGTTTCCATTCTAGTGTGGCTGGCAGAGGTGAAAGTTGGTCTCACTCATGTAGTATCAGTTTGGGTATTTCACTCCTAGGTCATGGGTGTGTAACTGGATTTGATTTATTTAAATAACCACTGATTACCCAGCTAATTTGTTTTATCTCCTTACAGGTACAACATGCAAGCAAACAGATAGCAGTAGAAATGCAATACAAAGGGATCATTGACTGTGTTGTACGCATCCCAAAAGAGCAAGGTTTCTTGTCCTTCTGGCGTGGTAATTTGGCCAATGTGATCAGATACTTCCCCACCCAGGCCCTCAACTTTGCTTTCAAAGATGTGTACAAACAGTTTTTCCTTGGCGGTGTTGACAAGAATCAGTTCTGGCGTTACTTCGCTGGTAACTTGGCTTCTGGTGGTGCTGCTGGTGCTACATCTCTCTGCTTTGTCTACCCCCTTGATTTTGCCCGAACACGTCTGGCCGCTGATGTTGGGAAGTCTGCAGCAGAAAGGGAGTTCTCGGGATTGGGTAACTGTCTTACCAAGATCTTCAAGTCGGATGGTGTTAAAGGGTTGTACCAGGGCTTCAATGTGTCTGTACAAGGCATCATCATCTACAGAGCTGCATACTTTGGCATCTATGATACTGCTAAGGGTAAGCATTGAAACTTCTTGTTCATGTATTTGATATGAGCTGCATCTTTTTAAATTTCTAATGTGTTGCCACTTTTTTTCCCAGGGATGCTCCCAGATCCAAAGAATACCCACATTATGATCAGTTGGATGATAGCTCAGACTGTAACAGCTGTTGCTGGTGTGACTTCCTATCCATTTGACACTGTACGCCGTCGTATGATGATGCAGTCCGGTCGGAGAGGAGGTAGGTTGAAAGCGGATCCCTGGACATAAGGCATTCTATTCCTATTCAAGAGTTTAGCTGTAAATTGAACTGGATATCATATTCAGCATTACATCCTTAATACTCAGTTGGCACCTATAACCTCTACAAATGTTTAGACTGTATGCAGCTTTCTTACTTTGCTGTTCAGGCTGAGTGGAGGGGCAACAACCTAACTGTTATGGGAGGCCCAAAGGAATGATTTGGCAGAGTACTTCGTTCAAAGTACACACTGGTTAGGATTGGTAGCATGTTTTAGGCAGTGCTTGCACTGCACCATTGCATGATGAGATTCCATAGGGTGAGAAATAGTATTGATTCTCTTTTTTATATAAATGCGATATTGCAAGTAGTCCCTAAGCTTTGCTTCCCCTTAGGCACACCAGAGTAACATTTGAAAAACTTAATGGAAACTTCCAAAGTTCGTTTAGAAAGAGGTGGCCAAGTTAATTGTGTTTTCTGCTTTCAGCTGATATCATGTATAAAGGAACAATTGACTGCTGGAAGAAGATCCTTCGGGATGAGGGTGGCAATGCTTTCTTCAAGGGTGCCTGGTCCAATGTGCTCAGAGGCATGGGTGGTGCTTTTGTGCTGGTCTTGTACGATGAATTCAAGAAGTTTGTCTAAATGGTCACAGACGTCAATGTTGTGTGAACCAGTGTTGTACTTGTAACATATCTTGTACATTCATGGACTTTGTCAGATTACACCTATTTATGGGGACCCATCTGGTATCTTTCTGCAGGTTTGGGTTGTGAAGTGACCATGTTAAGTGACCACAATCATTCCCTGTATACTTAGTATCATTCCATACTGATGGGACTAAATCACTTCATCCAGCCGGTCTGCTCTTTTTAAATTACTGTAACTAAAGAAAAAAAATAAAATTGACAGTGTAAATGATTGCAGTCTTTATTCATGTTTCAGTAGCATCCACACATTTGAGCGAGAATTTAGAAATTATCTTTAGTTCTGCAGGACCAGATCCAATTGCACAGTGGAGTAACCTCCCCTGTGCTGCTGATAGTACTGTTTCAGAATTCTAAGGGTGACTGTTTACTATTTCACCTGAAGGTGCTCACTGATGCAATTCTGCAGATACCTTCTGGTACTGTCTACAAGCCTAGACATTGAGTGCTGGCTAGTTGTGGGATTGGCATGTTGTAAGCCTGTTGCCATGTATCTACTTAACATGGGCAACTATCTAAATGTCATTCAGCTGTTAATACTGCAAAAGAAATCAGCTGATATTTTTTGATGCCTGACTATATTGGCCCTTGAATATATTAAAAAAATTCACACCAAAAGGTCTCGCCCTGGGATTTCAAATGAATGTTCATGTCTAGCCCTAGCCTAAAATGCCAACCATGTATTTTACATGTGCCATTATTCTAAATGGTGCATGGAGACTGTGTATTTTAGAGCCTGGTGCTCCTTGCTGACTTCAGTTCTATGCTGATATGACCAGGAAGACTTTCCAGTCTTCTGTATTTCAATGTCTTGTGCCTTATTGGGAATGCTGTACAATTAACAGCTAATGAGAAACATTGGATCTAGATATCAATGCATGATCATTCAGCTGTATGCCTACAAATATTAAGAGAATGCAGGAAACTTCCTGTTTCCTGCATTCACTAGTGGCTGAGGTCACAGCTAATGGCCCAGCCTCCTGACCCAGATACAATTCAAACTTTAAGTGCATTTAATAGCTATTTAATTGAAAGCTTTCATCTGCTTATCTTGCCTCTTCACTAGTACAGCAAAGAATGGACTTAGATTGAAAAACCCTTTAATCTTTGACTAAAAATTTGCATACCCATAGCTTGTTTTTGGCAGATGTCTTTAAGTGTAGCTGCCAAGAGGACAGTTGCAGTTGTGTGATGGATTAACTGGTGTTGGCAGGTTGGGATGTGTGAAATTCTGGAGATACAACTGTCCTTAGTTTTTTTTAATGCTTTTAGGAAGTGAGAGCTTGACCTTCCCACACATTTTATTCATGTTTCCTTGTGATACAAAGTGATCTGAAATACTGATTAATTTGTAGGCATAGGATTTTCCCATTTGAGTCACAAAATAATGTACTATGAGACTAGGTAAAGCAGAATTCTTAGTATGTGAAACTAGAACCTATTTTTTGCTTCTGCCTGGATGCAGCTGTAGGCACTGATTGCTTCTTCAACAATGGAACATCACAGTTGACCTTGCCTGTGCATATACACTTATAGTGGATTTTACAAATCTTTGCCACAGGTCTCTACATATGGAATGATTACTGGAAGAGTGTTAAGAAGCCAGTGGTATGATCAAGTACATTTTGTACACGTTGAACCAAGAATTTCATGAACATTATCATATAATTGAGAATAACTGGGCCTGTATACTTGTAATGGGGTAGTCCATAGTTTAGTATCCTGCCTTCCACCCAGATGGTTTGTAGAGCAAATGTAGATCATTGAATTAATAGGACTAGGCTATCAAATGAGTCCTATAGAAGAGTTTTATTTTAGTTCTAACTTGGGTGATATATTTCAGTTGAATTGTTAAACTGAGCAAATACCATGAACTAGGAGAGCTCCTTGTTCATATTCAATCAAGACTATTTAGACAATTAATGTCTAGGCCAAAAGTAAGACCATAGCTAGGACCACAGGTTTATGGTGAGTTAATAAATTATTCCATTTTTATCACTTGAGTTAACAGATTTCAGATAGGGATGCTACAGGTGGCCTTTTGTTTCTTAGGTTAGGAAAGGGAAATAACCACGGTCCTGTACCTGATGCTCTGTGATCCCCACTGGAACATGTATATATTATGTATAATGTCTGTGTGATAGCCAGTTGAGGGCAGCATTGGGTTGGATTTGATGCCTCATAGTCAAATAGCCTGCCAATGGTCAATGACCAGACTGATACATGAATGATGGAACTTGGGTACTAGAATAACTGCTGTCTGGAACCAGATCATTTTAAAGAAGTCAACACCAGAGTGGAGCAAATTGAAAATGGAACATTTCATCTTTATAAATGATGGATGTGTCAAAATAAATTTAAGGCACAAATCTAATCTGTTCATCTGCATGTTTTCATAGGTTCAGATGACATCAACTATAATAGGATTTATGTGCTGTAATTTGCTTACAGGTGCATGTATTTATATATGGATGTTTTGTATATATGTACAAATTCTCAATTAAAGTTGTAGTCATCTGGAGTAAGTTATTTAGCATTTTCCATCAATGGTATTGCTTTCAATGGGAATTGACTTATGGTGGGGGGGAAAAGGCAAAAAATGTGTATGATACAAAACACAATTTATAAGTATTGCATCAAAAGAATTGTTAAGTTTTGTCAGTTGAGAATATAAACTTGAGTTGCAATGCATAGAAGAGGAAAATTTTGCAGGGCTATGGGGAAAGATCAGGGGAGTGGGACTAATTGTATAGTTCTTTCAAAGAGCAGGTACGATAGACTGAATGACAACCTCCTGTGCTACAAGATTCTACATTATGGCTTCACTACACTGCACATGGATCACACCAAGTAGTGTTACTTTTTTAAAAAAAAAATCCTTTCCTTTCACCTGTATGAGAAATACATTGTATTGCTATTGCAGCTTAATGAATCCCATTCTTTAGAGTTAAACTAAATTTTTAGAATAAATAAGAAACTGATAGTGAAAGCAAAATACTGCAGATGGTGGAAATCTGAAATAAAAAAAATGCTGGAAAAGCTCAGCAAGTCAGGCAGCATCTGTGGAGAAAGAAACAGTTAATGTTTCAGGTTGAAGAACTTTAGAACTGGAAGAAACTGATAGCATCTGCTTGCATGCTGTTTACATTTGGATGGCATCCCATCCCTCAGGCAAAAATTCCAACAGAATTGGGAAATGTAACTGGTTTTGAAGATGCTTTTTCTAGTCAAGATATAGAATTTGAAGTTCCAGTGCCGATATATTTTCCCTTTGCAATCTAGAGAGAAACCATAGTGACACTTGCCTTTTGTAATTAATATTTTATATATGGTTGACGTAAGACTTCCTTTTAGGATTTGTTTATTATGTTGCCTAATTCAGCTTGTACAGACAGTAATATGGGCATATTTTAATATCAGTCTATTACTTGCTTTATACAGAAACCTAAAAAATAGTTGGGTTATTGTGTTAGACAGATGTACTAACCAATATTTATTGGTGTTATGTCCAATTTGTAACATTTGTGCTTCAAATTTAAGATCCATGTTTTGGCAGAAAATTTAACCCAATTGAAAACAAAATCAGTAGTTTCCATAGGAACAGGAGTAGGCCATTCAGCCCCTCGTGCCTGCTCCACCATTTGATAAGATCATGGCTGATCTGTGATCTAACTCCATATATCTGCCTTTGGCCCATATCCCTTAATACCTTTGGTTGCCAAAAAGCTATCTATCTCAGATTTAAATTTAGCAATTGAGCTAGTATCAAAAGGCTAATTTTCCAGCCCTAACAAAGGGTCATAGACCTAAAACTTTAACCTAACTTTTTCCCTTTCTCCACACATGCTGCAAGTTGGCAGCTATTTGTTTTATTTTTGGTCGTTTTTACTTTTAATTGATATTCAGTTTGAATTATTTTGATTCACAATGAATTGTTAAAAGTTCAGATTAGGTTTCTATACAGGGGGCAACTGAGTTTGTTTGAAGCAATTTAGTGTTTAAAATGATGCTCATTGTCTTAAGTACAATATAGAATCATAGAAAGGTTACAGCTTGGAAGAAGGCCATTCGGCCCATTGAGTCTGCACACAATAGTTCAAAGTTGGTCAGTACAGTCAACTGCCAATTTTTGTTCACAATTCTGTTTAAGCTGGCCTGAGGTCACAGCACATTATTACACTGAAAATGAATTTAAGACCAGCACTCTGCTTCCCTAGAAACTTTATCCCCACCACCCCAACCATCTGTCTTTAAACTCTGATATCACATATATGTGATGCAAATTGGTGTAGATGGATTGAGTTTAGATTCAGTCCAGGCTTTCTTAACATTCTGATCTTTAGTTAATGTAGAGTGGTCAATTTTTGAGTCCAATTTGATCCAAATTTGGTTGATTTACATGTGGATGGACTAAACTTATATTTTGAGCTATCAGTTAATAATAATTAATCAAGTGACTCTTGCATTGTCCTTAATTTAATACTGTGATATGCAAATGAACAATTTTCAGCGTTTTTTTCTGTCCATCAGTACTACTCCTCCATTGCTGAGGTTGCACGATTGCCCTTTGACTTCATTCAACCTTTGATCTTCTCCTGCTCCCTGTGGAGGATGTCCTGAGACACCTCTTGCCGCCTCACAATCTGAGATTGTGAATTTAGTATGTGGAGAATTATGCCCATGATGTATTCCTCATACCAAATCAAAGAGTGAGTTGTTGTGGAATTCATGTATTTGTGGTAGATAAGTTCAAATATAACTTTTGCTTGTGGGTCAAAATCCTGGAACTCCCTTCCTAACAGCACTGTGGGAGAACAGTCACCACACGGACTGCAGCGGTTCAAGAAGGCGGCTCACCACCACCTTCTCGAGGGCAGTTAGGGATGGGCAATAAATGCTGGCCTCGCCAGCGACGCCCACATCCCGTGAACGAATAATTAAAAAAAAATTTTGCAGAAATTGAAACTAGCAAATGATTTAAACAGACTCCAAGCAAGTGTATGGAAATTACAATATTCCTGGGACCTTTTTTTTTTAAACTTTCAGCTTACACAAACAAATGTGAATATTACAGTAATATAATTACTCCAATGTTAGGAGTAGGGTTATTACTGTAATAGCCTTGATTCCCAAAAGCAAACATAATGTAAATAAAAATAAAATGGGACTTCCTGGATGACTGTAAGTGCACCAACTGCTGAGTTATTGAGCCACACAGTTCCTAGGTTCAATCCTAATCTTTGCTAAGTTAGCTGATCTCAACCAGGGCTTCAGTTGGGCACAAGTCAGTGGGCTGGGGAAGGGAAAAATAATCATCCAGAGTTCTTGCTTCTGATCACTATCCAGAGACCCTTGCTGTGATATGTGCATGTCAGCTGAGGTCAGCATTGGATTCCCCCTATGATTGAATAATCTGTAGACATTCAGTATCTAGGCTAATACATGAAGGATGGGTACCAGGAGACATACTCCAGCATGAGTCCATGGGGTTGGAGAAATTGCTCATACAATTGAAAATGGGACTGAAAAACCACCAGGATAAATGTTCATGGGTGATCAAGAAATTCCACTACCTAAAGTTTAAGTTCAGGACCTGCCAGCATCTATACTGAAGGAAACTCAGGGACTTTATACCAGACTGAAAAAATAGAAAAAGGTCATATATTTATTATAGCAGCCACCACATCTTTCCAAAATGCCTCAAAGTGCTTTCACAGACATTAAAATACTTGGAAGTGCAGCAACTGTTACTTAGGTAAACACGGCAGCCATTTTTGTGCACTGGAAGATCCCACAAACAGCAATGAGATCAACAACCAAATTATTATATGTTTTTTTTTGTTGGTGGTGACTGAGGAAGGAATGGAATATTTAACATCCACCTGAATAGGCAGATGGGACCTCAGTTAACACTCCTCTGAAGGATGGCACCTCTAATAATGCAGCACTCTGTGCATTACTGTTCTGAACTAGCAGCTTAGATTATGTGCTCAAGCCTAAGGGTAGGGTTTAAATTTGCAATGTATATAATGGTAAATAAATAATTGTTGAATGATAATTTTTCCAGTAATTAGTCACCAGTTTGGCACTTTAAGCTTTGTGAAAAAGAATACAAAGTGGGCACATTCACAACTGAGCACCCTAAAATGTGGCAAGAACTTATACATCTTTCACAATTGAAAAGTAGGCTAACAGTTTGAAATGGGAATGGGACACTAGGATGGTTAGTTACTAAGTGGCTGTCAATGAGACTCAACTCATAGTGTAATGAGTTACAGTATTTGGCAGTCACTCTGCAAGCCAGAAGCTGGTGATAAATGTTTGAGATTCTTGCTGACTGAATCAGAGCCACTCTTGAATCCGACTGCTGTGTAGTGCACACAGTTCATGTAATTGCAATGGGAATGTGCACAATAAGTAGATAGAGGGAAATAAAGAACATGTACTTAGAAGTGTCAGCTGTGGCTCAGTTATATCACTCTCTCCTCTGAGTCAGAAGGTTGTGTGTTCAAGTCCCACTCCAGAGACTTGAGCACATAATACTAGACTGACACTCCTGTGCTGTAACTGAGGTGCCATCATTCAGACTGGATATTAAACCGAGGTTTCGTCTGGCCTCTCGGGTGGGCGTAAAAGATCCCATGGCAGCATTTGAAGGAGAACAAGGGAGTTCTCCCGGTGTCCTGGCCAATGTTTATCCCTCAAACAACATCACTAAAAAACAGCTAATCTGGTCATTGTCACATTGCCATTTGTGTGACCTTCCTGAGCGCAAATTGGCTGCTGTGCTTCCTACATTACAACGGCGACTACACTTCAAAATGAACATCATTGGCTGTAAAGCGCTCTGGAACATCCTGAAGTCGTGAAAGGCACTATGTATCAAATGCAAGGTTTTGTTTTCTTATAGAGGCCCTCTCACTGATTTTTTGCCTAAATAAGCCAATGCCCAGGCTAGCCACGTGTCCACCCATGCCACCAGCCTGTTTACATCCTCTTGAAGTCGATCACTATCCTCCTCACTGTTCATTACACTTCCAAGTTTTGTGTCATCTGCAGATTTTGAAATTGTGCCCTGTACACCAGAGTCCAAGTCGTTAAAATGTATCAAGAAAAGCAGATGAAATTTAACGCAGAAAATTGCGAGGTGATACATTTCAGTAGGAAGAATGAGGAGAGGTAATATAAACTATAGGGCACAACTCTAAAAGGAGCACAGGAACAGAGAGATCTGGGGGGATATGTACACAAATAATTGAAGGTGGCACGGCAGTTTGAGAAAACGGTTAAAAAAGCATATGGGATCCTGGGCTTTATAAATAGAGGCATAAAGTACAAAAGCAAGGAAGTCATGATGAACCTTTATAAAACACTGGTTCAGCCACAACTGGAATATTGTATCCAGTTCTGGGCACCGCACTTTAGGAAAGATGTGAAAGCCTGAGAGAGGGTGCAGAAGAGATTTACTAGAATGATTCCAGGGATGAGGGACTTTAGTTATGTGGATAGACTGGAGAAGCTGGGATTGTTCTCCTTGGAACAGAGAAGGTTGAGAGGGGATTTGATAGAGGTATTCAAAATCATGAAGGGCCTAGACAAAGTAGATAGAGAGAAACTGTTCCCATTGGCAGAAGGGTCAAAAACCAGAGGTCATAGATTTAAGGTGATTGGCAAAAGAACCAAAGGTGACATGAGGAAAAACTTTTTTACACAGCGAGCGGTTAGAATCTGCAATGCACTGCCCGAGGAGATGGTGAAGGCAGATTCAATCATGGCCTTCAAAAGGGAACTGGATAAGTACTGAAAGGAAAAAAAAATGCAGGGGGAGTGGGACTAGCTGGATTGCTCTTGCGTAGAGCCGGCACGGACTCGATGAGCCGAATGGCCTCCTTGCTGTCACCTTTCTATGATTCTAAATCGTGATGGGAATTAGATAGCACGTGACGACCTATGTCGAAAAGGTAATCCCTGACTCGGAGTAAAGATACTGCAATCTTGTCTGATACACATTCATTTTAGGAATTTATTTGGCATTTCCTGCTTTCATTAGTGGTAGCAGAGTATGAATCACACTGAACTTCTGCCCTTTTTTTAATTGCCCTGCGTGAACGTGGCTGCCTCGCCCACCTTGGTAACTTACAGCTAGAGATAAGGTCGTTTCCAAGGTAGCCAAGTGTCATTGCAAAAAAAAACGCTTCAGCCGTTGGCAGCTGCACAGTTGTCGCAAAATTTGGCTCATACCAATGTTCAGCAAGTTATAAATCCGCAGAGTTTACTGAGCATGCCCAGAAAGCAGTGACTGCGGAATTTCACATTAAGGTCGGGAAGCGTCACTGCAGAATGAGTCATTTGGCCAAGTACTGTACTTCCCCAGGCACGTCAACGCTGCGCCTTCGCATGCTGCAGGCTCTTTCGTGTGACACAGGAGTCTCACACACCCTTCCTTGCACTCACCCTGAATGCAAATGACCAGGGATTGAGTTGGAGAGTGATTGCATAACAGGGAAACCGTGACTAATCCTTTCACTATTTTTCCGATTATTTAATAAAAGGGACTCTTCCCTTCTCACAATTAATTCATGTGTATTTTCCACACCTTTGCTTACAGGGATGAAACAAGTACTTTCCAACTTAAATATCTCAGTACTTGTCTTTGGCACCTTTAATTAAAACAATTCTATATAACTTTTACATATAGGTCCAGAATTTCTTGGAGACTGGCATTTACATTTTAGGGGAAAAAAATCCCTGAAAATAATAGCGTAAGTGATTGAGGCCATTACATCATGCCATAATTTGCCGGGTTTTCTGCTCTATTCTGCCATAATCATAGTTCTGGCTCCCCCCATCAAAATCAATGGCGATCGCAAATTTGCTGAATGAACGCTACTTTGATCGCCATTGCCTCTTAGACCATTAACGAATGGCGCTGGAGGGCTTTCTACTTTAATCCCTGGAAACAGTCATTAATTATGGGCAAGAATTTTCTGCCAAAATAACAGCGAGTTTAATGGCGCTCACTGTTATTAGTGTGTAAATCGTCCAGCAACTTGTGGCGAGGATGAGATACCTCGTAAATTGCGAATCAGCAATAGCTTCTGGACGATTTGCGCCGGTTGATGGTGAGCTGAAAACAGCAGCTCACCATCAACCTCCCCGTGAGTTTCAAGAAATTGCCGCATTTGCGCATTAATTACCAATTAAACTCGCCGCAGAAAGTTAGGGCTGGTGCTTAACAGCATAACTTTTTAATTATGAGATTTATGTTCCTGTAATGCCACTCAACCTCTCCAGCTCAGAAAGGAAACAATTGAAACCATTCCTGCTGATAGTAATTTGTTCTTAAGAAATTTTTAAAATTTAAAATTTTTATTTTTTTTTCTTATTTTTCCTTTCTATCTTTTTTCTCTCTCTATCCAATCTTTCTTTCCCTCTATTTATTTGTCTTTCTAAACGTGATTTGACTCGAATTCACCCTATTTCCTTCTCCCTCGTTCCTCTTGTGCACTTTATAATACAGAGGCAGTTTTATTTCTGGATAGTGCAAGCAGGAACATTGGAAGCCGCTTTCTGTTCTAAGGATACTACTACAGACCCGTTACAACCAGAATGATCTTGGGTTCTGCAGGGGTTAGGGTTGCCGTGACTGGTACGCAGAAAGCAAGCCATCATTGTGCACAAGATTCTTCTGATGGCTTACGCCCCCGTCCCTTGTAAATCAAACATAAACAACCTACATGATGCTCTGCATTTTTACATAAGCAGGAGATTGGCATGTTGAAAGAGGGACGAGGGGCCATCTCCGTTTTACCGCCACTGACCCAGAATTGGTCATGGGCTGCGCCCCTCCGATTGGCTGTTACGCTTGCTGCGGCGTTTCCTAATCGGTTCCTCAGTAAATTTTGGTGTAAATGTGCTGCTGGATTATCGAGGCGTACAATGGAATCACACGGCTCCAGACCTCAGTACGAACTTGATCCAGACATGGATGTAAGAGCTGGATGGCAGAGGAGAGATGAAAGTAGTTGCCCTCCACATTCAAATGAGTGTGGCACCAAACAGCCCTAGCAATACTGGGGGTCAAAGGGAAAACCTTTCAGTGGCTGGAGTAATATCTGAGGCTAATGAAGATGGCTACGGTTGTCTAGGCCAATCATTGCAGCGCCAGCACATTACTGCAGGAATTCCCCAAGGAAGCACTCTCGGCCCAACTATCTTCAGCTGCTTTGTCAATGACCTTCCCTCTGTCGAAAGGTTAGGAGTGCAGCAGTTTGCTAGCAAATCCACAGTGTTCAGCTCCATTTACAACTCTTCTGATTAAGAAGCAGCCCATGCTAGCCTACACCAGGACCTGGACCATATCTAGGCTTGAGCTGACCAATAACAGTAAATATTCACACCACCTAATTGTGAGATAATGACCATTGGCAACAAAATGGCCCTGACCTCCAGTTGCTCCACCATCGCTGAGTCCCCCACCATCAACATCCTAAGGGTGACTGTTGATCAGAGCTTAACTGGACCAGCCATGTCAATATCGTGGCTATAAAAACAGGACATAGGTTGGGTTTTCTGTAATGCGTAGCTCGCCTCCTAACCCATCCAAACCTCTTCACCATCTATAAGGCTCAAGTCAGGAGTGATATGGAATAAGTCACCACGCATCTGGAGGGTGCACTTGAAACAACACTAAGAAGCTCAACATCACCCAGGACAGAGCAGTTCACTTGAATGGCACCCCTGTCACTGGATTCAATATACGCCCTCTCCATCACCAGTGAATAGTGGCTGCAATACGTATGAACCACAGGATGTATTGCAGCAACTCACCAAGGCTTTCTCGGCAGCACTTACCTCCCCTTTGACTTCTACCACCAAGGAGGACAAGTCCAGCAATGCTATGAGAACACCAAGCCACACATCAGCTTGAATTGGACATATATTGCCGTTCCTTCAGTGTCACTGGATCAATATCCTGTAATTTCCTATCTAATATCATCATGGGAGCACCATCACCCACAAGTTCAAAAGGCACAACATCATCTTAGACAACCAGGGATGGGCAATAAATGCTACCTTGACAGTGCTGCCTGCAAATTTTTAAAAAGACAGGCATGCAAGACTTGCAAAGCTCCTTAACTGCATTGCAGCAGTGCATTAGAATCCTGCTGGCCAGGAATTCACTGTAAAATTCAAACTTCTGTGACTGAAATGAGTGCAGCATTGCAGTTGGCTGTACAGATTAATGTCGTCTTCTCACCATTTTAGCGCCTGATGTACTGAAATAGCAACAGCATTGTATGTGGGTTATGCTGACTCAAGCTGGAATAATTTTACCTCAGAGCGTTTTCAGATGATGGTAGACATAGCCTGCAGCCTACTTTTGGGGAAAGGATTCCCTTACATTTTGAAAGTCACTTGCACTGGATGGCCACATGACTACTTTGCAAAATCCTGTGCCGTTTGTAAAACTTTTAATTTCTTTTACAAGTGAAGTGCTTTAGAGGGGTGGGTTCATCACGAACTACATGTGCGGCAACTCCTTGATTGATACACCCTCTCAGCACTATTCTCTTCCCTGATGTGGTGCATGATAGCAGTGTGCAAAGACAACACTCCATCCATGTGAGACATTTTTTTCATACTGCGAATTTATTGTGCTTCAGGAGACATTTTAAACCTCAGTTGTTGCCTGGGTAGCAATATGCACCATAGAACCTTAGAAGTTTATGGCACAGAAGGAGACCATTTGCCCCTTCATGTTTGTGCGCAATCCAAAACTAATCCCAATGCTCTGCTCTCTCCCTTTAGGCCTATGTCGTCTTCTGCTTCAAATATTTATCTACTCAACTTCAATTATGACTAAATACTGTACTTGGACTTGGAAGGAATTTAAATGCCACAAAAACATTTTACTTACCTAAGCTGTATTCTTATTTTTCTTGGGATGTGGGTGATGCTGGGAAGACTGCATTTATTGCCTATTCCTTGGTGGCCTTGAGATGGAGGTGGTGAGCTGCCTTCTTGGTACTGATTAGTGTTTACAGCTAGACCACTTCAAGGGGTTGCTAGTCAAGTACCATGACCATTACATTACCCTATTTAGCCAGATCTCTCCCGCCCTCCCTCCTCTACAATAATTTCCTTAATTAATGTTTCAGTCAATGTGAGATATTCCTCAAACACATGGAAAGCCTAAGAGAACAATGTGGAGTAATGGTAATTACAGCACCACAGTTGCATTATTACTACCAGTAGGAACATACCTCATTCAGTGTGGTAACCTCACCCCTCACAAGAGTATCCAATAAATTAATTTTCCATTAATAACGTTGATGAAGTATTTACTATGGTAAACATATAGGATTCCTTTATACTTAACTGGGTAGGTTTAATTTATCCTCACAGTTATTAGAAAATTCGGGGTGTGGTTTGGAAATGGTCTGCACATATCTGTGATTAAAGCATGTATTTCTAATTGCTACATTTCAAAATCCTGTACATGTTTGTTTTATGGAGATTGTTGTGAGGGAGTCAGCAGTGACACACATTGGGTGTGTGACTCTCTCTGGAAATGCTTTATATATGAATAATATTGAATTACAAAAAGTTTGAACTAGGCAACTGCAGCCCTTTTGTAGTTTGGTAAAGAAAATATATTCTTGGCTACTTAAGTAAAAAAAAGAATTAGACAGTTTTCACTTTCGTCCAACTTCATTTTTGTTTTAAAAACTTGTGTCGCTAGTTGCCCCAGGGCAGGAAACCACTTTCAATCGTTTTGAAACTGGACTGGAATATCCTGTTTCTTAGGACTGTCTCTGATATTTCCCTTCTCTCAGGATTAGCTGTTCCCCAAGCAAGGTGTGGTGACATCAAATGAGCATCTGAATGTACTGTCAATAAGATTTACGTTCACATTCTGCACATACCACTAGGATAATTATGAGATGCCAGTGGAGACGATCACATTGACATTACCCTTTCCATATAATTTTTTTAATGTCAATTTTATTTTGTTTTCAAGGTGAGCGATGTTAGCACTGGGGAACCAAACGCTTTTTCATTTCAGGTACCTGTACCTACTTTCAGCATCAAGTATTCCCAGATCAGGACTAGCTCAGCCAGCTGCAGAGCGATTGTTCCATGCACTGTCACTCCAGAAAATTGCCTTAGCCCCAACTCAGAGGATCATCCCCTACTGCAGCAGTGTGAAACTTTAAACAATCATACAGCGCAGAAAGAGGCCATTCGGCCCATCGTGCCTGTGCCGGCTCTCTGAAAGAGCTACCAATTAGTCCCACTCCCCTGCTGTTTCCCCATAGCCCTGCAAATTTTTCTTTTTTATGTATGCTTCTATTTCCTTTCCTAGCCAACTTTGCAGCTTTTCTCGAGTGAGATCACCCAATGTGGGTCCCACACCCCGCTAGGAATTTGAGTGATACAGTCAAAGCTCATTTCACTTAGCACCTTTACAGCTGACAGAGATACAAGACTTTCATCCCCTCGGACTGGGCTAGATTAAAACCCAGCTTCTAGGGATGACACAACAATGTTCTGCTCTCTCCCTTTAGGCCTATGTCGTCTTCTGCTTCAAATATTTATCTACTCAACTTCAATGTGTTCATGGATTGCTCCACCCAGACCCCAGGCATGGTCAAATTCCCCCCCCCCCCCAACCACCACCACCAATTTTCCCCCTTTTCTCCCCTCCAATCTCCAATGCAATGACAGAGAACTCCTGCTGAGGTTTGGTTCCACTGATGCTGGCAGTCTTCTGGTACCTGACCCAGTTCAGCCTGGCCACAGAGTGTTAGCAAGTTACTCAACCCTTGGTTCACAACCCTGCCATTGGGATAAACAAGTTGGTTTTAACCATGTAATTGCAGGCAGCCAACGTAAGGAGATTGGTCAGAAGCAGTAAATGTAAATGCCCCTTTAGTCTGCATCAACAACAACTTGCATTTATACAGCACCTTTAACGTAGTAAAACATCCCAAGGTGCTTCACAGGAACGATTATCAGACACCAAGCCACATAAAGAGACATTAAGACAAGTGAGTCACAGAGGTAGGTTTTAAGAAGCGACATAAAGGAGGAGAGAGAGGTAGAGAGTGGAGAAGTTTAGGGAGGGGATTCCAGAGCTTAGGGCCTAGGCAGCTGAAGGCACAACTGCTAATGTGAAACGATGGAAATCGGGGATGCACAAGAGGCCAGAATTGGAGGAACACAGAGATCGTGGAGGGTTGTAGGACCGGAGGAGGTCACAAAGATAGAGAAGGGTGAGGCCATGGAGGGATTTGAACACAAGGGTGAGAATTGTAAAATCGAGGCGTTGCCGGACCAGGAGCCAGTGTAGGTCAGTGAGTACAGGGGTGATGGGTGACCAGGACCTGGTGCGATTTAGGATACGGGCAGCAGAGTTTTGGATGAGTTTTGGCATCGTTAAGTACCGCACTACATGGTGCATTTACAAGCATAGCCAGCAGGGCAGACATCTTGTAAACATTAAAAATAATAATAGATATAAGGGGTGGAAGATTTGTTAGGTGACAAGCTGGAGTACACTACTTTTATATTGTATACCATTGCATTTGCTTTAGTGCAGTAAAATCCTACTAAAACTTGTTAAAGGATATCTAATTCCCTATTCCTGGGCTATACAAAACTTGAAAGTATTGAGATTTATCAGAATTTATGTCAGGGCACAGCTTTAAATTTTCCAATAATGTATATAAAACTGATCAGCAAGTGAACAGAGGGTCATTCCAGGATGTGCCCTTTGAATGAGGTTTAAAGCAAGGCCCTATCTACCTGTTTGGATGATTCAGATGAACTATTTGAAACAGAGCAGGAAGTTCTCCAGGTGTGAGGCCAGCATTCCTCCCAGAAGCAACACCACCACCAAAAAAAAATGTACTTGGTAATTCATCTCATTGCTGTTTGTGTCATATTACTGGTGCAGAATGACTGCTGCATTTGGCTACATTACAGTAGTCAGCACACTTCAAAGTAATTCATTGCAGGAAGTGCTTTGCAACATTTTGACATGATGAAGCACTATATACGAATTCAAGTATTACTTTTTATTCTAGGGTAAATTCACCAATCTCAGTGGCGAATTACAATCAAAGGGAGTGCGGATCAGAATTTTAGCCCTCCCTTCGAACATGGCTGCCTGGTGGGAGTGCAGGATCAGTGAATTTACCCTTATATTCATTTATTACAGAGTGCTAATCGTTCCTTTGCTTGAGCCTCCCAATTTTAATGAAACGTTTTTCCGCAGATGGAACAAAAACTGCTACTGTGCAGCTTGAAGGTTGATTACAAATTATTGTGGTTTCAGTCAAGAAACGGAGAGGAAGCTTTTGACTGGTTGGGAATAGCAGCTGGAGTTTAACTTAACCCAAACAGTTTGAAACAGCATCAGCTTCAGTGGCTGTAGTAAAGGTTTTCCTTGAGCCTGCTGCCCTTGATGAATTAATAACTCCATTCAAAATTCCTGACTGACGTATAACCCTGTAATCTACCATGTAAGGTAAAAAAAATTGAACAGCAATATTGTAACGTATAATCTGCACTGTATCTCAGAACAGGTGAATACCAGTAAAAGTCACATGACAAAGTGTCCTTCAATAGTCCTCCAGGACTCACCTCTCCCCTCCCCCATTCTCCTTTACACATTCCAGTTTTGTCGAGTGTAAGTTTTACATCAGCTTAGCTATGCAAAAGCAATTTAAAATGTGATCAGTATTAACCAGGGAACCTAATTTTCCATCCCTGTTGTTGCCAGCAATTAACATTCAGTGGGCCTAATTGCCTTGGCATTCCTAACGATGATGGAGAGACATTTGCTGAGCCACGTGATACAAGTGGCACAAGTCACATGACTAATGGTATCTGGAGCAGCTGATCAGTGTCAGATCCTGGAATGCAAAGCTGGAGGATGTCATCACTGGTGAAACATGAAGCAGCTCGTGCTGGAGCTGCTGTTTCAGCAGACACACAGAGCAGTCCACAAGGTTTTATATTTACCATGCATGTCAAAACAGCCTCTGTAAATAATCTGCAGTAACAGGAAGGAGATTGAGATGCCATTTCAGGCTGCTTTACGGAGAAAGAGTTTGTACTTCTATCAAGGGCACTGTTTCATTGACACATCAGCAGTAATGATTGAGTTTGGATAACCTTGTTTGCCCTCTGCTAATGTGTAACACGGAGTCAAAATGGAGTGTTTTCCAACTGCATATGATAAGGGTTCTATTATTCAAAAAGAAAACACTGACAAGGACTTTGTTCAGTTCATTCCTTCTAATACTTTAATCCTTTAAGGCTTCCTGTCTGTCATGACTGACAGGTAAAGGTGACAAAAATGGACATGATGACCTCCGTCATAATCTCCCCTGTCCTAATGTTGATGTAATTTGATTTCCAAACATTATGTGTCAATATTTTAGCTCTTAAGAAAGGGAGAAGGAAGATCTCCACTTTGGGTCTAATATATGATGCCTTTTAGAGGGTGAACTTAAAAACCCAGCACTATAAAGGATCCTTTCTTTAGCTCCACAACACATATGATTGCCATTACTTATCTAATGATATAATTCCACTCTAACTGCATTACTGTAAAATTCCTTTTGCAGCAGTCACAAGGGCTATTCCCTGAAGCAATAGAAAAAGAAATGAAAATTAGATGTCAACTTTGGCTCAAAGGTAGCTCTGAGTCAGAAGGTTGTGGGTTCAAGGCCCACTCCAGAGACTTGCGCTCTTAATCTAGGTTGACATTTCAGTGCAGCCCTGAGAAAGTGCAGTAGTGTTGGATATATTGTCTCTCAGATGAGATGATAAAAACAATACCTTATCTGCCCACTCAAGTTTGATGTAAAAGATGCCATGGCACTATTCAAAGAGGAGCAGGTGAAGTGCCCTGGCCAGCATTTATCCCTCAACCAACACCATTAAAAGCAGATCACCTGGTCATTTATCTCATTGCTGTACACATATTGGGTTCCACATTTGCCTACGTAACAACAGTGACTGCACTTCAAAAGTACTTCTTTGGCTGTGAAGCTTTTTGAGATGTCCTGAGATCATGATAGGATCTATATAAATGCAAGTTCTTTCTTTAATTAATTACTTGCCATTAAATAGCATGACGACTGAATTTGCTTTCGCGTTCCCACCAATTCTTTGACTAGGGTGTTCTTTAGCAGGAACTGCTGTTTAATCATTACGGTTTGGATTTTCCTTGATGGTTCAGTGATTTGGCTGAGTCACGCAGAACTGAAGGGTCACAGGTTCAATTCCCAACGTGAGGCTGTGATAGGGGTGCCACAATTGGTGCTGAGCACCTTTGGGTTATGGAGGAGAAAATTAGCCAGAATCGCGGCTCCTAATTCCTATCCGGTGATCCTTTCTAGAAATGTGCACGTCTGGTTATTGGGTGAGGACAGGATCAAGCTCGGCTATGATTCCCCCCTCCCCACATCCCCCTTGCAATGGAATAGCTTCCTGACAAGGCTCACACTTGAGAAATGGTTACTTTGCCAATGGCATCGAAGGGTAACCATGGTCTATGGCTGAACGAGGAGTCAATGCCGTCAGGAAAGGAGGGGAAAAAAGTGATAAGCAAAAGTCTTGATAAAAAGGTGGTCCACATTGGCCGTGGATCTCAGGAAAACTTTCAGCTCCAGACTGAATACTGCTTCAAAGGTGAATGGAACTTCATTGATTTCAAGTTTGCATTTCATAGCACAGCACAGATACTTTTAAGTATGGTATTGAAAACAAATTTACGTGGTGGCTGTCCAGGCTGTAAGCTCTGGAATTCCCTTTCTAAACCTTTCTGCCTCTCTACCTCTCTCCCCTCCTTTAAGATGCTCCTTAAAACCTATCTCTTTGACCAAGCTTTTGGTCACCTGTCTTAATATCTCCTCATGTGGCTTGGTATCAAATTTTGTCTGATAACGCTCCTGTGAAACACCTTGGGACGTTTTACTATGTTAAAGGCACTATATAACAACAACTTGCATTTATATAGCGCCTTTAACGTAGTAAAACTCAAGTTGTTGTTGCTGTTGTAGTGGGGTAGTGAAACCGGCCTAGGCATTCCAGGTTCTTGATCCTATTTATTATCAAGTGACTCCTGCTCTGCAGTTGTCAGGGAATCAGAGTTCAGACTCAGTGGCAGCTCCCCCTCTCCCCCCCCCCCCCCCCCCAGCAGAAGACTCCCTCACCACTCTGGCTCACTCTTGAAGATCAGTTATTTGGGTGATGCATCAGAGGGTAGCGGGTGCCTCTGGAAATGCACCCCAGCATGTGTCAGCATCTTCAAGAGAGTAGTAGGGTCAGGGGAGAAAATCAGAGAGAAATTGGTTTCTAATGACCCCTGTTGAAATTAAACCAAAAGTACAAAATAAATAGTTTTCATTTTTTCTTAACATGGCATAAATAGAATACTCAATGGGAATCTGGCAAATACTATTTGCAACCTCACTGGTGAAGAAAATCTCCATCAATCACTGCAGTTTTCCTCACCAAAAACATTTCAATGCTATTTACCTTCTGCTGCATACAACATGTAGACTACGCACCCCTCAGTATAAACTACAGTACAATTGATTTCCAACTGCTTGGCTGTGGCTTATTAGTAGCACTCTCGCCTCTGAGTCAGAAGGTTGTGGGTTTAATTCCCACTCCAGACGCTTGAGCATATAATCCAGCCTGACACGTCAGTGCAGTACTGACGGAGTGCTGCACTGTTGGATGTGCCGTCTTTCAGATGAGTCGTTAAACCGAGGCCCTGTCTGCCCTTACAGGTGGATGTAAATGATTCCAAGTCACTATTCGAAGAAGTGAAGGGGAGTTCTCCCCAGTGTCCTGGCCAATATTTATCTCTTAACGAAGATCACTAAAACAGATTATCTAATCATTAGCACATTGCTTTTTGTGGGACTTTGCTGTGTGCAAATTGGCTGCCACATTTCCTACATTACAACAGCGACTACACTTCAAAAAATACTCCATCGGCTGTAATCCGCTTTGGGACGTCCTGAGGTCATGAAAAGCGCTATATAAATGCAAGTCTTTCTTTGTTTCTTTAACTTCAGACACAACTGTGATTTTAATAAGAAACACCTCGATCAGAATGTAAAATAAAAACAAAAATGCACAACCAGCTCGTCAGCAACCAGAATAGGTTAACCATTAGAGTGCAGACCCCTTGTCAATTCTGAAATGTTAACCTGGGCTTTTCTCTTTTTAGTTGGTCGTGGACCTGCTGAGTATTCTCAGCATTTGACTTATTTTTATTTCCAATTTTCATCTGTTAGGGTTATTCTTATCTCAATCAGATATTACACGGTATTTATCTTTAACAGCACTTTTTTTGTGGCCTTCTGTTGACCTTGGATAGACAAAGTGATGGTAATATATTCTGAAAGTTGTTAGAGTCTGCAGTTTATTGCTTGCATTTTCCTCTTCACACCACCTCATTTTCAGGCAGGAAATGGGGGACCCTTAATGTTGGATCGCAGCCTATTTTGTTTTCCTCCACCCGATTTCTCGACTCGCGCACACAACGCCAGAAGCACCTGCCCAGAAATGTGCGGAGTTATTTCAATGAGGCGGTAATCACATGGTGATGCCAGTAAGGCCCATTTTCTGTCATTGGTGCCTCACTAACACAGGACATAAATCATGCTCGTGGAAAGTGGGTGACCAGCGTTGCTAGGTGACGGTGTAAAGGCAGAAGTGGATTTAATGTGCTTGTGCAATTTTTAGGAAAGGATTCATAAAATGTTTCTTTCTCAGCTGTTTTTGAGAATTTTTTTTAAAATTCTGTTTCACTCTCGCCAAGAGTTTCACCATCCTCCTTTGTGCGTTCTGCTTTGGTACTCCCATTTTTACACATGTCATAGCAGCGGGTCAAGAGTGGCATAGGCAGAAACCTGGGCGCGGGTTTCTCACCCACATTCTTGGTTAGGTGTGTCCCAGGGAGACTGGAAAAGAGTGGGAGAAAATAACTTGAAAAAAAGAAAGAGTGGGAAAGATGTAAAATTGTTATTAAGAGACTGGAGTTATGGTGAAACCCTTCATAAAATCAAAAGATGGCGATAAGGAAGGTCATTTTGTCCATCTTAGCTCATTCATCCAAAAAGTCCATGGAATCCCCCCATCATGATATCCCAAATATTTCCTAAGCCACTTTATACCGTCGCTTGTTTTGTTCCAATTATAGATGATCAGCATCCTTGATCCCAGCCCTTTGCATTTACACTGGTAAATCCAGCCCGCTTTATCCCACCGTCAGGATCTTAGGTCCAGTTTTTTATGGGTCTACAATCCTGCCACTGGGACGAGAGTCACATTTAGCAACAGAAGGACACTGGTCTCCTGGAAGCCAAACTAAACAGTGTCTATATAGAAATGGTTTGAAATGATTCCAGGGTTCTATGTGTTACATGTGGAACAGGAGTAGGCCATTCAGCCCCTTGAACCTGTTTTGCCATTCTGTTAGATCATGGCTAGAATCATAGAATCTTACAGCACAGAAGGAGGCCATTCAGCCCATCGTGCCTGTGCCGGCTCTTTGAAAGAGCGATCCAATTAGTCCCACTCCCTTGCTCTTTCCCCATAGCCCTGCAAATATATCCAATTCCCTTTTTAAAGTTACTACTGAATCTGCTTCCACCATCCCTTCAGGCAATGCATTCCAGATCATAACAACTCTCTGTAAAAAAAATTCTCCTCATCTCCCCTCTGGTTCTTTTGCCAATTATCTTAAATCTGGGTTATTGACTCTCCTGCCACTGGAAACTGATCTACTCTACCAAAACCCTTCATGATTTTGAACACTTTTTTTGACTCTCCACTTAACCTTCTCTGCTCTAAAGAGAACTATTCCAGCTCTCTAGTCTTTCTACGTAACTGAAGTCCCTCATCCCTGGTACCATTTTAGTAAATCTCTTCTGCACCCTCTCCAAAGCCTTGACATCCTTCCTAAAGTGTGGTGCCTGGAATTGGACACAATACTCCAGTTGAGGCCTAACCAGTGATTTATAAAAATTTAGCATAACTTCCTTGCTTTTGTACTCTATGCCTCTACTTATAAAGCCAAGGATCCCGTAAGTTATTTTAAACAGCCTTCTCAACTTGTCCCGCCACCTTCAAAGATTTGTGTATATAAACACCCAGGTCTCCCTGTTCATGCACCCTCTTTAAAATTGAACCATTTAGTTTTTATTACCTCTCCTTGTTCTTCCTTCCAAAATGCTTCACTTCACACTTCTCTGCGTTAAATTTCATCTGCCATGTGCCTGCCCATTTCACTAGTCTGTCTATGTCCTCCTGAAGTCTGCTACCATCCTCCACACTGTTTCTGAGTTTTGTGTCATCTGCAAACTTTAAAATTATGCCCTGAATACCCAAGTCCAGGTCATTAATATATATCAGTATCTTGAAGTACACCAGGAAAGAAAAAGCATTACATAGAATTGCGTAGACTTTGCAGCACAGAAACAGGCCATGGCTAATCTGTACCTCAACGCCATTGACCTGCCTTTGCTCCATATCCCTTGATGCACTTACCTAACACAAATCTATCAATCTCAGCCGTGAAAATTTCAATTGACCCAGAATCCTCAGCCTTTTTGCAGAGAGAGTTCCGGATTTCCACTTTCTACTGTGTGGAAAAATGCTTCCTGATTTCACTGCTAACTGGCCCAGCTCTAATTTTTGTGTGGTTGGTGAGATAATTGACTGAGCCCAACCTCCCTACTTGTAAACTTTCCAACAGGAGTCGCTGATTAATGATTAGGTAATTGCCGAAATTTAAGGTAATTTGTAAAAGAATCAGCTGGGAGATGAGAAGAAATTTATTTATGCAGCGAGTTGTTATGATCTGGAATGCACTGCCTGAAAGGGCAGTGGAAGCAAATTCAATAATAACTTTCAAAGGGGAATTGGATAAATACTTGAAAAGGAAAAATTTGCTGGGCTATGGGGAAAGAACAAGGGAATGGGAGTAATTGGATCGCTCTTTCAAAGAGCGGCACAGGCACAATGGGCCAAATGGCCTCCTTCTGTGCTGTATCATTCAATGATGTGGAGATGCCGGTGATGGACTGGGGTTGACAATTGTAAACAATTTTACAACACCAAGTTATAGTCCAGCAATTTTATTTTAAATTCACAAGCTTTTGGAGGCTTCCTCCTTCGTCAGGTAAATCATTCAATGATTCTAGGAGTGGGAAACCTGGCTGAATATTGCCCTCCCCAGATCAATGCACAAGTGAGAAAAATGTAATAAAAGAACCTAATTTTCCTCTAACAATAGATGGGGTGAATAATCTTACAATATATCCAAGCTTGGTACCTTCTGTAAATTTCACCTCAGCTTTTGAAAATGCATCATCAGCTTCCCCCATTGGCTCAGCAAGTTTATCCAGCGAGGAGTTGAGCCAAACAAACTGGAAAGGCTTTAGACTCAATTCCTACTTTGTGCTGAATTAACCAATGTCAGTAGAGGCAGTACAATTGAGTGGGGAAATCATAGAATCATAGAACGGTTACAGCACGGAAGGAGGCCATTCGGCCCATTGAGTCCATGCCAGCTCTATGCAAGAGTAATCCAGCTAGTCCCACTCCCCCGCCCTTTCCCCGTAGCCCTCCAAATTTTTTCCTTTCAAGTACTTATCCAGTTCCCTTTTGAAGGCCATGATTGAATCTGCCTCTACCACCCCCTCGGGCAGTGAATTCCAGATCCGAACCACTCGCTGTGTAAAAAGGTTTTTCCTCATGTCACCTTTGGTTCTTTAGCCAATCACCTTAAATCTATTCCCTCTGGTTCTTGACCCTTCCGCCAATGGGAACAGTTTCTCTCTATCAGCCAAATCAGCTATGATTCCATTCTGATCACTGTCCACCAACTAACCAATGTGTTTGTATATGGATGCAATTGGGCAATGCCCCTTATATCCTACCCCACCACCCCCCCCCCATTGTCACTCTGCCAACACTCATTCATAAGGCTAATATATAAAAGTGGTCCCCTAGGTGAGGTATCGGAGAATGGCCGGTGCATGTGGAACCGTACCCTGTGAGGAGACAACATCTTCATAGAATCATAGAATCATAGAAGTTACAACATGGAAACAGGCCCTTCGGCCCAACATGTCCATGTCGCCCAGTTTATACCACTAAGCTAGTCCCAATTGCCTGCACTTGGCCCATATCCCTCGATACCCATCTTCCCCATGTAACTGTCCAAATGCTTTTTAAAAGACAAAATTGTACCCGCCTCTACTACTGCCTCTGGCAGCTCGTTCCAGACACTCACCACCCTTTGAGTGAAAAAATTGCCCCTCTGGATCCTTTTGTATCTCTCCCCTCTCACCTTAAATCTGTGCCCCCTCGTTATAGACTCCCCTACCTTTGGGAAAAGATTTTGACTATCGACCTTATCTATGCCCCTCATTATTTTATAGACTTCTATAAGATCACCCCTTAACCTCCTACTCTCCAGGGAATAAAGTCCCAGTCTGTCTAACCTCTCCCTGTAAGTCAAACCATCAAGTCCCGGTAGCATCCTAGTAAATCTTTTCTGCACTCTTTCTAGTTTAATAATATCCTTTCTATAATAGGGTGACCAGAACTGTACACAGTACTCCAAGTGTGGCCTCACCAATGCCCTGTACAACTTCAACAAGACATCCCAACTCCTGCATTCAATGTTCTGACCAATGAAACCAAGCATGCTGAATGCCTTCTTCACCACCCTATCCACCTGTGACTCCACTTTCAAGGAGCTATGAATCTGTACTCCTAGATCTCTTTGTTCTATAACTCTCCCCAACGCCCTACCATTAACGGAGTAGGTCCTGGCCCGATTCGATCTACCAAAATGCATCACCTCACATTTATCTAAATTAAACTCCATCTGCCATTCATCGGCCCACTGGCCCAATTTATCAAGATCCCGTTGCAATCCTAGATAACCTTCTTCACTGTCCACAATGCCACCAATCTTGGTGTCATCTGCAAACTTACTAACCATGCCTCCTAAATTCTCATCCAAATCATTAATATAAATAACAAATAACAGCGGACCCAGCACCGATCCCTGAGGCACACCGCTGGACACAGGCATCCAGTTTGAAAAACAACCCTCGACAACCACCCTCTGTCTTCTGTCGTCAAGCCAATTTTGTATCCAATTGGCTACCTCACCTTGGATCCCATGAGATTTAACCTTATGTAACAACCTACCATGCGGTACCTTGTCAAATGCTTTGCTGAAGTCCATGTAGACCACGTCTACTGCACAGCCCTCATCTATCTTCTTGGTTACCCCTTCAAAAAACTCAATCAAATTCGTGAGACATGATTTTCCTCTCACAAAACCATGCTGACTGTTCCTAATTAGTCCCTGCCTCTCCAAATGCCTGTAGATCCTGTCCCTCAGAATACCCTCTAACAACTTACCCACTACAGATGTCAGGCTCACTGGTCTGTAGTTCCCAGGCTTTTCCCTGCCGCCCTTCTTAAACAAAGGCACAACATTTGCTACCCTCCAATCTTCAGGCACCTCACCTGTAGCGGTGGATGATTCAAATATCTCTGCTAGGGGACCCGCAATTTCCTCCCTAACCTCCCATAACGTCCTGGGATACATTTCATCAGGTCCCGGAGATTTATCTACCTTGATGCGCGTTAAGACTTCCAGCACCTCCCTCTCTGTAATATGTACACTCCTCAAGAGGAGAGGAGAAAATGGGTGAAAAAAAAAGAAAAATGTATTTCAACACTTTTGCAGATTTCTGAATATTTTATGTGAAATGTTTACATTATTGCTCTCCATTGATCAAATCCAAACAGAGTTGTGCACATCAGAATAAATACCATCTGGTCTGAATAGGAGCAGTTTTTCTTTTCTCGCCTTGAATTTAAAATTCTCATCCTTGTTTTCAAATCCCTCCATGGCCTCGCCCCTCCCTATCTCTGTAACCTCCTCCAGCCCTACAACCCTCCGAGATCTCTGCTCTCCTCCAATTCTGGCTTCTTCCGCATCCCCAGTGCTCCTTAAAACTTACCTCTTTGACCAAGCCTGTCCTAATATCTCCTTCTGTAACTCTGTATAAAATTTTGTTTGATAACGCTCCTGCGAAGTGACTTGGGATTTTTTTCCTACGTTAAAGGCACTATATAAATGCAGGTGGTTGTTGTAATAGGGAAGGTGACATCAGTTCAGATGTTATATTTGTTTAGGCTTGCAAACATTGTACATTGTAGATGTTTGAATAACTAATGAAGCCTTTCATGACATGTGTTACTACTGAGGGTTAGGAAGTATTACTGATGTGTAGGTTCATTTGTGTGATTATCGACCATTCACTGAAAGGATTTAGTTTATGTCAATATGTTATCGACAACAACAATGACTTGCATTTATATAACTTCTTTAACGTAGTAAAACATCCCATGGTGCTTCACAGGAGCGATTATCAAACAAAATTTATGAAACAAGGTGACCAGGGGAAGTAACTCTGTCAGATTTTTCCTTCTCCGAGCCCAGGGATGCTCAAGCTAATTATAATGGCCCACAGCTACCCAGGCTGGCATCAGTCAACTGACAATTGATTGAACTACAACCCACATGGGTGGTCCATATACGCACGAAGCCACCAGAGAGAGCTCCTTTTCAGCTACTGCTATCAGATATAATAGAGAATTTGGCAAAACGATAGGATTTATGCTGCTCAAAAAGGGACAAAATCTGGGAAACCTTTCTCCGATCATTTCACTTGCTTTAAGGTCACCCTGGGAATGTGGGTGGACAGTAAATGCAGCATTCCCTTATAAGGAAAGCACAGCAGTCGCTTCAGTGAAGGTTTGGCTCCTCCTCTGGAAATCTGAACCGTTGTGCAGTATTTGTCATTGTTGATATGGCAACCGGCTGTGCAATCAGCTGACTCCTCTCGTGATCTCACAGGAGAATTTGCCAAACTTGTTTCCATTCTCCTGTCATCAAGTCGATGGAAAATCCATACTGAATTCAGAGTATTTCTGTGACTATTTCATGCTATTCACACCACCCCCTCCCTCCCTCGAGAATTGAAAAGCAGGGAAGTTATGTTAAACTTGTACAGAATCTTGGATAGACCACACTTGGGAGTACTGTGCACGGTTCTGGTCACCATGTATAAAGAATATAGAGGCACTGGAGAAGGTGCAAAAAAGATTTACAAGGATGATACCAGAACTGAGAGGTTATAACTATCAGGATAGACTGAACAGGCTGGGGCTCTTTTCTCTAGAAAAGAGGATGAGGAGTGACCGAATAGAGGTCTTTATGACTATGAAAGGGTTTGATAGGGTAGACGTAGAGAGGATGTTTCCATGTAGGTGAGTCCTAAACTAGAGGTCATAAATATAAGATAGTCACTAATAAATCCAATAAGGAATTCAGGAGAAATATCTTTACCCAGAGAGTGGTTACACTGTGGAACTCACTACCACAAGGAGTAGTTGAGGCGAATAGCATAGATGCATTTAAGGGGAGGCTAGATAAGTACATGAGGGAGAAAGGAATAGAAGGATATGCTGATAGGGTTAGATGAAGAAGGGAGGGAGGAGGCTCGTGTGGAGCAAAAACACCGGCATGGACCAATTGGGCCGAATGGCCTGTTTCTGTGCTGTAAATTGATTGAACTACAACCATCTTCAGCCAGAAGTGCCGAGTGGATGATCCATCTCAGCCTCCTCCCGATATCCCCACCATCACGGAAGCCAGTCTTCGGCCAATTCGATTCACTCCACGAGATATCAAGAAACGGCTGAGTGCACTGGATACAGCAAAGGCTATGGGCCCCGACAACATCCCAGCTGTAGTGCTGAAGTCTTGTGCTCCAGAAATAGCTGCGCCTCTAGCCAAGCTGTTCCAGTACAGCTACAACACTGGCATCCACCCGACAATGTGGAAAATTGCCCAGGTATGTCTTGTCCACAAAAAGCAGGACAAATCCAATCCGGCCAATTACCGCCCCATCAGTCTACTCTCAATCATCAGCAAAGTGATGGAAGGTGTCGTCGACAGTGCTATCAAGCGGCACTTACTCACCAATAACCTGCTCACCGATGCTCAGTTTGGGTTCCGCCAGGACCATTCGGCTCCAGACCTCATTACAGCCTTGGTCCAAACATGGACAAAAGAGCTGAATTCCAGAGGTGAGGTGAGAGTGACTGCCCTTGACATCAAGGCAGCATTTGACCGAGTGTGGCACCAAGGAGCCGTAGTAAAATTGAAGTCAATGGGAATCAGGGGGAAAACTCTCCAGTGGCTGGAGTCATACCTGGCACAATGGAAGATGGTAGTGGTTGTTGGAGGCCAGTCATCTCAGCCCCAGGGCATTGCTGCAGGAGTTCCTCAGGGCAGTGTCCTTGGCCCAACCATCTTCAGCTGCTTCATCAATGACCTTCCCTCCATCATAAGGTCAGAAATGGGGATGTTCGCTGATGACTGCACAGTGTTCAGTTCCATTCGCAACCCCTCAGATAATGAAGCAGTCCGGGCCCGCATGCAGCAAGACCTGGACAACATCCAGGCTTGGGCTCATAAGTGGCAAGTAACATTCGTGCCAGATAAGTGCCAGGCAATGACCATCTCCAACAAGAGAGAGTCTAACCACCTCCCCTTGACATTCAACTGCATTACCATCGCCAAATCCCTCACCATCAACATCCTGGGGGTCACCATTGACCAGAAACTTAACTGGACCAGCCATATAAATACTGTGGCTACGAGAACAGGTCAGAGGCTGGGTATTCTGCGGCGAGTGACTCACCTCCTGACTCCCCAAAGCCTTTCCACTATCTACAAGGCACAAGTCAGTAGTGTGATGGAATACTCTCCACTTGCCTGGATGAGTGCAGCTCCAACAACACTCAAGAAGCTCGACACCATCCAAGATAAAGCAGCCGGCTTGATTGGCACCCCATCCACCACCCTAAACATTCACTCCCTTCACCACCGGCGCACTGTGGCTGCAGTGTGCACCATCCACAGGATGCACTGCAGCCACAGAAGGACAAGGGCAGCAGGCGCATGGGAAAAACACCACCTGCACGTTCCCCTCCAAGTCACACACCATCCCGACTTGGAAATATATCGCCGTTCCTTCATTGTCGCTGGGTCAAAATCCTGGAACTCCCTTCCTAACAGCATTGTGGGAGAACCGTCACCACACGGACTGCAGCGGTTCAAGAAGGCGGCTCACCACCACCTTCTCGAGGGCAATTAGGGATGGGCAATAAATGCCGGCCTTGCCAGCGACGCCCACATCCCGTGAACGAATAAAAAAAAATAAAAATTCTATATAATTCTATTTAATTCTTCTTCCCATGCCCCTCTTTGTACTCACTCACATTGGGATACAGTTCCATGGACTCTGGACACCCTCCAGTAGAGTGTGAGTGCCAGCAGGCTATTTGGTTACAGGGAGCTTCGCAGTCAAGTGCAATTATGACCTCACCTATTTCATTCTGATGATTTTTTTCTTTGAGTTCGTGAATCTATTTTCTGAAAGTCTTGCTACAGCACCAAGTAATGTTTGAGTCATAACTTCCTCCAATTAAACATCAGGAAGACTGAACACATCATTTTTGTTCCCTTGCCACTAATTCTCCAGTCACTCATTCAGGCTAAAACAGCTTGTGTAAAGCATTGGGGTCCTGTTTGACCCAGACCTAAATGTCACATCCTTTCCATCACCAACACTTCTGCAACATCGCCCACCCTCCACCCCTGCCTCAGTCTCTCCACCACTGAAATCCTTATAAGAACATAAGAACATAAGAAATAGGATCAGGAGTAGGCCATCTGGCACCTCAAGCCTCCTCCGTCATTCAACAAGATCATGGCTGATATTCTACCTCAATGCCATTTTCCTGCACTATCCCCATACCCCTTGATGCCTTTAATAGATTCAGTCTGGTGAATCTTCGTTGCACTCCCTCTATGGCAAGTGTATCCTTTCTTAGGTAAGGAGACCAAAATTGTACACAACACTCCAGGTGTGGTCTCACCAATTACCGCCCCATCAGTCTACTCTCAATCATCAGCAAAGTGATGGAAGGTGTCGTCAACAGTGGCACTTACTATCAAGTGGCACTTACTCACCAATAACCTGCTCACCAATGCTCAGTTTGGGTTCCGCCAGGACCACTCAGCTCCAGACCTCATTACAGCCTTGGTCCAAACATGGACAAAAGAGCTGAATTCCAGAGGTGAGGTGAGAGTGACTGCCCTTGACATCAAGGCAGCATTTGACCGAGTGTGGCACCAAGGAGCCCTAGTAACATTGAAGTCAATGGGAATCAGGGGGAAAACTCTCCAGTGGCTGGAGTCATACCTAGCACAAAGGAAGATGGTAGTGGTTGTTGGAGGCCAAGCATCTCAGCCCCAGGGCATTGCTGCAGGAGTCCCTCAGGGCAGTGTCCTAGGCCCAACCATCTTCAGCTGTTTCATCAATGACCTTCCCTCCATCATAAGGTCAGAAATGGGGATGTTCGCTGATGACTGCACAGTGTTCAGTTCCATTCGCAACCCCTCAGATAATGAAGCAGTCCGAGCCCGCATGCAGCAAGACCTGGACAACATCCAGGCTTGGGCTCATAAGTGGCAAGTAACATTCGCGCCAGATAAGTGCCAGGCAATGACCATCTCCAACAAGAGAGAGTCTAACCACCTCCCCTTGACATTCAACAGCATTACCATCGCCGAAACCCCCACCATCAACATCCTGGGGGTCCCATTGACCAGAAACTTAACTGGACCAGCCATATAAATACTGTGGCTATGAGAGCAGGTCAGAGGCTGGGTATTCTGCAGCGAGTGACTTACCTCCTGACTCCCCAAAGCCTTTCCACCATCTACAAGGCACAAGTCAGGAGTGTGATGGAATACTCTCCACTTGCTTGGATGAGTGCAGCTCCAACAACACTCAAGAAGCTCGACACCATCCAAGATAAAGCAGCCGGCTTGATTGGCACCCCATCCACCACCCTAAACATTCACTCCCTTCACCACCGGCGCACTGTGGCTGCAGTGTGTACCATCCACAGGATGCACTGCAGCAACTCGCCAAGGCTTCTTCGACAGCACCTCCCAAACCCGCGACCTCTACCACCTAGAAGGACAAGAGCAGCAGGCACATGGGAACAACACCACCTGCACGTTCCCCTCCAAGTCACACACCATCCCGACTTGGAAATATATCGCCGTTCCTTCATTGTCGCTGGGACAAAATCCTGGAACTCCCTTCCTAACAGCACTGTGGGAGAACCGTCACCACACGGACTGCAGCGGTTCAAGAAGGCGGCTCACCACCACCTTCTCGAGGGCAATTAGGGATGGGCAATAAATGCTGGCCTTGCCAGTGACGCCCACATCCCGTGAACGAATAAAGAAAAACCATACCTATAGAAGCTTTTACATCCGTTTTTATATTTCTCGCTAGTTTACTCTCATATTTTATTTTCCCTTTCTTTATCAATTTCTTGGTCCTTCTTTGCTGAATTCTAAAATGCTCCCAATCCTCAGGCTTTTTTTGGCAACTTAAATGCCTCTTCCTTTGATTTAATATTATCTTTAATTTCTCTTGTTAGCCACGGTTGGACCACTTTTCGTGTTAGGTTTTCATTCCTTAAAGGAATATATATTTGTTGCAAATTATGTATTAATTCTTTAAATGCTAGCCATTGCCTGTCTACCGTCATACCTTTTAATGTAGTTCCCCAATCAATCACAGCCAACTTGCGCCTCATACTTTCGTAGTTTCCTTTGTCACCTCTAGACTCTATTACAGCAATGCTCTCCTGGCTGGCCTCCCCTCCTCCAAGAGCTCCAACTTCTGAAAAATGCAGCCACCTGTGTCCTATCCCGAATGAAGTTCCACTCACTCATCACTTCATTCATTGTCGACCTATACACGGTCTCTCCGCCATGAGTGTATTAAATTTAAACTGCTCATTCTCGTCTTCAAATCCCTGCATGGCCTTGCCCCATCCTCCGTCTGTAATCTCCTCCAGCCTTATTTCTCCCCCCCGCCCTCCTTGCACCCTGAGGTCCTCTGACTCCGGCCTTTTATGCATCATCCTTTCCTTTGCCCTCTCTATGGGCAGCAGAGCCTTCAGCCACCTTGGTTGGCCCTGCCCTCAAGAACACCCTCAATAAAACCCCTTCACCTCTCCACTTCTCTTTAAAACCAACAACTTGCATTTATACAGCACCTTTAATGTAGTAAAAACATCCCAATCATCAAACAAAATTTGACACTGAGCCACATAAACAAATATTAAGAAAGATGACCAAAAGCTTGCAAGGATGTAGGTTTCAATGTGCGACAAGCAGGGAGAGAGGAGGAGGAGAGGTTTAGGGAGGGAATTCCAGAGCTTAGGGCCTGGGCAGCTGAAGGCACAGCTGCCAATGGAGGAACGATTAAAATCGGGGATACGCATAAGGCCAGAATTGGAGGAGCACAGCGATCTCAGAGGGCTGTAGGGCTGGAGGAGGTTCTAGAGAAAGGGAGGGCCGAGGCCATGGAGGGTTTTGAACACTAGGTTGAGAATTTTAAAATCGAGGCGTTGTCGGACCGGGAGCCAATGTAGGTCAGCGAGCACAGGGGTGTTCTAAAAACCTTTTCAAAACATATTTATTTCAAACATTCAGTCACCCCTCCCAATCTCTTCCTGCATGGTTCAGCATCCATTCCCTATCTATTTGTCTTGGGAATTTTTTTATGTTAAAGGTGGTAAAACAAATACAATTTGTTGTTGTTGAAAAGAAATCACTGTTTAATTCTGAGCACTTTGTTTGGGAGCATTTTAAATGTGAGATTATTGTTTGAGAAGCACTATTCGTTTTACCATCCATCTCATAAAGCGGGCAAATTGTGTTAACACCAGCGAGCCCGATGTAAGCGGTAGAGACTGTGTTAGAAAAACTAACCTTAAATTAGAGGCATATTCCAGGGAAGGCTGACTGAAGTTACATTGATAACACTTCCCCATCGACCTGCCAATTCCTAAGGGTTAAAAAGTACCCGAGTTTTATATTTTACTTTTACATCTAGAAGCACCCATCCCATCCACTTATGGGGATGCTTGTAGACATGACAGCATCCTTGTGCTGCAGTACTGTGATACCGAACATTATGCCAGATAGTGTGAATTGCAAATTGTTTTTGAACTCAGTGAACTCAATTTTTATTCTCTATTTTGATCCTTAAGCTTACACAGAAAAGAAAATCGGAGTTCAATGGATGGTGGAGTGAATTGTCACTGATTTTTTAACAATAATAGATCAAAATGTTATGTAAGTTGACTAGTTCCTGTTGATAACAATCGACTGTTCGGTACTAGTAACTGATTTTGATGGTACCATTGTCACCAATCATGTTTTGCCTCAGTTGCTGGAGATCCTGTGTCTGCCGTCAATCATTCAATATAAAGGTGCCTGTAACCTTTCAAACGACATTGGTTTTTTGTTCAGTTAGTGACTGCACGAAAACATTTCGAGGCCTTGCAGGCTTCTTTCCTGCTGTGTTGTTGGTTGTTGCCCACCAGTGGCCATTTCCCTCCATAGCAGCTGTTATTAGAGCCTTACGCATCTCCCTTGCTATGAGTGCGCCACCAGCAGAACACTGGCCGTCATGGCATGCAATCTGACCTTTGTCGGAGTGGCAGCTTCTCCTAGTCAGTCTAAGGCGCCCTCTTCGGGAAGAGATGTTGCTCGCTATTTCGCTCCTGACCCTCCCAAGTGCTTATTTACTCTTTCTTTCTGCTCTGCCACTGATCTCTCCAGCACAGCATTCAGGGGGGAGTCCGACTGAAAGAGGGAAGCGGAGAATAGCCTGTGGGTTGTGAAATACACTGGATGCACCGATTAGTGGGGCGGCAAGGGGAATCCTTAGGATAAAAAGGAAATGGAAAAATCCGTAAATGCTAGAAATCTGAAATAAAACAGAAAGCACTGAAGTGCACAGCAGGAGCATCAAAAAGAGAAAAGACAAGTTAATGTTTTCTGTCGCTTCCTCTTCTGCAGTGTTGACTGCTCAGGTACATTCCCATGGCCACCAGTCACACTCCAGTACTGTGCTGAAGTCGCTATTATTCATTCACAAGTTTTATGGTGCGCGTCGGCATCTACTGGACCTTAAGGACCTGATCCTGTGCTTGCCTAAATGCAACATCTAGCAGGGGTCACTCTTCATCTTCCTAACGCAGAGCTTCTGAGGACAATTTTAGTGCCCCTATCACTTTCCCAGCTGCAGACAGCGAAAGCAGCGTACACTGGGGATTGAAGCCCTCCTGATCTATATGTGTCAGCTGTGGCTCAGTGGGTAGCAATCTGATCTCTGAGTCAGAAGGTTGTGGATTTAAGTCCTACTTGAACACATAATCTAGGCTGATACATTAGCAGTACTGAGGGAGTGCTGCACTGTTGGAGGTGATGTCTTTCGGATGAGATGTTAAACCGAGGCCCTGTCTGCCCTCTCAGTTGGAGTAAAAGATCCCATGGTGCTATTTGACGAAGAGCAGGGGAGTTCTCCCCGATGTCCTGGCCAATATTTATCCCTCAACCAACATCACTATTACAGATTATCTGGTCATTATCTCATTGCTGTTTGTGGGATCTTGCTGTGCGCAAATTGGCTGCCGCATTTCCTACATTACAACAGTGACTAGACTTCAAAAGTATTTCATTGGCTGTAAAGTACTATGGGATGTCCTGATGTCATGAAAGGCACTATATAAATGCAATTCTTTCTTAAAATGGCTCAACTACTCTCAGGTTATCTCAGTGAGCTATTGCAGAAACTGGAAGAACAATTCTTACAATTCTAACTACAGAAGTTTCTAACTTATTCAAAATTAAATGTTTTTGATTTTAGCCCAGGGGTTTCAGAAAAAGAAGCAGAGCAAATACACTTGGTAAAGTGACTTATGTTTCAAATCCTAATCACTGTTGTAAACTTGGAGCTCCTGGATGCACTGTGTTGCCGCAAATCCAATTCTGTGGACAGATACTTGAACAAGCCATAGTGAAGTGGCAAAGTTGAGCATAACTACAGTTGTAGCATTGGAACAGGAGTAGGCCATTCAGCCCCTCGAGCCTGTTTCACCATTCAATTAGGTCATGGTTGATCTGTACCTCAGCTCCATTTACCCGCCTTTGATCCATATCCTTTGATAATAGAAATCTGTCGACCTCAGCCTTGAAAACTTCAATTGTCCCGCACCCACAGCCTTTTGGGGGAAAGAGTTCCAGATTTCCATTACACTTTGTGTGAAAAAGTGCTTCCTGATTTCACTCCTAAATGGCCTAGCTCTAATTTTAAGATTATGTCCCCTTGTTCTTAATTCCCCCACCAGAGGAAGTAAACTCTTCAATTAGATCACCCCTCAACCTTCTAAACTCAAGGGAATACAAACCAACTTTATGCAACCTGTCCTCATAAGTTAACCTTTTAAGTCCTGATATCATTCTGGTGAACCTGCGCTGCACCCCCTCCAAGGCCAATTTATTATTCCTGAGGTGCGGTGTCCAAAACTGAACACGGTACAGTCCCCACTGCATATAGCAGGCACGTTTGTGTTAATGCGATTTGCCTGCTATATGCAGTGGACAGGAAAACCATCTGAATGAAGCTGCCCACTTTCCGACTGCCTTCGTTGTTAACAGTGAAAACAGCTGATTGAAGCTGCCTGAAGCCTCCATCGGCTGTTCACACTGTTAACTGTTAACAGCTCTGGGAGGCAGTCAGAAAGTGGAGATGTCGGGGCAGCTTCAATCAGCTGTTCGCACTGCGTGTAGTGAGAGAAGCTCCCCGCCAGTTCTAGCCGCGATGATCGACAGTTGCAGGCTTCATGCGGTTACTTAAATGAAGGAAGTTCCTTGGCAGTTTCGTTCCTGTTTTGTCTGATTTTCAGCTGCAGGCTGCGTATGGGCAATGAAAGCTGAGAACACAGCAGCAAAACCCAATGTGAATGCTATGGAAGGCAGTTGGAAAATGGAGACTTGGGGCAGCTTCAATCAGGTAAGTACTGAACTGCACAAAATAGTCGGCGCACTTACTACATTATAAGTGGCGCCTTTGTAATTCACTCCTATGGTAACAACAAATGATCAGCGCCTTTCCCCGATATCGGCGGCTGCCCGTGGTAAGTGTGGACGGTGCAAGTGGTGGGGACTGTTCTCCGGGTGGGATCTGATCAAGGCTCTTTGCAACTTCCTCCATTTGTATTCCAGCCCCTTTGAAATAAAGGCCAACACTCCATTAGCTATTTTAATTACTTTTTGTACCTGTGCACTAGCTTTTAGTGATTTGTGTACATAAACACTCAAACATCTTTGCTCCTCCACAGTTCCCAGTGTCTCGCCATTAAGAAAATTTTCTAATTTGTCTTTCTCAGATCCAAAGTGGATGACCTCACACTTCCTCACATTGAACTCCATCTGCCACAGTTTTGACCACTCACTTAATCTGTATATGTACCTTTGTAATTTCCTGCTCCCACCCACACAATTTACCGTGCCTCCTAATTTAGTTTCATCTGCAAACTTGGATTATCCAACTCTCTATTTCTTCATCCAAGTCACTGATACATATGGTGAAAAGCTGAGGCTCCAGTGCAGACTCCTGGGGAAGATCCACTTGTCACATCCCACATACTTAAAGTGAAACTAATGGAAATGTTACAGTTGTCAAGTTACAAAATTGAGTTTCAGTCTCAGTTTTATGCTATATTTTACTTCTCGTCCACAATTTCCTCTCTCCTTTCCTGAAGGTTCTGATTGTTGCTGGGGTACATTTCCAGGGGTGCTCGTGCAGCCTCGTACTTCACCCGAGCGGCCTCTTTTAATGCATGCGCCTATGCATTGAGTGTTGGCAGGCTATGCTACTGTAAGTAAAAATATATATGCTAATATGCCTTTTACTTAAACTGACCTTGTCCTTGAATAAAGGCCGTGAGGCTGTTGGTGCCAAAGTATAATAGCATTATTAAGAAGTTATAACAAGTAGCAAAGATGTTTAAAATACAATAGTACAATTAAGTATGCTGGTTAGATTGATACAACCTGGCTTATTGTTCATGAAACCACAGAGCCCAGAGTGCTCACCGAAGGTCTGATCTATGGACAGTCCAGCCGTGTCCCGAGAATGTTCTGGTTAGTTACCGAAAAACACCTCACTTATATATATTTTAAAGACAATAAGCTCTGTATGTCTGTATAAGCTTTTCATCAATCATCTCCTCTGCCTCAAAAGGGAGGCTATCGGTCTTACTCGCACACTCCCAACATCAATTCCCACAGCCCTTATCTTAACTCCCTTTTGCCTTCCTGCAATGATACCACCATTAAGATGGCCCAGGTGCTAGTTAACCAAAAGGGCTTTCTCTCTCACAAGATCGTGAGAAGCTTGTTTTGATACAAATTGCAAGCCCTTTGTTCACAGCTGACTAATGTGTATTTTACTTTAACATAAGATTTATAATAATGTAGCTTAGGTTTATAATAATATAGAAAGCTTGTTTAGTGCTTTTCTTACAGCTACCATGGAATGCATCACAGTTGAGCATGGTCTTGTCCTCAGCCAACATTCACGTCCATCTCGGCCTCCTCCAGATATCCCCACCGTCACAGAAGCCGGTCTTCAGCCAATTCGATTCACTCCACGTGATATCAAGAAACGGCTGAGTGCACCGGATACAGCAAAGGCTATGGGCCCCGACAATATCCCGGCTGTAGTGCTGAAGACTTGTGCTCCAGCACTAGCCGCGTCTCTAGCCAAACTGTTCCAGTACAGCTACAACACTGGCATCTACCCGACAATGTGGAAAATTGACCAGGTATGTCCTGTCCACAAAAAGCAGGACAAATCCAATCCGGCCAATTACCGCACCGTCAATCTACTCTCAATCATCAGCAAAGTGATGGAAGGTGTTATCGACAGTGCTATCAAGCGGCACTTACTCACCAATTACCTGCTCACCGATGCTCAGCTGGGTTCCGCCAGGACCACTCGGCTCCGGACCTCATTACAGCCTTGGTCCAAACAAGGACAAAAGAGCTGAATTCTAAAGGTGAGGTGAGAATGATTGCCCTTGACATCAAGGCAGCATTTGACCGAGTGTGGCACCAAGGAGCCCTCGTAAAATTGAAGTCAATGGGAATCAGGGGGAAAACTCTCCAGTGGCTGGAGTCATACCTAGCACAAAGGAAGATGGTAGTGGTTGTTGGAGGCCAATCATCTCAGCCCCAGGACATTGCTGCAGGAGTTCCTCAAGGCAGTGTCCTAGGCACCAACCATCTTCAGCTGTTTCATCAATGACCTGCCCTCCATCATAAGGTCAGAAATGGGGATGTTCGCTGATGATTGCACAGTGTTCAGTTCCATTCGCAATCTCTCAGATAATGAAGCTGTCAGTGCCCGCATGGAGCAAGTACTGGACAACATCCAGGCTTGGGCTGATAAGTGGCAAGTAACATTCGCACCAGACAAGTGCCAGGCAATGACCATCTCCAACAAGAGAGAGTCTAACCACCTCCCCTTGACATTCAACAGCATTACCATCGCCGAAACCCCCACCATCAACATCCTGGGGGTCACCATTGACCAGAAACTTAACTGGACCAGCCATATAAATACTGTGGCTACAAGAGCAGGTCAGAGGCTGGGTATTCTGCAGCGAGTGACTCACCTCCTGACTCCCCAAAGCCTTTCCACCATCTACAAGGCACAAGTCAGGAGTGTGGTGGAATACTCTTCACTTGCCTGGATGAGTGTAGCTTCGACAACACTCAAGAAGCTCGATACCATCCAGGACAAAGCAGCCCGCTTGATTGGCACCCCATCCACCACCCTAAACATTCATTCCCTTCATCACCGGCGCACTGTGGCTGCAGTGTGTACCATCCACAGGATGCACTGCAGCAACTTGCCAAGGCTTCTTCGACAGCACCTCCCAAACCCGCAACCTTTACCACCTAGAAGGACAAGAGCAACAGGCACATGGGAACAACACCACCTGCACGTTCCCCTCCAAGTCACACACCATCCCGACTTGGAAATATATCGCCGTTCCTTCATCGTCGCTGGGTCAAAATCCTGGAACTCCCTTCCTAACAGCACTGTGGGAGAACCTTCACCACACGGACTGCAGTGGTTCAAGAAGGCGGCTCACTACCACCTTCTCAAGGGCAATTAGGGATGGGCAATAAATGCTGACCTTGCTAGCGACGCCTACATCCCATGGAACAAATAAAAAAAATTTTCCAGCAGAAGTCATTGGATAGCAATCAGAAGTGGGGATTCTGGCTAATTTTTTTACCCTTTCCTAGCCCAGCAGCACTGAGGCAAGTTGTACTGATCCAGGCTGAGATCAGCTGAGGGGGCAATTACACTGTAGCTGTAACATTGGCGTGAAGTGTAAATGCAGTCTGAATCTGGAGTCGGGGCCTAACATGAGAAAGGGGTGAAGAGGAGTTCGACTTCCTGGAGGAGTTAGCCTTACTTCCCTTCGCTCTGGAGTCATTTTGTGCCTCGCGCCTCATTTACACTACACAAGTTTAGCGCCAGCGAAAAGCTGAGCATTGGCGCAAAGCTGTAATGGATTTGCCCAGATTTATAGTGTGAATGCAGTCAGGGAATCGAACCTGTGACCTTCTGGTGTACAGCGTGATTAATGCTGACCTGGATACTTTCATTTGACTTCACTGATGAATTATGCACCAGTCAATGGAGGTAGCTCACATTTGCCAAAATTGTACCCTAACCAAAAAGAAGCCTGCCAAAGGGCACAGAACTGGCAGTCTTGTGGTGGAATCTGGTTTTGAAGTTACAACTGATTGAAAAGAAAGACTTGAAAGACTTGCATTTGTATAGCACCTTTCATGACCTGATGACTTCCCAAAGTGCTTTGTTCAGCTGCCTCTGCCGCTTCCCTCCCTTCCCCTAGCCCATCAAGCCAAACATCCCCTATGTTGCCCCCTGCCCTAGCCCTGAACTCGCATCTTTCTCTCGTGTCTCTCCTATCTCCCCTCATGCCCTGTCCGAGCTCATCTTGACCATGAGACCAACCTCCTGCTCCCTCGACCCCATTCCCACCAAACTGCTGACCACCCACTTCCCCTCCTGGCCCCCATGTTAGCTGATCTTGTTAACGCTTCCCTCTCCTCAGGTACTGTCCCCTTCCCCTTTAAATCTGCCGTCATCACTCCCCTCCTCAAAAAAAGCACCTTTGACCTCTCGGTAAATGCAAACTACTGCCCCATCTCCAATCTCCCTTTCCTCTCCAAAGTCCTTGAACGTGTTGTCGCCGCCCAAATTCGTGCCCATCTTTCCCGCAACTCCATGTTTGAATCCCTCCAATCAGGTTTCCGCCCCTGCTACAGTACTGAAATGGCCCTTATCAAAATCACAAATTATATCCTATACGACTGTGACTGTGGTAAACCATCCCTCCTCATCCATCTCGACCCATCTGCAGCCTTTGACACGGTTTACCACATCATCCTCCTCCAACACCTCTCCTCTGTCGTCCAGCTAGTCGGGACTGCGTTTGCCTGATTCCATCCTTACTATCCAGTAGTAGCCAGAGAATCACCTGCAATGGCTTTTCTTCCCATTCCTGCTTCATTACCTCTGGAGTTCCCTAGGATCTATCCTTGGCCCCCTCCTGTTTCTCATCTATATGCTACCTCTTGGTAACATCATCCAAAAACACGACATCAGATTCCACATGTATGCTGACGACACTCAGCTCTACCTCATCACCACCTCCCTCAAACCCTCCACTGTCTCTGATTTGACACACTGCTTGTCCGACTGGATGAGCAAAAATTTCCTCCAACTAAATGTTGGGAAGACCGAAGCCATTGACTTTGGTCCCCGTCGCAAACTCCGTTCCCTAGCCACCAATTCCATTCCTCTCCCTGGCCATTGTCTGAGGCTGAACCAGACTGTTCGCAACCTTGGCGTCCTATTTGACCCTGAGATGAGCTTCCGACCTTATATCCGCTCCATCACCAAGACCGCCTACTTCCACCTCCTTAACATTGCCCATCTCCGCCCCTGTCACAGCTCATCTGCTGCTGAAACCCTCATCCAGGCCTTTATTACCTCTAGACTCGACTATTCCAATGTTCTCCTGGTTGGCATCCCATCTTCCACCCTCCATAAACTTGAGCTCATTCAAAACTCTGCTGCCTGTATCCTAACTCATACCAAGTCCCATTCTCCCATCACCCCGTGCTCGCTGATCTACATTGGCTCCCGGTCCGGGAACATCTCAATTTTAAAATTCTCATCCTTGTTTTTAAATCCCTCCATGGTCTCGCCCCTCCCTATCTGTGTAACCTCCTCCAGCCCTACAACCCTTTGAGATCTTTGCGCTCCTCCAATTCTTGTCTCTTGCGCATCCCCGATTTTAATCGCTCCACCATTGGTGGCCGTGCCTACAGCTGCCTAGGCCCTAAGCTCTGGAATTCTCTCCCTAAACCTCTCCACCTCTCTCTCCTCCTTTAAGACGCTCCTTAAAACCTACCTCTTTGACCAAGCTTTTAGTCACCTGCCCTAATACATGGTTTGGTATCAAATTTTGTTTAATAACGCTCCTGTGAAGTGCCTTGGGATGTTTTACCATGTTAAAGGTGCTACATAAATACATATTGTTTACAACCAATGAAGAATTTTTGAAGTGCAGTCACTGTTGTAATGTTGGAAACGTGGCAACCAAGTTGCACACAGCAATGTCCCATAAATAGAAATGAGATAATGACCAGATAATCTGTTTTTAGTGATGTTGGTTGAGGGATAAATATTGGCCAGGACACGGGGAGAACTCCCCTGCTCTTCTTTGAAATAGTGTATGGGATCTTTTACATCCACCTGAGAAGGCAGACGGGGCCTCGATGTACTTTATTTCATAAAATTTAAGGATACACACAGTTCAATGTAGATGTCACAATTACAATTCAGAAACAATACAATAGAGATGATGCACAATACAATTCCATTATTACAATTTAAAACACAGTACATATCTTCTAATACAATACAAGGCAGGATGACCTCACACGGTGGCCTTTCCCCATACAGCCTTTTGCGTAAGCTGCACTTCACATCAGTGCGTCCCGCAGCATGTACTCCTGGACCTTAGAGTGTGCCAGCCAGTGAGAGCAGCACTCCCTCAGTACTGCGCTGGAGCATCAGCTTAGATTTTTTTTTGAGCTCTGCTGAACCCACAACCTTCTGACTCAGAGATGAGAGTGCTACCCACTGACAAAAGGTGAAGAGGTTGAACAAAGCTGAGTTCTGAGGAAGAGTTATACCTGAAATGTTAACTCATCCCCCTCCCTCCCAGATGTTGCCTGACCTACTGAGCGTTTCCTGCAATGTTTTCTCTCCATGAGGTAAGTGGGAAGTGAAACGTTTCAACCAACCGCTGTGGCAGCCAATGATTGTTACGGTTTCCCTTTCTTGGACGAGGCACCGCATAAATTGGACCGAATCTTTTCTCTTTCCACCCACAGTCATGTTCTTTAAAGTGATGTTGTTCGGGCTCCTGTTTGCCGCCGCCGCCGCCTCTCGCATTGCCCAGGACACCAGCTCGCTGTCCCTGCTAGTGCTGGGCGGTCTCTGGTGGCTGCTCGCCCCTCCGGTCGGCGAGGGGAACTTGGACGAGCGAGACCGGGGCAACCAGCAACTACCGGAGAAAACAGAGGACGCGGCGGTGAGTTAAGATGCCTGCGGCTCGGTGCATTGCAAACCGGATCAAAGGGGGGGGGGGCAAGGTTTATATCAAAAGAACTAGACTTATTTCCCCCCCCCTCCCCCCGTCTTCAAAAAACCTATGCTGCCAAAACAAGAGCCAGTTCACTAATACCTTGTCAGTCTCAAGTAGGTCGGTATTGTCTTCAGGCGGAGTGACTATAGGCACCATGCGATTTAGGGTTTAGAGTTAAGGGTTATGGGGTTGGGCTGTTAGTGTGTTAGGGTTGGAAACTTGTCTAAAATCAGTTCAGTTGCTCTCGAGGGGATCTGTACTTCAAGTAGTATTTTTCAGATATTAAAAACAGAAAATGTTGGAAATACACAGCAGGTCAGTAAACATCCATTAAAAGAAAGGGCCGGTTGACATCAGAATTGAAAATTAAAAGCTAAGATTTTGTGTTTTCTTTCCCCAGCAACAACTTGTATTTATATGGCGCCTCTATAACGTAGAAAAACAACCAAAGGCGCTTCATTAGAAGGGCATTCAGACAAAAAAAATGGACGCAGAGCCAAAGAAGGAGATATTAGCAGGGGTGACTAAAAGGTTGATCCAAGAGATGGGTTCCAGGAGGAGAGGGAAGTGGAGAGGTTTAGGGAAGGAATTCCAGAATCTGTGGCGTGGAAGGCTGAAGACACAACCGCCAAAGATGCGGCGAAGGGAGTGGGGGGGATGCACAAGGGGTCAGAGTTGGAGGAATGCAGAGTTTTTGAAGGGGTGTAGAGTTGTAGAAGGTTATAGAGACAGTGAGGGACGAAGCTGTGGAGGGATTTAAACTTGAGCAGTGAAAATTTTAAATTGGAGGCGTTTGGGGAGCAGGAGCCAATGTAGGTCAGCGAGCACAGGGTGATGGATGAGCAAGACATGCTGGGGGATAGGATACAGGCAGCAGAGTTTTAGAAGAGCTGCAGTTTATGCAGGGTGGATGATGGGAGGCTGGCCAGGGGAGCATTGGAATAGTCAAGTCTGGAGATAACAAAAGCATGGCTGAGGAATTTAGCAGCAGATGGGCTGAGGCAGGGGTGGAGATGGGTGCTGTTACAGAGATGGAAGTAGGTGGTTTTTGTGATGCAGTGGGTTTGGGGTCGGAAGCTCAGCTCGGGGTCAAATAGGACACAACATTGCAAACCGTCTGGTTTAACCTGAGACAGTGGTGGGGAGGAGGGGTTGTATCAGTGGTGGGGGCCAAAGACAATACTTTCATCTTTCCAATGTTTAGCTGGTGGAAATTGTGGCTCATCCAGGACTGGATGCCCAACAAGCAGTCCGACAACACACAGGCAGCGCAGGGGTTAAGAGAAGTGGTGGAGAGGTGAGCTGGGTGTTATCCGCCTATATGTGTACCTACCTGACCCCATGTCTTTGGATGGTGATGTCAAGGGGCACCATGTAGATGAGGAAGAGGAGAGGGCAAAGGATAGATCCATGAGGGACTCCAAAGGTAATAGTGCAGGGGCCGGAAAAGAAGGCAATGCTGTAGATGCAATGGCTATGATTAGATAGGTAAGAGTGGAACCAAGCCATTGAGCTGGACAATGGAGGAGAGGCATTGCAGAAGGATGGTGTGGTCAGCCTTGTCAAAGGCTGCAGTGCGGTCAAAAAGATGAGGAGGGATAATGCACCACAGTCATAGTGGATGTCATAGAATTTTACCACACGGAAGGAGCCCTTTGAAAGAGCTGTTCAATTTAGTCCCACATCCCAGCTTTTTCCCCCATAACCTTGCAAATTAGTCCTCTTCAAGTACATGTCCAATTGCCTTTTGAAAGTTCCTATGGAATCTGCTTCCACCACCCGTTCAGGTAGTGTGTTCCAGATCATAACAACCTTCTGTGTCATTGGTGACTTTGATCAGGGCCTTACCAGTGCTGTGGCAGGGGTGGAGAGATTGGAGAGATTCAAACATGGAGTTGTGGGAAAGGTGGCATGGATTTGGTACGCAACATCACATTCAAGGACTTTTTAGAGCAAAGGGAGGTTGGAGACGGGGCAGTAGTTTGCAAGAAAGGTTCGAGGGTGGGTTTCAAATGTAGACGCACTCCTGGAAACCCTTTGTCCTAATTTCTGAACGAGAGAATTGGTTACCCAAAGGGATGCAGTGCTACAGTTGGACAAAATACTTCAGCAACAGAAATAATGAGCTAGTAGGTCAAGAAGTACAAAGATCAAGGACCTACCAAGCATCAGTTCTGAACCCACGCCGTGAATCCAGTTTGTTAACGGTTTGAATTGCCAAACCTGTATTTTTACGAATGATACTGAGAAGGCTAAGTCCTCCACTCCAGGTTACACTGTTTGGCTTGCTTTCTGCTGCAGCGCTTAGTAAACTGAAGGTTTGTTCCTTAACGGCAGTGTGTCTCCTCATTTGTTTCTTTGTCGGGCTCTGGACTGGTTTATTGTTTTGGGTTGTTGCACTCGGTTTTACTGCCTACTCCTCAATTCAAAATTGATTAATTCAAAAAAAAATTAACACTAATTTCCCACTTGTTATTTATAGTGCTTAATTTGAATTATTGGACAATTCAACATTTTTCAGTGCAAGGCATAGATTGCATTTCTCTTTTGGAAAGATGTTATGACTGTTGCCTTTCTCCAGTCTTTTGGAATTGTTTATTCTTCCATATTTTGTTGCACAGATCATGGATAGCTAGGCCAACATTAAGTCAAGGATGGTCAAATTTCTCTTCAGCTCAATATTGGTAAAAGCAAAGCCATCATTTCTGGTTCCTGCTAGCACCATTATGCCACTGACTACAGCTTTATCAATCTCGCTGAGTTGACATTTTTACCTACATCCAGTGAGTTGCCAAGACTGCCTTTCCACCCAGGTGCATAGCCCACTTCTTCCCTACCTCCATTCCTCTACTGCCAAACTCTAATCCACATCCTTATCACCTCGTGGAATTATTTCTTACTTAATGCTGTACTCACTGAAACCTCTTCCTCCACCACTCACAAATTTCAGTTAATGCAGAACTCTGTGGTTTGAGTTTGTTCTTGCCCAAAGTCCCATACGCCTATCCTTGCCAACATCCACTGGTTTCCTGTTCCCTTCATTTTCAAATCCCTCTGCAGCCTCCAACTTTATGTCCCACCTTGCATTTTCACTCCTCTGATTCTGGATTGTTGCTCGTCCTCCTACTTACATAAGAACATAAGAAATAGGAGCAGGAGTAGGCCGTACGGCCCTTCGAGCCTGCTCCGCCATTCAATAAAACCATGGCTGACCTCAGCTCCACTTTCCTGCTCGATCCCCATATCCCTTGATTCCCTTAGAGTCCAAAAATCTATTGATCTCAGCCTTGAATATACTCAAGGACTGAACATCCACAGCCCTCTGGGGTAGAGAATTCCAAAGATTCACAACCCTCTGAGTGAAGAAATTTCTTCTCATCTCAGTCCTAAATGGCCGATCCCTTATCCTGAGACTATGCCCCCTAGTTCTAGACTCTCCAGCCAGAGGAAACAGCCTCTTGGCATCTACCCTGTTAAGCCCTCTCAGAATCTTTTATGTTTCAATGAGATCACCTCTCATTTTTCTAAACTCCAGGGAGTGTAGGCCCATTCTACTCAATCTCTCCTCATAGGACAACCCTCTCCCCTTTTCATCCGCCCCCCACCCCCCCCACCAGAAATCAATCTTTCAGTCACTGCACTCCTGCTCTTAGGATCTCCCCAAAATCCACTTCTTGCCACCTATATGAAATCCTTTTGACAATCTGTCTCTTCAACCGTGCTTTCTGTCCCCACCCTTTATTGTTCCCATCTCCCGCTCAGAGTTAATGCTCTCCTTCTTTTAAAGTACTCTGAGATGTTCCATGTGAGTAGGGCTAAATAAATGCAAATTGTTCTAGTTTAAAGGCTTTTGCCAATACCAACCAGGGGTTAAATCTTACGTTAGCACCCGACAATTTGTGAGTCTTGACTTTCATTTTCTATTTACTGGAAAATTATCCATCTCATTTAGCTGATAATTCCCATGTTCAAATTGTATTCAGTATTTACCACAGCTGAACTATTTGTCTGGCAGAAGTTTAGTAGTTACCCAATTTTCAACCCATTGCAAAATGTTACTATAGTTGCTTTTCTTTTTTTAAACCCTTCCCATTTTAGTATTTTAAGTCTCTCAATGTGACTCCCAGTCTTCACTGGCGAGAGTGGGATTAAAAATTTTCCATGTCACCAATTTTAGCAACTGATGTGGTATGTATTAAGATAACATTGGATCTACCCAACTTTGTTGCAAACATTATTTTTAGAATTCAAGTTATTGCTTCATTGTTTATCAGTGCTCCAGTGGTTTTTTTTTACACTGAACAAAAGCTACATCCTCTTGCTTGATTTTATCTTTTCGTCCTAAATGAATTGCTCTTTTTATCTGTGTTGACAAAGTCACCAGCTTCCGGCCAACTAGCCAATCTAGTTCTTTTGATGTTATGGACTGGGTGAGAAAATGGTCAAAATTCTAGAGAGCATGCACAAACTTTCCGCAAGTAATGTCCACATAAATAGTGAGCAATTTAGCTGGTTTAAAATACCCAAAGGAGTGAAGCAAGGCTGTGTTCTGCTCCAATATTCCTTAATGCAATGTAGGATGCAATTATCAAGATCTCCATAAATGGCACAAGCACAAATTTTAAATTATGAGGCCATTGTCCTACAGTCATGACTTAATTTTGAAGTGTTCCAAATTCACCTATTTTGTACTTATATTAGTTACTGATTTCTGTATCTCCATGAGGTCCCCTTTGTTATTTCCTTTCAAGACCGAAAAGCCTCCAAGTTTCATCATAACTCAGTCCTCTGATGTTAGGGATCAGTCTTGTGATTCTTCTCTGGATCACCACCAGGGCTCAAGTCTTTCCCTGCTGTATTGGAGAGAAAAACTGAACACACTTCTCAAGTTGCAGCCTGAACAGCGCATGACTTCCGTTGACTTGTACTCTACCAAATTAAAATTAGAAAGATTTGGATGAAGAAGGACCTTGGCCCACATGACACCAACCTTGCAGAATACCAACACCACAGCTTTGTAACATCCACTTGAACCGACAGACAGGAAATTGGTTTAACATTGCATCTGAAGGACGGCAATGTAGCAGTTTCTCAGTACAGTACTGGAGTGTCAGCTTAGATTATGCACTTAAGTCTTGGTGTGCAGTTTGAAATTATAATCATCTTATCTAGAGATGAGAGTGTACCAATTGAGTCCAGTTAACGCTGTCAGCTAGTTCACTCTTCTATTTGCTTGTTGATTGCTGTTCCACAGTGATTGGATATGTTAAGTGCTTACTAATAACCCTAGATCTGTTTCAACTTCACATTTAGCCATGAAATGTTTGGTTTCATCTGTTCTGAATGGTTGTCAAACATGGTGCCTTTAGGGCAGGGGTGCATGACCTGTGGCCACGTGCAGCCTGTAAGACCTGGCAATGCCACCCATATATCCCAGGTTACTCCATTCAATTTGCACTTCTAATTCTGTTTTGAAATTCGTGTGCCTGGAGGTTTGGAAAAGGTTGTTCTTAATTCCCTTAAACCCTTATTTAGAACATCAATATCTATTAGTATCAATGATGTGGAGATGCCGGTGATGGACTGGGGTTAACAATTGTAAACAATTTTACAACACCAAGTTATAGTCCAACGATTTCGTTGGACTATAACTTGGTGTTGTAAAATTGTTTACAATTATTAGTGTCAACACCTTGAGATATACATATAATGGGGATTTAGTCTTTGTGTGGTTCCTGAGACTGCATGAGATGTGCTAAATGACCTATGAGGAAAACACTTGGTCACCCTTGCCTTAGGGCATAAGATGAACAAAGATTGTTAATGGCAGAAATGGCTTACTTGAAACACATTTCTAGGATCCACAGGGTTAGAAATGACATACTGCAAAAGGAATTTAGGCTAAGCAAAAATGGTAGTAGATTGAATCTGTTATCCCTCATTCTGCTCGTATGTCACATGATTCAAATATGTAAATAGAGGTGATGACAGATTGTCTAAGATTGTTGTGGCACCCATAAATATAATTATCAGGACCAAGAGAGAAGGACCGTAAAAATGTTGGTTAAATTGTATTAAGAACAGTATTAGGGCAAAGCAGTTTAACTTAATGGATGCAGTACAGTTCCCCTCTGATAGAAGGATTTTGCATAGATTTATTCACTTATGATATTTCCTTTGATCTGATGTTTAAATTCTTGCACTTTCTTTTCTGAAGACTGAAAGAAGAGTTTTAACTTATGTTATCTATATATAGTGGTTTCGAAGTAGTATCGATCAGTTTTTATGGCCTTCACTAGCACTCTTGAATATCAGAATGAGTGGGCATTGTGCAACAGGGTTGCAGAGTCAAGTCACTTCCTTTATTCTGTGTAGTCCCTGCTGAGGCTGACAATTTAACACAACGTAGGTCAGTTAAGATCATTCTAAGAAGCAATTCTGTGTGCTTTTGCAAAATAGATTTCACGAGCGGAATCTTATCTACCCCAAACCTGGCAGCAGGTAAGCCAAGTTAGAGTTGCATAACCCCCTCAAGGGAGAGATAATATGCTGCACTGCAATCTGAAGCTTCCTGCTAGCATTTTAACATTAAATTATAAAGTTTTTGGTTAAGCTTACTAAGATTTTTTTTTGTTGTTGCAGAATTATTACATTTTTTAATATTTCTGGCTAAAATGAAGAAGCAAAATGGTAGCCAATATCAATTTTATGGTACTTGCTGGTTCCTGAATGGTAGCTTTAGATTTTAAAAAAAATTAAGGAATTTGATTGCTCAGTTTTTCTGTTGGTTACTTGTTCCACCTTTTTGACACTTTTGATTTGTTCACATTCAATCAATTGGATATTTGGTCAGCTTAAATAACCAGTCACCTGTTAAAGTTTTTTTTTCAAAATATATGCTTTATTCATAAAATTTGCAACAATATGTACAATACAGTTGTCATATCTCATTCCAAACGTACACAATACAGATTATACAATTTGCAGGTTCCATCAAGTACAGTTCAATGAACACATTGGACATAATTACACTCCGTTCATGACACTCTAGGGTGCCTCATTGCATCACAATCAATACAGGTGATTCATTACAGATTCATTACAGATACATTACATCAATTTGAATTTTACATTCTGCCCGAGGGGTTTTTCCCAGATTTCAGCCCCTCGGTATACAGTGGCGGGAAGGCTCTAAACAGTTGCCTTTCCCCACAGAGCCTTTGCGGCGGCTGCACCCAGCCTCAGTGCGTCCCTGAGCACGTAGTGCTGGACCTTGGAATGTGCCAGTCTGCAACACTCGGTCGAGGACAGCTCCTTGCACTGGAAGACCAGCAAGTTTTGGGCAGACCAAAGGGCGTCTTTCACCGAGTTGATGGTCTTCCAGCAGCAGTTGATGTCCGTCAGTGTGCGTCCCTGGGAACAGCCCGTAGAGCACAGAATCCTGTGTTACGGAACAGCTTGGGACGAACCTGAACAGATACCACTGCATCTCTCTCCAGACCTTCTTTGCAAAGGCACATTCCAGAAGGAGATGGGCGACGGTCTCGTCTCCACCGCAGCCTCCTCGGGGACAGCGTGCTGTGGCGCTGAGACTCCGGGAGTGCATGAAGGATCTGACGGGAAGGGCCCTTCTCACCACCAGCCAAGCTAGGTCTTGGTGCTTGTTTGAAAGCTCTGGCGATGAGGCGTTCTGCCAAATAACATTGACAGTCTGCTCGGGGAACCAACCGACAGGATCCACCATCTCCTTTTCCCACAGGGTCTCGAGGACGTTACGTGCGGATCACTTGCTGATCGCCTTGTGGTCAAAGGTGTTTTTCTGCACAAACTTTTCCATGAAGGACAGGTGGGGCAGAACGGTCCAACTGGACGGAGCGTTCCGTGGCAGCGTGGCCAGGCCCATCCTTCTCAACATCAGGGACAGGTAGAACCTCAGCACGTAGTGACACTTTGTGTTTGCGTACTGAGGGTCTATGCACAACTTGATGCAGCCGCACACAAAGGTGGCCATCAGGATGAGGACAACGTTGGGCACGCCTTTCCCCCCTTTCTCTGGAGATTTGTACATCATGTTCCTGCGGACACGGTCCATTTTTGATCTCCAGATAAAGTGGAAGATGGCTCGGGTGACTGTCGCGGCGCAGGAGCGAGGTATGGGCCAGACCTGCGCCACGTACAGCAACACCGAGAGCACCTTCCACCTGATGACCAGGTTTTTGCCCACAATCGAGAGGGATCATCGATCCCACAGTCCCAGTTTCTGCTTGATCTTGGCAATATGCTCCTCCCAGTTTTTGGTGCGCGCCCCTGATCCAGATCCCCAGCACCTTCAGGTAATCCGACCTGACGGTGAAGGGGAAAAAGGATCGGTCGGTCCAGTTCCCAAAGAACATAGCCTCGCTCTTGCTACGATTTACCCTGGCCCCCGAAGCCAGTTCGAACTGGTCGCAGATGCTCCTCAATCTGCGGACCGACAGCTGATCCGAGCAAAAGACAGCGACGTCGTCCATGTACAGGGAGGCCTTGACCAGAGTGCCTCCGCTGCCTAGGATCGTCACCCCTCTTATGCCCGCATCCCTCCTGATGGATACCAGTCACTCTGGAGGTGTGACATCTTTTGAGGCTGCACTTTCAGGTGCAATACCTTTGAAAGATGTGATGCTACAGATGTAGATGAGGCTCAAAACTTTTAAATATATGGATAGATGCTTTTTATTTTAAAAAGGGATTTTTGGTGAACTTATCAATTACATTTTTCCTATTTAAAACATGCAGTATCTTTTATATAAAAGAAAAAGTGAATTACTTTAGTTCTTAATTTTCCAAAGGGTTATTGGATGGATGGAATAAGCAATTCACAAAGTACTGAAATATTTTGAATGGGAATTAACATCAGCTTCTAGGTTGCTAAGCCTTTGGAATTACTCATTAAACCTCCAGTACATATCGATGATACGGAGTATAACCTTTCGAAGTATCCTGCACATATTAACCACTCCTTATCAGATCATATGCAATATTAGGATTCTAATCTCATAACAAATTTCTACACAGGAAATAAACCAACCCAACAATCATGTGGATGCGACTGATGGAAAAGAGCACAGTTCAACAGTACTTGATCCATCCCTTCGTCAATCCCTAAGAAAAGGTAAATATTCAAAGAATTCAGTAGCATTTGTCGCATGTTAGCTGGTTTATAATACACAGTGAACTGTCTTTCATTTATACCATAGGGATTGTGAGAATCACCAGCCCTTTTAAGTTTTTGTGGTGCGCTTTAAATAGAAAAAATGGCCAACTTGCGTACAACGGAGAAACTGCAAAATAACTCATTTGTGGGCTGGGGTTTCCCATTTCTGTGCCCATCAGCCTGTGATTTTCTGCCCATTAATGTGAATGGGAAGAAATTGTGGGACGGAAATTGCAAAAGTGGAAGTCTCTGATGGTGATATCCAAGGGTGCGAGACGCCAGAACGGATCAGGAACTTACCAATGTCAAAACCTCAATTAGCTGTAATGCATTGCTCACGTTGGTTATTTGTATTCAATTAGATACATCACAAATACTAGTTGAACCAAAGTGAGAAGGTCTTCTGCTTGAAGGTCCCATTTACTGATTCTACTTTACATTGCCAGTGCTGTACTGTTGGTGAAATTAGCTTTAAACGCACACAATTGTTTTTTGCAGTCTCCAAACTCCTTACAATAGAATATTTTAATATAATGTGTACTAGTGGATCTCCCATGTTACTGCTCATAGGGAGCCTGAGGATATGGCGTTTTTTAATGTGTATCTGCCAAGCCCCCATGACAACCCTACCTCCCATTCCCAGCAAAGCCACAGATGAGGGAATTTGCACTATTACCAAAAAGTGCAAATGCTGGAAATTTGAAATAAAAGAAATGAAAATGCACAGCAGGTGCGTTAACCAATGCCAACCCTTTTCAGGCTCTACCATTTGAAGGGTAGGCCCTCTGTTGTCTCAGTGGCAGTGAAGCATTTCCCATCGCAACAGCTTGTGGCTTATCACATTATGCATTTCTCTAAACTGGACTAATAATCCAGAGAACGTGAGATCAATTCCCAAACAGGCAGTTTGAGAATTTGAATTCTGTGAATAAAAAGCTGGTGTCAGTAAAAGTGACCATGAAGCGGTCGGATTGTCATTAAAAACCCAACTGGATCACTAATGTCCTTTAGGGAAGGAAACCTGCCATCTTTACTCGGTCTGGCCTATGGGTGACTTTGGTCCCACACTGTGGTTGACTCTCAACTGCCCTCAGAAGTGGCCTACCAAACCACTCAATGGTATCAAACTGCTACATTGCAATGGTTCGAGAAGGAGGTCTACCACCATCTTCTCAGGGCACCAAGGGTTGGGCACGAATGCCAGCTTTGCCAGTGGTACCCACATCCTGAGAATGAATCGAAAGAAAAACTGTTCCAAATGCTGGTTTTGTGTTTCAGCTCACTTTATGCAACTTCTTGCTTCCTCCAGCTCTTAAAAAGGCATCAATAACCTCTTCTCTGTAATAAGCAGTCAGAACTTAGGGAGAAATCCTTCAATTGCTCCTTGACAAACAGTCACATCAATAATTAAGGTGTATTAAAATGTGTAACTGCCGTTTACCCCTATGAGCAATTTTAAGAAGCATGGGTGGAAGTTAGCGTGTGTTCCATGAATGCTCTTACACAAAATGGCGACATCTTAATGAGTACTTAGTACATGCACTAACTGTCATGCATAGGGCAAATGAACTACTCTACTGTATATTTGTTGCATTTTCTGTTTTACTAGCCAGACTTCCTGATTCTCCTCACTCTCCAGGCTGCTCCGCCTCTAATCCCACTGTTAAGTGCATGCATGTGGCTGTTGGTAATGGACAGAATGGGACATGGCTGTCAGGCATTTATTGTTGAAAAAAAACACACACACATTCTGCACTCTCAGTACCTGGTCTGTGCTACCTTCATCAGCATCCTAATACCAGTGAAAATATAGTACTGTATCTTTATCCATTTATGATGTAAATTACTCTCTATTTGACTATAGTGTCACCCGACACTTCCAAGAAATCATGCTTTGAAAACCTAAGGAGCTTAGCCTACTCCTGACCTGAATTTTCCTCATCGGTGAGGTTCCTGCTGGAACTGGGTTGAGACCAGACTTCTGCCCACCAGCCTAACCCCGTCCTGTTTTCCTGGGTTGGGGGGGGGGTCGTCAATGAAATATTCAGGGCAGGCTGCACTGTGTGTGCCTACTTTTGGGAGTCTGTCACTGGGAGGGGGGTGGAAGGCAGATATTGGAAGAGTCGTTTACCTGATCTTCGCAGTGGGCAGATTTCCAAATCTGGCAAGTTTTAATTGGAGCTGCAGCTGCCTGCTGGAGACCCATGTGCTGGGAGCTGGTGGCGTTGGTATCCAGCTATGACCAGTATAAAAGCAACCATAAATGTCACCTTCCCTTTTCAGCCAGAAGAACTAGTGGTTATCCTGGTGTGGGGCTGGTTGCAGGAATTCCCCAAAAATTACATGTTAAATTTTAAAGATGGCACTTTATGTAAACTGTATAGAAATTTGAACCATGCATTAAAAGTGAGAGAGTCACTTTTTTTAAATGTTTGATTTCCTCCCTAAACCTCTCCACTTCTCTCTCCTCCTTTAAGATGCTCCCTAAAATCTACCTCTTTGACCAAGTTGGTCACCTGTCCTAATATCTCTATGTGGCTCGGTGTCAAATTTTGTTTGATAATCGCTCCTGCGAAGCACCTTGGGATGTTTTACTACATTAAGGGCGCGATATAAATTGTTGATGTTGTTTTAACCAGTCAGCAGGATTTAACCCAGATTGACATGGGCATAGAATGTGTCATCACTGACCAGTCCAAACATGTCTTATCTGCTGCCCATATTTGTTTTGTATTCTCTCACAGTCTTCATCCATGTACAAGACTGCAAGCTTGACTGAACATTGATAATTCACACTGAGCAAATCTTGTGTCTAGTCAGCCAAACCAGAATTCAGGGAGAAGGTTGAGTTACTACTCGACTCCCCGAGTGCATTGAATGTCATTAAACAATGCTGGCAGAAAGTTTCTGTAAAAAACACAAGTACAAGAGCCAACATTCTTATTAGAAAAAATCTCTTTCTGATACTGAAAGTTTTTTTAAGGGACTAGTTAGCTGTTCTAATTATTTAAGATATTATTTAGAGTGTCAGCCATGGCTCAGTGTTAGCACTCTCACCTCTGAGTCAGAAGGTGGTGGGCTCAAGTCCCACTCCAGATGCTTGGGCACAAAATTTAGGCTGTCACTCCAAGTGCAGTACTGAGGGAGTGCTGCGCTGTCGGAGGTGCCGTCTTTTGGATAAGACATTAAACCGAAGCCCTGTCTGCCCTCTGAGGTGGACATAAAAGATCCCACGGCACTATTTCTAAGAAGAGCAGGGGAGTTCTCCCGTGTCCTGGCCAATATTTATCCCTCAACTAACATCACTAAAAAGAGATTATCTGGTCATTATCACATTGCTGTTTGTGGGACCTTGCTGTGTGCAAATTGGCTGCTGTGTTTCCTACATTACAACAGTGACTATACTTGAAAAAATAAAGTACTTAATTGACTGTAAAGCATTTTGGGATGTTCTGATCCATGAAAGACGCTATATAAATGCATGTCTTTCTATTTAATCAGGGGTGTATGCAAATGAAGCAGTGTCAGCTTTTTTGTGTTGTTTCACTCAGTAGTTTGCCACCTGTAAAAGTGATTGATATGATCACTTCAGCCTTGTCTTAGTGTATTACTACTTTTCTTCTAGTGTTCGATTGCAGTTACTCACAGTTCATCTTGTTGTGGTACAATCCGCCTGAGCCCACTGAGGATCAGCCGCTCTACCGTGTCCTGCTTGATGAGTTTAACACGACAGTGGATCACGCAGTCAAGAAAATCAGGAACCTGGACCTCATCAGCATAGAATCAGGATTGATTCGAATCCTTACTGTCCATTTGCGAACTGCTAAGAAGGAAAAGAGGTATGATGTGTGTTTTTTTCTATTAAAAAATCCAGTGGTTAAATAAGAGTAAATCCAACATCACCTACAATTTCACGCCTTTTAATCACTTGTATTCAAAATCCTGCATTTCTGTATTCTTCAGTGATGGGTACTTGTTAGGATTCAGAATCTCCCTCAACATTTCTAACTTGTGTTCACAGCAAATTGGCCATTTCCATTGACACATAGGATGTCCTATGAACCAGAACATGCACCATCTTGTGTACTGTATGAGGAATAGAGTGCCACAGGATTAACAATTACCCCTTAATTACAGTATAATGTTGGTTACTGTAACAAATTTAGGGTCTTTCTCTAGATATTCTCTTGGAAACAGTGGTACTAGTCATTCCTGTAAGCAGTCTGAGTGTCTTGTGTTTAGGGGTGTACCCAAATTACCCGGTATCTAACTATACATTAGAGTAACCCAGAGGTCTAGGCGCCTTGTGATCTGAATGGGAAATTCATGTCTTTCTCATGTGTCCCATATGCCTCTCCAGATTCTTCAAAAGTGGACACCCAATAAGCTGAGGCCAGATAAGAATCATTAGTCACAGCAAGTGAACATTCAGACCAACAGTCATGATTGGATTCACTTAATCCAATCAATACAACTTATCTTTTTGCAATAATACAAAAATTATGAACATGTTACACTTCCCCCACATCAGTAGGTCACCATGCTTGACTTAAACAAAATAACTCCTAACTACTCTCCTGCAAACTCCTTCTGACCCTGGCCAAAGCTTTGCCCCTGCAGTTTCTGTTTAAAAACCTGGCTGACTGCCTATGTCATTGTCTCTGTTTTTATCACCTTATCTTCACAATCAGAAATGTAAGGAATCTTACAACACCAGGTTATAGTCCAACAGTTTTATTTGAAAATCACAAGCTTTCGGAGGCTTTCTCCTTCGTCAGGTGACTCACTACTGGGTGTAAGGTGTTTACTGATTACCGAGACACGCTAATGAATTGCTTATTGTTTAGCCTTTGGGGAAGCAACATTGAAGCTGACCTTATTAGCATTTTAACTGCTTTTTGTCTCTGTGCCTTTTTAAAACATGTGTGAATACACTTTGATTTAAAGCCCCAACATTTAAATATTTTTTTTTCCAAATCCTTTCTGTAGAAAAATTGTCAAGCATTCCAAAATGTGGTAGTAACCCTCCGTGTCCTCTTATGTACTCCGAAAGGCAGTAAATACTACAACGTCATACTGTTGCATTCAGACTAATAGTCAGTTTTATTTATAAGCAAGATCATTACAGACTCTGGTAATATTTTCAAAGCTATAAATTACATTTATGCACAAGGGAATAAAGTACCTTCTTCAGAAGTGCATTTCTTATGATAGGCAAAATTCTTAGAGGAAACTGTCGTTCATAGACTTTCCACAGCAATGTTCCTAAATGGGTGAGACAGCATTTCTGTCTTATTCATGGAGTCCAGCTGTCAATCAGACGGAGCGAAACTGAACTAATAATTGTAGGATAAATCCACAACTTTATGCAATTTTCTGGTTCTTCAAAGAAGGTTCCAAGACAAGGCAATCATACAGCATACTAATGTATAATTGGACACCCATCATCTGGTTCTGGCACCTTCTAAAGCCTCAACCAGGGCAAATTTAACACTCCCACCTCCCCCCTCCCAACCTACCTTGAACTGGTAATTAAGCAGATCAATCAATCTGGCCAGTTTTCCCACTGACATCAGCTTGTCAGTTTGAATTTCAGTAAGGAGACAACTCCAATTGTAATTCTAGTTACAGTATAACATAAAATAGAGACATTTTCCCTGTTTGATGCAGAATGGAAACTTTATTTTCATTACACTGATATGTATTAATGGCATCATAGTAATGTAGTTGGTGTGTTCAGAGGCCAAACAAGTGGCTTCTGATCAGTTCACTTATGTGCGTACTGAATAATCTGACACTTAGGCAAAAATAAACAAGCTCTTGTTTGATTTTTGAGGATTTAACTTGGAGAAAAAGCCCCCTTCCATCCTACAAATTTGTTTCATTAATCTTTATAGTTTGTTTTACCATGTTATAAAAAGGATATAAAGGCACTGGAGAAGGTGCAAAAAAACATTTACAAGGATGATACCAGATCTGAGAGGTTATACCTACCAGGAAAGACTGAACAGGCTGGAACTTTTTTCTCTAGAAAAGAGAAGACTGAAGGGTGACCTGATAGAGGTCTTTAAAATTATGAAAGGTTTTGATAGGGTGGATGTAGCGAAAATATTTCCACTTGTGGGGGCCATAAATATAAGATAAATCTACCAATAAATCCAATAGGGAATTCAGGAGGAACTTATTTACCCAGAGTGTGGTTAGAATGTGGAACTTGTTACCACATGGAGTAATTGAGGCGACTAGCATAGATGCATTTAAGGGGAAGCTAGATAAACATTTGAGGGAGAAAGGTTATGCTGATAGGGTTAGATAAAGAGGGGTGGGAAGGGGCTCGTGTGGAGCAGAAACACCGGCATGGACCAGTTGGGCTGAATGGCCTGTTTCTGTGCCGTAAATTCTATGTAATTCTACGTAACTTTTAAAATGCATTGTTATTTGGGGAGTTTACTGAAGTGTCTACCTAGAACTGTTTTTATAATGCACTTAGTGGTGGGCTAGGACCACTGGCTATGATGCGCGGGACTTCTGAAACCAGCAGCAAATCCAAGGTAAACTTGCTGGATTCATGAAGGCTGGTCATTGGGAAGGTCCATTTTTTACCAGGTCTTCCCAAAGGCCTGGAATTCCTATGGTACTCTGCTAGATCCTGAGCTGAACTGAACTTCAATCATGGTTTCCATCACCAAGACCAATTTCTTCCATTACATGCCTACCTCACTTGCACTGCTATTGAAACCCTCATTCGTCCCATTGTCACCTCAAAGTTTGATTTCACCAGTTCTGTCCTCACCTGCCTACCTAGATTCACCCCATACAAACACCACAGAACTCTGCAGCCTCTATTCTATCTAGCATGAGTTCCTGCCCACCCATCATCCCAATCTTCGACCCCTGCACTCTGCAATATTCTCCCTAAACCTCTTCAGCTCGCTACCTCTCTTCCCTCCTTCAAAAGTCCCCTCCAAAATATAACTTTTCCCCTAAATTCTCTCCTATTTCCTGCTCGTGTCACGCTCGTCCTATAAAGGAAATTGTGACACTTTGACCAGTGAAAGGTGCTGTGTAAACGTTAAGCTCTCCGTTATATTGTACTATTGTTGGTTGGCTCTCAATTACACCTATAATCTGGATACTTAACCAGCATCAGTCTCATAACTGAGTGTAATGTTTGTATGTAGTAACCCAGTCATTCATCGATTGCTGCTTTCCTTCCCTATTTGCTTTATAGGATTGCTTCCAATGGTGGGCTTACCATCATAGGTAAACTTGGTGATGCCAGTGCTATTGAAGGCACCAAGACCTCCCTTAGGTGGTGGATTTCCAGGGTGCTTCTGATTGCCATGTGCTGTTGGCAGTAAATATAAACTGACACCAGTCAGCAGCAGCACGTAGATCAGGTCTGCCATTTGAATTGGCTGTGGGTGGACTGACCATTCAGTTGGCATGGACCAACACTGACGGCAGTTGGGAAGTGCTGACAAAAGTTGCAGATGCGACTGCTCTTTTTTTCTTCTCACCTTTGTTCTTATCCACAATTTCTCCTCTTCCTTCCTCTCCGGCAAGCACTGACTCCTTGCTTGCTGAGGTAGTGGATGATGAGTGCCAATTGCCCTTGGTACCTCACCCAGATGGCTATTATTCATGTGTGAGCCGTGAAGATGACTCAATACCTTTCTGCAGGCTATTTTCCAGCAGGGGCAACACAGCTAGCAGGCATAGTTGGGTAGCAATCAAGAGCAGGAACCATAGCTGAATTTCTCTTCCCTAGCCCAGGGGCACTGAGACCTGCTTTGTTTTGTTCTGTTATTGCATTACATTACATTTTTAGTCAGTATGTTCTAAATCTGAGCAAGCTGTTAGCTCTGGTGAAATACTATTTCTGCATTGAAATTCACCACGTGACTTTGCAAATTACCTGTCCCTTTAATGACATATGTATTAGTTAGTTAAAATCTGCCAAGCTTCCTACAGCTTAGTAAGAACTTCTGATCCTGACCAACTGAAACTGCAGCCTTATTTCTGTATCCATTACCCATTCCGTCATCACTAAGCTTCCTCTGCATGGAGCTCCTTCTCTGCATAGCCCCACCTCAGAGCCCTTTCCTCCTCCCCCATTTCTATTTTGGGAATTATTTGCATACCTTTGGCCTACATACCTGAAGTGTTGCGACCTGCCACATTCAGCCTAAGGTGGCATTTCCTAATTCTGAGACGTGAAGCGGCTCAGAAAAGAGAACTGATGACTGAAGGAATAAAGAAATTTCCCTTAAGTATGTGCCCTGGCTATTATATAAAGTGTTGCCTTTGTAACTACCAATGCTAGTGACACCATATTGCCAATGATTTCTGGAACTGAGGTTCTTGCTTCATTTCTGGCCCAGATCTAGTCAAAGAAATGTGTCTTTTATAAGAATTTGATGCAAGTTATGACATGTGATTGAATCAGTAATAATCTACTTCTCTGTACACATTATTTCTTCTTGTTCATGTACTACAAACCACCTTAAGAGATAAGAAAAGCTTAAAAGAAATTTACAACTTTCAATTGAAATCAAGCCCAGTCATGCAGACCTCTGATTTGCCAAGCAGAAGGTTGTGTATAAGTGGAATTGTATACAGGCAGGAAAGGTGCCAATGCTCAGGTAACTTGTTCCTCAAGCCCACCTGGCTTCTGATTCCATTTGCTCTTGTTAGGTTCACTGTGTCCCCGATTAGCTCATTTGGTAGCACTCTGGCCTCTGGATCAGTAGGTTGTGAGTTCAAGTCACTCTCCAGTACTGGAGCATACAATCTGAACTGACACTTCAGTGTGATACTGAAAAGCACTGGACTGTCTGAGGTGCCAGCATTTGATTGAGATATTAGACTGAGGTTCCGTCTGCCTGTTTCGGTGGTGCAGATGGATCTTAATAGATCCTAGGGCACTGTTTGAAGAAGAGCAGAGAATTCTCCTAGTGTTTCTGCATTCTCATAGAATTATACAGTGCAGAAGGAGGCCATTCGGCCCATTGTACCGATGCCAGCTTTTTTGTAAGAGCTATCTGATTAGTCCCAATCACGTGCTCTTTCCCCATAGCCCAGAAAATTTTTCCTTTTCAAGTATTTATCCAATTCCCTTTTTGAAAGTTACTATTGAATCTTATTCCACCACCAATGCATTCAAGATCGTAACAACTCGCTGCGTAAAAAAAATTCTCCTCATCTCTCCCCCTGGTTCTATTGCCACAAAATGGCCGCTGCATTTGCCTACATAACAATGTCAACTTTTTCTCAATCAGTTATTAAGCGACAGAGCTTTTTCAGCCCCTGTAGTACATGGAGAGGGGTGTAGTCTCATATACTGAATGTGCTCTCTTTGTTTTTGAAGCTAAGGTATGACTGACAACAAAGCATAATGTGTAATGGAAGATGCATATGCACACAGTTTAATCCTCATTCATACTTGGATCCGTTATCATTATATCGTTCACATTCATATACAGTCCCCATTGCCATTATATACTGGGGTTAATCCTATTAATGTATCATGAAAATAAAAAATATGTACCACAGGATGCAGTGCCTGTAGGCACTGAGGGTCTCAATGGGGTAATTCTAAAATATGACTGGGATTTAATGCTAGATTTTCCTTGAGGTATTAAATTAGTTACTTGTAACCAAATGAAATTAAATATTTTAAAAATCTATTTTGAAGTGTTACAAGATAAAATAATTTTTTTTAAAAATAAACAAACTCATAATTATGTATTGTTGTAGAGAGAAGATTTTCCAGACTCGAGATGAGGAGATGTGTTTTCTGAGGAGCACTTCCGAAGCCCTGATTTGCAATCTACTTCCAGGTTCACTATGGAGCGTAAACTGTTACCGACAGTTAATAAAGGAAGTTGTTGCACTGAAAGGCACGTACCAGCACCGGCTGAACTAAAGCCTGAAAGAAACTTAAAATGAGATTATTGTTCATGTGTTTTTTGAAAGTGGACCTTGTTGACCTAAAAACTCTGCAATTAAGTGAACTCAGCAAAACTTACTATTAATTGTTGATCATCTTAAAACAATTTTTTGAGCTTTTCATTTTAGCTGTGTCTATAATGTTCTATTATTTCCATTTTGCCATAGCTGCTTTTATATTGTGCTTAGCTAAGTACTGACACACAACCTGAGAGTAAACTTGTCGGATTGACTGGGAGTTGCTGCTGGCTGCACGAGATCCACACCCCTTTAAGTCCAATATAGTGCCATAAGTAGAGTCTGTTATATGCTATGGGATGATGCAGATCAAATGCTAATAACCATACCAGCACATAATGGGAATTGTTATGCATATATTAACTTGGTATTTGGTCAAAATCTCTTTATAATGGGTTGAGTCAAATTTTCATAGAAGCTTCTTAGAATAGGATAACTGTGACTTGAGCGAAATGCAAATGACTGCTCTTTTCAACAGCCTACCAACTGAGCTCGATAACATGTGCTGTGTGTTTTCTGGAACTTGTTTAGATGTCGAATTGAGAGACATTGGAGTTAGAACTGGCGTATTTTTAAAGTTTGAATTCTAAATTGTAGAGAATAATAGAGATTGTTGCTATAAGATGTCGGAGGAGAAATGTCCTGGGGAAAAATGCACGAGTATCTGGACATAGGAATCAGGGCAGGACTAGGCTTAGTGGTGGTGCCCCCTATGGTTGAATAGTCAAGCAGATTTCACTGTCCAGGCTCACATGTGAAGCATAGGTGAGATAATAGAGACCAGGCAGTGTCTGTGGAACTGCACTCCAACATGAGTCAGCACATTCAGGAGAGGAGGGGAGAAAACTGGGGAAGAAACTATAGGCTCTTAAAAATGTAGTAATATTGCATACGAAGCATTATTAATTTAAAAATGTATTCATATTGCATGTGATGCATTGAAAATAGTGAGGTAAAGAAACATTTATTGTCAAGCATTCATTCGTTTCCTACTGTTCACCCTCCCAACAGTTTTGGAGGAAGTGATAAATAAGATTTGTGACGCAGACTTTATCAATCAGGCGTTGATCGAATTTTTGGATAAAGACTTGCCTGCAACTATAGAAAAGGAGGTCATTCCAGATGTTCCCCCTAAAACTGAGAAGAACGCTGAAATCATTACGTAAGTAGAGACTTTGTAATACAAGATGCAGTTTCTATCTTCCTCCCTCCAGAACCAAAAGCATTTGTTTTTAGTGAGGTCTCCTCGAATTCTGCCCTAAGCTGCTCCTCTCGTTCTCTAGCGCTGCATCTAATAGTTTTTTTTTGCCCATTTTTTCTGCTCCTCTTCTCATGAAGACGTTTGCCCCGATATTTCTCTCTCGCTCCATTTTCAGGCATCACTGAGAGCAAAAGGTGATAGGGGGTGGGTGCATCGGCCTGTCATACCAGGTCTCCGGCCCCTTTGTGTTGCCCTGAGGCCCCGGGCCTGCACCTATAACAGGCACAGGACAAACACAGCCATGGAGGTGAGATGGGAAGTGGCATCCCTGGCTTTCCTACCCCAGTTTCATCACTGTGCAAAAAGAAGGGTGCCCAATTTGAGGGGCACCCCAAGAAGTTAGCGTTGTACCTTTATGATCCTCTGATCTGAGGGGGCTAGAAAGCAAAGCAAGGAAGGCCTGAACAGGTAAATCATACCTTCTTTTGCAGCACCCCTCCAAACATCAGCTCAACAGCAGCCAGAAGGCCTGGAACCTGATGTCCAGTCTCTCAGCTGCCAGTTACTCGGGCCTGTAGCTGTGCCTAAGTTCCCGCCCCTGTTTCCAGGCATAATACCACGATAGGGGGCTGGGGGTGCGACCCGGAGGCCGACCCACCAAATCTGGGGCACTCTGAAGCCTCGGCAGGCACAATACGCTTTGTGCAAGTTGTGCCTGTTCAGTTGCCCGGGCAAAGGAGCAGGAGGAATATCGGCTCCATTGACTTTTTGCTGGGGTATGTTACCAGGCGTACCAGGTGCCCTCCAACACCTAACTGAAGTGGCCATTTTCTTACTTGTGAGCCAAGATAACAGGGGGGTAATTTTAACCTAACCTACCGGGCAGGAAACCCACGAGATCGGGTGGAACGCTGGTTTTAACCCCATCCAATATTGCTCCCCACTGACTTCAATCGAGAGTGAAATCAGGCAGGGTGTAAAACCAGCATTGCACCCGATCTCGCCAATTTCCCAGTGGGTGAGTTAGGTTAAAATTGGCCCCAACCTGTCAGCAGACTTTTCAAATGCAGGGTGGGGGTGGGGGGGCATCTCTTCTTTGAAATAGTGCCGTGGGATCTTTAACATCTCATCCAAAAGATGGATTCAATCATTATTGTGTTGGTGCTTGAGACATTTTGGAGAAGTTGTTTCGGATTGCTTAACACTTCTGCCTGCAAGGTTGAGACTTTCATTGTTCTGCTCTTGCAGTGAATGTTATATTTCCAATGGGAAAATGAAAAAGAAATCAAAAAAAACAAATGGTGAGTGATTCTCCTAAGACACTGCTTTGTGAAATGTTTTTAACGCTTTGACCTGTTGTGCATCTTGTAATCAGATGATCTATTTTGGCTCGTTATTTCAATTCTCCTCTACTTTCTGGAGTAATGGAAGTCACTGGCAAAGGCCCAGTACACACACGACAACCACTTCTGTGCTGTAAAATTCTATGCTTCTATATTAACTTTCAAATGATCTTTTACTTGATTTGGGGGGGTGGGGGTTGTACCCAAGTTGGGAGAGCTGCCCCACAGACTATTTAAGCAAAAGCCTTATGGAATCATATCTAATCAGCCAACATTCCAGTCTCCTCCATTACTATCCCTGAGTATATCCTGTCCCACTGGCAGGGCAGAGGTAGGAATGCAATGGTATGCAGTCAGGTGGGAGTTACCCTGGGAGTCCTCAAAATTGACTCTGGACACGATGGAAGTCTTCAGATCAAACAGGGTCAAGGAAACCTCCTGCTGATGACCACCTAAAGCATCACCTCAACTGATGAATCAGTACTCCTCTATGTTGGACAGCACTTGGGAAAAACTCAGGGAAGCAAGGGCAGAGAATCACTCTGATTGGGGGACTTCAATGTCCACCACCAACAGTGGCTCGGTAGTACTGCAACTGACCAAGCTGGTCAAATCCTGAATGATATAGCTGCCAGACTGGGCCTGTGTCAAGTGATGAGGAACCAACAAGATGAGTAACCTACTTGACCTCATCCTTGCCAACCCACCTGTTGCAGACACTTCTGTCCACGATAACATTAGTAGAAGTGACCACTGCGCAACCTTGTAAAGACAAAGTCTCATCTCCATCATGAGGATGCCCTCCATTGTGTAATGAGGGGCTACCACTGTACTAAGTGAGACAGACCAAAGACAGATCTAGCTGCCTATAATTGGGCATCATGAGGCGCTGCGGGCCATCAGCAGCAGCAGAATTGTATACCACCACATTCTGCAGCAGCAGCAACAACAACAACTTGCATTTATACAGCGCCTGTAACATAGACAAATGTCCCAAGGTACTTCACAGAGGCGGAATCAGACGAAAATGGAACCAAGGAGGGGTGACCAAAAGCCTAGTCAAAGGGGTGGATTTTAAGGAGGGTTTTAAAGGAGGAGAGGAAAGTTGAGAGATGGAGGGGTTTACAGAGGGAATTCCAGAGCATGAGGCTTAGACGGCTGAAGACACGGCCACCTGTTAACCTTACAGTCCAGCACATATCTCATTCTTTGATCACTATCAAACCAGGAGGCTCCATGAACATCCCCATCCTCAACTGTGATTAAGGCTGAGTTGTTTTCAAGCGTCTTCAGCCAAAAGTGCCAAGTGGATGATCTTACTTGGCCTCCTTCCAAGCTCCCATTATCATAGTTGCCAGTGTAAAGCCAATGCATTGCACTCTACATGACATTAAAGTGGCTGAATTCACTGGACACAGCAAAGGCTGTGGGCCATGACAACAACCCAGCGGTATTGCTGAAAAACCACATACTAGAGGTAGTGACTCCTCTATTTAAGGCATCAAGGCAGCATTCATAGAATCATAGAAAGTTACGGCACAGAAGGAGGCCATTCAGCCCATCGTGTCCATGCTGGCCGAAAACGAGCTATCCAGCTTAATCCCACTTTCCAGCACTTCAATAAGACCATAAGAGATAGGAGCAGGAGTAGGCCATTCGGCCCCTTGAGCCTGCTCCGCCATTTAATGAGATCATGGCTGATCTGATTTTTACCTCAACTCCACTTTCCCGCCCTTTCCCCATAACCTTTGACTCCCTTGCTGATCAAAAATTTGTCTAACTCAGCCTTGAATGTATTCAATGACTCAGCCTCCACAGCTTTTTGGGGTAAAGAATTCCAAAGATTCACGACCCTCTGGGAGAAGAAATTCCTCTTAATTTCCATCTTAAACAGGCGACCCCTTAATCTGAGACTATGCCCCCTAGTTTTAGATTCCCCCATGAGGGGTAACATCCTCTCAGCAAGTACCCTATCGTGTTCCCTCAGAATCTTGTATGTTTCAATAAGATCTCCTCTCATTCTTCTAAACTCCAATAACTATAGACCCAACCTGTTCAATCTTTCCTCATAAGGCAACCCTTCCATACCCGGAATCAACCTACTGAACCTTCTCTGAACTGCCTCCAATGCAAGTATGTCCTTCCTTAAATAAGGGCACCAGAACTGTACGCAGTACTCCAGGTGTGGTCTCACCAGCACCCTGTACAGTTGTAGCATGACGTCCCTGCTTTTATACTCCATCCCCCTAGAAATAAAGGCCAATATTCCGTTTGCCTTCCGGATTACCTTTCTGGATTCAAGTGCACATCCAAGTACTTTTTAAATGAGTTGAGGGTTTCTGCCTCTACCACTCTTTCAGGCAGTGAGTTCCAGACCCCCACTACCCTCTGGGTGAAAAAACTTCTCCTCAGCTCCCCTCTAATCCTTCTACCAATTACTTTAAATCTATGTCCCCTGGTCACGGATCCCTCTGCCATGTATGTCACCAAGGAGCCATAACAAAACTTGAGACTTCAAAGTGAAAACCCTCCAGTGGCTGGTGTCATGCCTGATACAAAGGAGGATGGTTGTCAGAGGCTACTCCATAGCCCCAGGATATCGCTGTAGGAGTTCCTCAAGAGAGTATCCTTGGCCAACAAACCTCTGCTTCATTACTGAACTTCCCTCCATCAAAAGGTAAGTGGTTGAGCTGTTCATTGACAGTTCCACAGTATTCAGCTAGATCCACAACTCCTCTGATAATGAAGCAACCCATGCCAGTAAACAGCAGGATAACATCCAGGCTTGGGCTGACCAGTGGCATGTAACATTTGTGCTACATAAGCACCAGGTGATGACCATGTCAAACAAGAGAATCCCAACCATCTGCCTTTGATCTTCAATGGCACCATCATTGCTGAGTACCTCACCACCAACATCTTGAGGTTTACCATTGACCAGAAGCTTAAATAGACCCGCCATATCAACAACATGGCTCCAACAGCAGAGCAGAAGCTCACCTCCTGACCCCTCAAAGCTGATCCATGACCTACAAGGTTCAAGTCAGGAGTGTGATAGAATACTCACCACTCGCCTCGATGGGTTCAGTTGCAACAATACTCGAAAAGCTTGACACCATCCAGTACAGAAGAATTTGTGTCCCTGCCACCGGCTTAATGTCCAATCCCTTCACTATCAGTGCACTTTGGTTGTGGTGTGTACTATCTATAGGATGCACTGCAGCAATTCATCAAAGTTGCTTTGACAGCACCTCCCTCCCCTGTGACCTCTACCACCGAGAAGGACAAAAGCAACAATGTTGTGGGAACACCGTCACCTCCAAGTTCACTTCCAAGAGACAAACCATTCTGACCTGGACATACATCGCTGATCCTTCATCATGTCTGCGTCAAAATCCCGGAATTTCCTAACAACACCATTATGGAAGCAGCATCATCATCACAACGACTTTAGTGGTTCAAAGGGAAGGCCCACCACCTCCAGGGCAACCAGGAATGGGCAGTAAATATGACCTTGCCATTGTTATCCACATCCTGAGAACAAATTAAGAAAAACTTGATAATCCACGAAAACCCAGTATGGTTTTTGTCTTGGCCACCCCACTAGTGATTAACTCGAATATGTTATGCGCTTGGGGAAGTTAATTGTTAAATAGTTCATTGATTTTTTTTGGTCATCGCTTTAGCCATCTTCAAACCTTTGACAGAGTCTGGCACCATGAACTTATAAACAAGTAACCATCATGTGATCTTATCCAAAAGCTATGTCCATGGCTATCTAGTTTACACTCACATTGATCTGTGTGTGCTGACCCTCTGATTATGCCATTAATTCATGGGTTCCCCTGGGCTCTGTGTTCTCTCCCACTCTGTTCTGCTCTATATCAATGACCTTCTCAGCTTCTTTTTCAACCCTATCAACTCTTTTGCTGATGATTCCTCTATATATCCACCAATTCCCTTCAGATTGTATGCTCTCAATACCCACCAGCTTCACTTCTCTCTCTACATCTTGATCTTCTCCATGCCCTTTGGGACAATGGAAATCTTGTCAGTTTCTTTGTGTCTCCCGCAAGTTAATTCAACTCCAGTTGCACTGTACTGTTCTCCTCAGATGGAGATGTTCTTGTTGTAGTGTGGAATTGTTCAGTGGTTTTATTGCCGTCTTGTTTTGACTGGAGTATTTGTTCTGTTCAAGTACCCCGCAAGTTTCAAAAATATTTCAAAAAGATCTTCAAGAAATCCAAAAAGAGGGAGGATCCTGAAGTTGATTCAACAGTAGACGGCACAGATGAAATTGATGGACAATTTAGATGCCTTTCTTATTCCGACGCGTTGTATTTGGAGAACAGAGTTGATGATTCTGCTGATGAAGAGCATTTAATTTCCTCCGATGAGGTCTGTTGGAAATCCTTTTTAAAGTAATTATAGAGTCCATGTCTATTTTAAACATTGGCTGTACACAACAATGAACAACAAGAAAACCATTGTTTTGTTTGACTAGACTTTGAAATGGGGAATGGCACCATTTGAAAGTATTTCAATTTAGAAATTAAAAAATTTGTCCTGCAAGGTGTTCCTGTTGGGGGTGGGTCTGTGTCAAAATTAAATGTCTTGGAAGGGCCCCAACTTTATCCATTGTTCCTTTGGAAAGAAGGGAAAGGCTCCTTGCCACGTTTTTAACCAGGATGATGGTTTACTTTCAGTGACCATTCTCCACATTGCAAAGCAATTGTACTATTTCTGATTTCCTTCCCTCTCCACCACGGAGAATGAACGCCTCACTATTACTGGAGAGAATCGTTCAAGAAAGCTTGGCACTATTTGCCACCACCAGCAACTTCAGTGTTCTACAAAGCTTTAATGTGGCCAATATTCCAGCCCTAGTTGCACCCAAGGTGCAGAAAACGCATCACTTGCTGCTAGACTCGGTAAAGTCCAAAAGCCATGCAAAGCAGCGTACTCAACGAGAATGGCTTTACCCAACATCAGAGAAGCTGTCAGCCCCATAAAGATGCACAGAGCAGCATTGCAAGAGTTATTGCTGCTGCTTAAACCAGATGACCTAGGTCTATACTAGAAACACGATAATACAAAATACCAATGGCAAAGCTTCACACCACCTCTACAGACATTCCCAGACAGTGTTGTGATTGAGAACTCTGTCTCTAGACACCTGTAAGTTTAAATGCAGAGTTAATCACTTGCTGAGCTAAGGTTGTAGAAACATGAATTCATTTATGGGAAATCTCTGATTTACCTGTTGGTACTCCAGAAAAATTTCCAAATCATCCAATGATCCCAGTAACCAGCAGGGTGTGAATTTCAAAGTACCTGTCCTTGTCATAGTTACATTTGGTTTCACCTTATGTTATCTAATACACAAAACAAATTCAGTTCGGCGGATAGATGAAAACAGTTGAAGCTTGCTGATCAGCAGTGCTGAGTGGATTCACATAATGGCTAATCCCAAACATCTTATTGGAGATAAGCAAGTATTCCATTCCTGGTTTTACCATAGGAACAGGAGTAGGCCATTCAGCCCCTCGAGCACGTTCCGCCATTCATTTAGATCATGGCTGAACTGTATCTTAACTCCATCTACCTGCTGTGGTTCCGTAACCCTTAATACCCTTGCCTAACAAAAATCTGTCAATCTCAGTTTTGAAATTTTCAATTGACCCCCAGCCTCAACAGCTTTTGGGGGGAGAGTTTCAGATTTCCACTACCCTTTGTGTGAAGAAGTGTTTCCTGACATCACCCCTGAATGGCATAGCTCTCATTTTAAGCTTATGCCCCCTTGTTCTGGGCTCTCCCACCAGAGGAAATGGTTTCTCTCTGTCTAGCCTATTAACTCCTTTAATCATCTTAAACACTTTGTGACCCTTGAATTCTAATTAAGACGTATTCCCTTATCTTTGTTGGTCTACCCACCAACTACCAACTTTGGCGGAGAGGATGGCCTTTGTCTTTCTGACCTTGTATCCACGTGCTAGGAGGTAGCCGAGAGTGACCTCGGAAAACTCCATCCTATTTATATGCCTTCCTGCGGTGAAGTGCGTGACCTCTGTTTAGCATTCCTCATGATGATGCAGCTCAGGTCACTCACTGCGCTCGTGATGTTGTGTTCAGCATGTTGGTACTTCAACAGGCTGTGACACTAGGCCATCCACACCAATTTGTGGTTGACACCCTCTCCCCTGTTGCGCTGATTAGATTTATTTTAGCCACTATCAGTGTGATGGGTTTTTTCCTTCCCCTAAATAAACTAGTAGTGATTGTTTTTTGTTATCTATCTCAACACAAACTAAAGGATTCGTCTTCAACAGATTAAATGGACAAGTACTGTGCGTGGCAATCATATCTTCACATAAATGTTTATGGTGTTGTATATTTTCATTTTAGATAAGTAAATGGGCAGAACGAACTGTTCCTGCTTCATCACTAAGAAATTGTAAGATCACCATTTCAGAGGTATGATATTAATTGGTATCTTGAACACAGTATCTTTCATGAAGACTGCACCTACCTGTGGTTGTTTGACAGCTTCATCCTTTTTCTGTTGTAATATCAAAGAATCACTGTCATTTTCTAAAATTCTTTATCCTCGAAGGAATGGTGTGTCAGTGCTGTGGAGTAGAGCAATTTCCTACTTTAGGCACCTAATGTGAGGTACAGTATTGCATAGTCAGATGCAGCATGAAGCATGCTCTGCTATTGATGATGTCCTTATCCAGACCTCAATGCAGCAACTTGCCCCCTACTTCACCAGTGCAAATTTTAATATTTCGCACCTTAGCCATCTTTAAGGATATAGTTGCACTGGAGAAGGTGCAAAAAAGATTTACAAGGATGATACCAGAACTGAGAGGTTATAACAACAGGAAAGACTGAACAGGCTGGGGATCTTTTCTCTAGAAAAGAGATGGCTGAGGAGTGACCTAATTATGAAGGGGTTTGATAAGGTAGACGTAGAGAAGATATTTCCAGTTGTGGGGGAGTCCAAAATATATGATAGTCACTAATAAATCTAATAAAGATTTCAGGAGAAACTTCTTTACCCAGAGAGTGGTTAGAATGTGTTACTTGCTACCGCAAGGAATAGTTGAGGCGACTAGCATAGATACATTAAGGGGAAGCTAGATAAACACATGAGGGAGAAAGGAATAGAAAGATATGCTGATAGGTTTAGATGAAGGAGGGTGGGAGGAGGCTCGTGTGGAGCATAAACACCGGCATAGTCCAATTGGGCCGTATGGCCTTTTTCTGGGCTGTAAATTCTATGTAATTCTTTGTAATCTCAGTGAGATTGTGAATTTGTGGTGTTTTGATCCACAGACTTGTACCCACTAGGAAGTTGGTTGTACTGTCAAAATTCACTTTGTCTCCTTTTGCTTGCAATAAAGGTCCATTTCACCAGCCTGCATTGAATTCAAACTCAGGTTCCAGAAGTGAAAATTTAGTGTTAAATAACATTCTCCATAATCAGCTTATCAGTTGTTACTGTGCCTCCAGTATGGTTCCATTTCATTTGTCCTAAAAAAAAATAAAGGAAATTCTGAGCCATTTTAGTGTTTAATGTAAGAAATTGATTTAGTATGAAAATATAATTCCTTTTGGCAGTGGCAAGTATGCAAAATAATGTTGGGAGAAATTTCCTCCGGCTCTCTAATGGGATAATGAAAAAAATATTTTCTTCCCCAATTCTTCAAAGGCACAGTTTCTTCATGCCTTTTGCTTGTCTAATCAACAACTTTCACCCTTAATCCTTCTTTATCTATAGACATTCTTATCATTATTATCTCTTCTGAAAGAACTTGCATTTATATCGCAACTTTCACATCCCCAGGATGTCCCAAAGTGTTTCACAGCCAACGAATTATTGTGAAGTGCAGTCAATGTTAGGCAAATGCAACAGCCAAATTTTGCACAGCAAGGCCCACATAGAGATAACTGACCAGTTAATTTTATTTTGTGTTGATAATTGAGGGGTAAATGTTGGCCAAGATACTGGGAGAACTCCCCTACTCTTCTTCAAATAGTGATATGGGATCTTTTGCATCCACTTGAACAGCACAAGGTCTCAGATTAATGTTTCATCTAATCCCAAATGGAACTCCCACATCTTCTCCATAGTTAAAGATGTTACCATGAAGCTGCTTCCTCTTTCTTATCAAACATGTCTGTGCCCCTCAACAACTCTTAACTCTCCATAAAGCCCAAGTTCGTCCATCTCTTGACTGCTGCTCCCATGTCAATGGGGACTCTGAACACATCTCTTGCATTCCTGGAGATGATGCAAGAAAAAAGCTTGCTTTCTGATCACTGATCCCCCCCCCTCTCACCTCTAGCTTCTAACCGCTCTCCCTCTTTTACAACCTTTCTTTTGCTTTAATCAGTACTACTGCGGTTGGTGCTCCTCTGAACTTTCCTCCTAAATGTTCTTCTGAACTTCAAATATGCTCATCAACACCCTTTTCTCCTCCATCCTCCTCCGACGCCTCTCCTCTGTCGGCCAGCTGGATGGGACCGCGCTCGCCTGGTTCCATTCTTCTATATCCAGTCGTAACCAGCGAATCACCTGCAATGGCTTCTTTTCCCGCTCCCACACGGTTACCTTTGGAGCCCCCAAGGATCTATCCTTGGCCCCCTCCCATTTCTCATCTACATGCTGCCCCTTGGTGACATCATCCGAAAGCACGATGTCAGATTCCACATGTATGCTGACGACACCCAGATCTACCTAACAACCACCTTCCTTGACCCCTCCACTGTCTCTCATTTGTCACATTGCTTGTCGACACCCAGTACTGAATGAGTAATAACGTCCTCCAACTAAATATTGGGAAGGCCGAAGCCATTGTCTTTGATCCCCGCTGCAAACTCCGTTCCCTAGCCACCGACTCCATCACTCTCCCTGGCCACTGTCTGAGGCTGAACCAGACCGTTCACAACCTTGGTGTCCTATTTGACCCTGAGATGAGCTTCCGACCACATATCTGCTCCATCACCAAGACCGCCTACTTCCACCTTTGTAACATCACCTGTCTCCACCCCTGCCTCAGCTCATCTGCTGCTGAAACCCTCATCCAGGCCTTTGTTAGCTCCAGACTGGACTATTCCAATGCTCTCCTGGCTGGCCTCCCATCTTCCACACTTCATAACCTTGAGCTCATTCAAAACTCTGCTGCCCGTATCCTAACTCGCACCAAGTCCCATTCTGCTTCACCCCTGTGCTCGCTGACCTACATTGGCTCCCGGTCCAGGAACGCCTCGATTTTAAAATTCTCATCCTTGTATTCAAATCCCTACATGGTCTCGCCCCTCCCTATCTCTGTAACCTCCTCCAGCCCTACAACCCTCTGAGATCTCTGCGCTCCTCCAATTCTTGCCTCTTGCACATCCCCGATTTTAATCGCTCCACCATTGGCGGCCGTACCTTCAGCTGCCTAGGTTCTAAGCTCTGGAATTCCCTCCCTAGGCCCCTCCGCCACTCTACCTCTCTCTCCTCCCTTAAGTTGCTCCTTAAAACCTACCTCTTTCCTAATACCTCCTTATGTGGCTTGATGTGAAATTTTGTTTGATAATATTCCTTGGGACGTTTTATTACGTTAAAGGCGCTATATAAATGCAAGTTGCTGTTGTTGTATATCCACGTCGTGTTGAGATCAGGACTGATCCCACAATATCCTATTCTAAATTGTCTTTTCCCAGGACCTTAAAACTTTAATACCTTGCCTCCCTCAGTCTTTCTTTACTTTTCCCGGTATCCTGGCCAGTATTTATCCCGCAACATTACTAAAAAACAGATTATTCGGTCATTGTCACATTGCTGTTTGTGGGACCTTGCTGTGCGCAAATCGGCTGCTGCGTTTCCTACATTACAACAGTGACTATGCTTCAAAAATACTTCATTGTTTGTGAAGCGCTTTGGGACATTCTGAGGTCATGAAAGGCGCTATATAAATGCAAGTCTTTCTTTCACTAGGCTCTTCAATATTTAAAAGGTGTGTTCCTTTCATTGAGCTGCTGAGAAGGGATCGAGGGGAAGGGATATCTTGGAGACATTGAAAGAGCAGGAGGAGGGAATCTTGGGTACTGGGCAGACAAATCTGGTTGAGTTCACTTTTTAAGAATAACTTGTTAAATAAAAAAACCTTATTGTATTGAAAAACTGCTTTGGTAATACTGTATAATTTCACTGTATGATTCCATGTGTTTTAAAGACCTGCGGGGGAGTGCTGACCTACACATGTTGGGTAAGGCTTCACTGGCCTCAGTGGCATTTTGTACTTCACGTAAGTGGTTATTCTTCACGTGTGAGCCTAGACAGCAAGTGTCTGCAGATTATTTGATTGTGCGGAGGTATCACAGCTAAGATAATCCTGTCCTTAACCAATATTACCATTGAAGAGTGGGAGCCCTGGCTGATTTATTTTTGGGGTGGGTGAGAGCATTTTTGAGATGATAATGTTATTCTTTTTGCAGATATCTTGGGATGAAATGGAGGATCCGTCTTGTACAATAGATGTAGAAGATCTCAAAGTTGCGGAGGATTGCTGGTCTGTTCACAGAAAATTCCATGAATTTCAGGACCTTCAGAAAGAGCTTAATAAGGTAACAAGCTTGTGTACAAAACTTAAGAGAGTAGATCATTTTATTTTCAGAGAAAATCTAATTAAAACTCATAAATGTTGTGGTAGATACAAGCCCTGTGAATTTTTCCCCTTCAAGTATTTATCAAATTCCCTTTTGAAAGTTGTTATTGAATCCTCTTCTATCATCCTTTCAGATCGTGCATTCCAGATTTTGTGTTTTTTTAAAAAAAAATCATTTGCAGTCACTCCATTCTAAATTATGTTCTCTTTCTCCATAATTATACTTTCTGTGCTCATCAAGGTAAGGCTTGTTTTAAGGCTGTCCAAGCCAGGAGAGCATCATATTCCAGGTCCAGCTGCGAGGGTGCATTCACACTCCCACTGCAAAGTGGCTTCAGCAGTACTGCAGCTATTGTGTAACTTGCAGCCTGAATCTGGAGTTGGAGCCTGATCTAACAGCAGAGTGGGATTCCCTGGAGGATGAGGTCTCATCAGTCAGTTTGGGCATTCACACCCAATTTATGCTCCAATTTTAGCGCCAGTGCAACACTGTTTCAGCTTCACACTGATGATAAACTTATGGGGGGTAAATCTTTGTCTTCAGCACTGGGGTGGTAATCTGGCGGACCAATTCTAATCACCCACCCGTACGGAATGGAAATTGGATGGGTCCTATAATGGGTGGTATTCCGCTCGGCCAGATTACTGCCCATGTAGTGAAGATGAAAATTTGTCCCACGCAGTGTGAATGCACTCTCTCTACCCCAACATTGTGGTTTGACTTTAGATTCAGGTGAGTTCCCCTGTTGTGGCAGTGCGAATTTAGTTCCCGCACTAGCCTATGGTCTTTTGAGTTGTGGACCAATTGCTCACTAGGAATTCTTAAATTGAATCCGTACAGTTTTCTTGCGGCTGTCAGAGACTTTCATTGCATTTGTTTGGCCTGCAATTGAACCCATGTTGCAGAATTGAAAGGATAATGTTCTGACCTATTGTCCCACCAAATCCGTTGTTTATGTTTTTCAGACATTAAGCTCTTTTGTTGAAGCAAAGCTCTCATCAGTCAATGGGATGTCACCTGACCAGATCAACAATGAATTCAAGGAAGACGTTAAACGTCAACTGACTGTGTTTTTAGAGGTTAGAGAACCAAATACGTTCAGTGATCCTCTGATTCTGTGTGACGCAGATCACTTAAATGAATATCTGGTATGAACCGTCTGCTTACAAGAATAGTCTTGTTGCACAAACCTTTTTTTAATGACTCAATTTTCCAGATTGTTTCAGTCATGAATAGCTTATTTGAAGTGGTAGAGGTGTATTGAAATGACTGCTTGATTAATATTAATTAAATGAAATACAACAGAGTCCAATATTGTGAGATACTTTCACATTTTAAAACTCCAGCTATTGCCAATCACTGTCTTTTGCTTCTGGCCGCAGTTGGCAATGTAAAGCTGCTTTAATGTTGCCATCATTTTAATTCAGATTCCGGGAGACTGGTGTCTTTGAGCCAGCTCTCTTATCCTGGTGGTAGACCTGCAGACCCACAACAAACTGAGATAAGGGAACCAGATTCAGTAGCGTGAACGGTGGGCATCTGCTAATGGATGCTGGTCTCCTAGAATCTGAATTAAAGCGGTGGTAATGTTAAAAACAACTTGCTATGCTTTTACCTTTTAATGCCTCTGTAGTTCTGATCAAGGAGAGTGGCATCTGTGTGCCCACTTCTAATGCTTGTATTGCTAAATCCAAAACCAGAATCATAGACCCATAAAAAAGTTGATCCCTTCTCTCGCTGATTGATCCTTTTTGCTGATCCTAGCTTCTACCTGAAGGTGTTGCTTTAAGACGCTCCTTAAAACCTATCTCTTTGATCAAGCTTTTGGTCACCTGTCATAATAGCTCCTTATGTGGCTCGGTGTCAAATTTTGTTTGACAACGCTCCTGTGATGCGCCTTGGGACATTTTACTTCATTAAAGGCGCTATATAAATGCAAGTTGTTGGTGTTCCAGGAGTAGACACTGTCTGGTGTTGGGTGCAGTTATTCCTGATCTGACAATAACTGGAAAAAACTCTCGAGTCTGAAATACATGCCCATTGCATAATGACAGAGTCCACTCCTAAAAGAGTTCACTCCTCCTTAAACAAAGTAACAGCTTTGAATGAAGTAGGAGCTGGGACCCCCAGTGATGAGTTTTCAGGGAGTTAGGAACGGCAGCGTGGAGCATCTTAGGGAGCAGAGCAGCAAAGACTCCATGGAGGAGTTTGAACCCATAGTTTGAGAACCATTCCCTTAGACCATCCCGCTCTTGGCAGGAACCAGAGTTTGTGATACAAGTGGCTAATGGGAGCCAGGTAACAGAATTTCCCTCTTCTATTCCTCTTCCCTTTGCTCCCTTCCAAAAGAAGCAGTCCATTGGTGACTGCAACGTATAACTTCCATACAAAATGAGTAGGCTGTCTCTTCACATGAATGTTGCCCTGTAGGAACAAGTCAGTTACTTTGTTGTAATCTGCTTCTTCACTTCTACTCAAGTTCTACAGTATGGAAGGCAGTCTGTCTTATTGGGAAGCCCTTCCATAGTAAAAACATTTAAAATACATAATTAAACCTGGTGCTTTTTCTCTTGCAGATGCTGGTGTCCGAAGAGTCCATTTTGTGTAATGACATTGTACTTAACTTCTTCTCGCCAAATGATCAAATTCGAGAATACTGGGGGTTGTTAACATCTCTGTTCACAGAGGATGATGAGGTACGTGCACACGATGCTCGGAGTTGTTTCTCTTTATGTTCTGAACCAGGTTTATTGTGTGAACAAGTTAAAAAAATGTTTTAAAAAGACTTAAACTGCAGCTACAGTTCTTATTTGTGTGCCATGAAAATCAATAGTTCTGGCTTTATGTTTATTATTGCCACTATTGCAATCGATACCTTTTCTCATGCTTATTGTAAACGATCCCTTCCACAGACTGGTTCGCCCTTCCTATGATGTAATCTTATTGGGCATCTCTGGGGTGAACAATTAACTAGTTATGCTGCTGATTTACCTCACTGAATCTAAAATGCAGAGCCTTGTACTCTCAGATTCTCTTCGCTAGATGGACAAATAGTACTCTGACAGACCACACATCGTGGGCTGTAAACTATGAATCAGATTTGTTAAGATTTAGCATTAGACAGGAGCAAGAGTAAACACAGATTTTGCTAGATTAGAGAAATAGAATTTAAACTACTCAATGATAACAATTGCTTCAAAATTTCAATAGCTCCTCTTAATTTGCCCTACATGTCCATGAGGAAAAGTTTGTCTGTGAAATCAGTTTTCTAGGTTGTTTTCCACCAGCCCACCTCATTCAGCCTGATGGGAAAAGATTCACCCATGATCCTAGTTATGGGGCAATAGTTATATCCACTTTGCTTCAAATCCCAAATGGAAATTAAGGACTATCAAATGGTATCCTTGACAATTAGTCAAAACATGTGATGATATGCAGACTACCATCCGCAAAACAGCAAGTACCACAAAACCAAGCAATCAAATTCTCAAATAATTTCTGCACACTAATTTTGACTGCAATTTTTCAACACAAGGATAAGTACATACAAGAGAGGCTATTTGGCCCATCTAGCTCCTCAGAAGGTTACAATCCCCATCACAACATCTGCACCTTGAATGATTCCAGAGCTTTTGTTTCTACGAGCCTCCCTGGAAGACCGTTCCAGATACTGATCACACTTTGTGGAAGAAAGTTCTTCTTGACATCAATCCTGAACTTGCTTTTTACCTGCAGTTCTGGTTTAACTTAAGTGCTTAGGTGTAACCTTTTCTATTCTACTTTATTATCTCTTATATCTTTTAACCCACCTCAAAGAGGCTCCCACCTGTTTCCAGCGGCAACGCTGATGGGCCTTGGGCGCGAAGTCCGGGGGTAAGTTTAATTTGGTCACTTTGGTCTTGCTACTATCCTGTTCCTGCTGAAAAACAGGCCAGTAAAGATATCAAGATACTTTGGGATAGCTTCTGTCCCACTCACTATATTGATAACAGCCCTGGCCAAAATTGCAAATAATATTCTTTGTGATTATGGCCAATGTACTCTTTCCTTGTACTCCTTTACCTTTCCCACACTATTCAACATGGTCACCTATGCTATCCTCCCCCATCACCTCTCCTTTGTTGCCTGGCTTTATGGGAATTCCCTTACGTTGTGCTATCAATGAATAGTACTTTATTTTTTTAATTAACTTCAATATAGTGCCAGCCTATCACCGAACTCCCATGCACTCACAAGATAATTACGAGTGAGGAAGGTCATTTGATCCATCTTAGTTCATCCATCCAGAAGGACCCTTAAGCCCCATCATTGTACCATTCTGTTGCATCTTAAATTATTCATAGAATCAGACAGCACAGCTGTTCCAGCTCTCTGAAAGAGCTACCAATTAGTCCCACTGCCCTGCTCTTTCCTCATAGTCCTGCAAATTTTTCCTTTTTAAGTATAGATCCAATTCCCTTTTGAAAGTTACTTTTGAAGCTGCTTCCACCACCCTTTCAGACAATGCATTCTAGATCATAACAACTCGCTGTGTAAAAAAAAAATCTCCTCATCTCCCCTCTGGTTCTTTTGCCAATTATCTTAAATCTGTGTCCTCTGGTTACTGACCCTCCGACCTGTAGAAACAGGTTCTCCCTATTTACCCTCATAATTTTGAACACCTCTATTAAATCTCCCCATAACCCTCTTTGCTCTAAGGAGAACAATCCCAGCTTCTCCAGTCTCTCCACATACCTGATAATCTAGGGTTTTTACCTCTACCACTCTATCCAGGGGTCCAATCCATCTATTGATCACTCTGTGTGAAGAAAAACTTTCTGATATTAATCCTAAATTTACCTTTTACTAGTTTGAACATGAACCCTTATACTGCTCTCTCATTTATATTTAAAGTAAGTTTCTGGATTTACCTCTTTCCATACCATTTAATTTCTTATATTCTATATCATCTCTCTGATGCCTCCTTGCAAGGGTGAAAAGCTCAAGTTCCTCCAGTCTTCCTTCATGACTTAGACATTTGACACTGGGCTTCAGCATTGTAGCTCTTCTCTAAACTGCCTCCAGCGCTACAACATTTTCTATGTGTCTTGGTGACCATTCAACTCAGTCATTTACCCTAATGCAAAACAACAGCAACAATAACAACTTGTGGCCCGTAGATGAGGAAGAGGATGGGGCTGAAGATAGATCCTTGGGGAACTCCAGAGGTTATGTTGCGGGGCGGGAAGAGAAGCCATTGCAGGAGATGCTCTGGCTAAGACTGGATAGGTAAGAGTAGAACGGAACAGAGGACAGTGAGGAGATGAAGTGAGAGAGCCCAAAGGTAAAGACTTTGATGCTGCAGAGCTGGAGATGCCTGCTTATATTAATATTCAAGGTTTCTGTAAAAGAAAGTGTAAAATCTTTATTAGACTCGGTGCATGATAATTTCAGTGTACTGATTTTTCACATATCTGTTGTATATCACAGGAATCCTATGCAGGCAGTGACACTTCTGAGGACCTATGTGACCTGGATGTAGATGATGTGGGAGGAGAAGTCGAGCCTCCAGGAACTAATCCAGAAAACAGGGAGACCCAGGCCTGGGAGTCTGTGGAATTTCAAACTTTTGAAAAATGCGAGTCAGATAAATATTTAGGCTTCAGAACCATTTCTGGAACTGAAAATCCAGTTGCAGCCGATTTACACCTAAACTGTGTGGATGGCCGTAAGAGAAGAAAGTGTGCTCCTCAGAAAAAGATTGAAAGAACTGCAGAGCAGCCAGAATGCATCTCAAGCCAACTTTGTGAACTCTTGGGAGAAATAATTTGTGCAGGTGAATTTTTTTTCTGAAGCAGAACTGCATTAATTTTCTAAATTTTTCTAAAATTGATTTAACAATTCATGGCTCTCCCCATAACACTATTTGTTCATGCTCACTTTTCCATACCATGTATTGCCATCATACCTTTATATGCGTGAAGTATCTAAGGATAGTATGGCTCAGGGTTAACTTTTTTTTAATTTGTTCATGGGACGTGGGCGTCGATGGCAAGGCCATCATTTATTGCCCATCCCTAATTGCCCTTGAGAAGGTGGTGGTGAGCCGCCGCCTTGAACCGCTGCAGTCCGTGTGGTGAAGGTTCGCCCATTGTGCCGTTAGGTAGGGAGTTCCAGGATTTTGACCCAGCGACGATGAAGGAACGGCGATATATTTCCAAGTCGGGATGGTGTGTGACTTGGAGGGGAACGTGCAGGTGGTGTTGTTCCCATGTGCCTGCTGCCCTTGTTCTAGGTGGTAGAGGTTTCGGGTTTGGGAGGTGCTGTTGAAGAAGCCTTGGCGAGTTGCTGTAGTGCATCCTGTAGGTGGTACACACTGCAGCCACGGTGAAGGGAATGAATGTTTAGGATGGTGGATGGGGTGCCAATCAAGCGGGCTGCTTTGTCCTGGATGGTGTCGAGCTTCTTGAGTGTTGTCGGAGCTGCACTCATCCAGGCAAGTGGAGAGTATTCCATCACACTCCTGACTTGTGCATTGTAGATGTTGGAAAGGATTTGGAGAGTCAGGAGGTGAGTCACTTGATGCAGAATACCCAGCCTCTGACCTGCTCTTGTAGCCACAGTATTTGTGGCTGGTCCAGTTAAGTTTCTGGTCAATGGTGACCCCCAGGATGTTGATGGTGGGGGATTCGGCGATGGTAATGTCGTTGAACGTTAAGGGGAGGTGGTTAGGCTCTCTCTTGTTGGAGATGGTCATTGTCTGGCGTGAATGTTATTTGCCACTTATCAGCCCAAGCCTGGATGTTGTCCAGGTCCTGCTGCATGCGGGCACGTACAGCTTCATTATCTGAGGGGTTGCGAATGGAACTGAACACTGTGCGATCATCAGTGAACATCCTCATTTCTGACCTTTTGATGGAGGCAAGCTCAATAATGAAGCAGCTGAAGATGGTTGGGCCAAGGACACTGCCCTGAGGAACTCCTGCAGCAATGTCCTGGGGCTGAAATGATTGGCCTCCAACAACCACTACCATCTTCCTTTGTGCTAGGTATGACTCCAGCCACTGGAGAGTTTTCCCCCGATTCCCATTGACTTCAATTTTACTAGGGCTTCTTGATGCCACACTTGGTCAAATGCTGCCTTGATGTCAAGGGCAGTCACTCTCACCTCACCTCTGGAATTCAGCTCTTTTGTCCATGTTTGGACCAAGGCTGTAATGAGGTCTGGAGCCGAGTGGTCCTGGCGGAACCCAAACTGAGCATTGGAAGGCAGGTTATTGGTGAGTAAGTGCCGCTTGATGGCACTGTTGACGACACCTTCCATCACTTTGCTGATGATTGAGAGTAGACTGATGGGGTGGTAATTGGTCGGATTGGATTTGTCCTGCTTTTTGTGGACAGGACAGAGCTGGGCAATTTTCCACATTGTCGGATAAATGCCAGTGTTGTAGCTGTACTGGAACAGCTTGGCTAGAGGCACAGCTAGTTCTGGAGCACAAGTCTTCAGCACTACAGCCTGGATATGGTCGGGGCCAAAGCCTTTGCTGTATCCAGTGCACTCAGCTGTTTCTTGATATCATGTGGTTGCCTACTGTACATTCATAACCTCTCTGTTATGACTGACAGATTGCATAGATAAGGCTAAAATCATTAATCGAGTTTATTACAAGAGAATTTTTTGTGAAATTTGTTTGTTCTCAGGATGTGGGTGAAGCTGGTGGTGGACTTTCTTGAACTGTTGCAGTCCTTGTTATGGTGCTATCATGATGGTGTTAGGTGGGGAATTCCGTGATTTTAACCTAGTGACAGTTAATTAAAGATGTGGAGATGCCGGTGATGGACTGGGGTTGACAATTGTAAACAATTTTACAACACCAAGTTATAGTCCAGCAATTTTATTTTAAATTCACAAGCTTTCGGAGACTTCCTCCTTCCTCAGGTAAATGTTCAGGTGATACGTGCCCAAGTCAGGTGATACGTGCCCAAGTCAGGATGGTGTGTGACTTGGAGGTGATGATGTTCCCATGACATTGCTGCTCTTGTCCTTCATGGTGGTAGAGGTTGCAGGGCTGTCAGGTGCTAGTGAAGTAAGCTTGGTGAGTTGCTGCAGTTTATATAGTAGATTGTGTATGCGGCAGCCACAGTGTGCCAGTGGTGATGAGGGTGGATATTGAGTATAGTGGCGAGGGACCAATCAAGTTGACTATTCTGTTCTGAATGATGGCAAGCTTCTTAAGTGTTGCTGAAACTGCATTCATCCAGATGAGTGATGAGTGTTCCAAAACACTCTTGACTTCAGCCTTGTCAATAGTAGAGAGGTTTTGAGGGTTCAGGAGGTGATATGCTAATTGCAGAATGCCCAGGTCGGCTTGCTCTTGTAGCCATGGTGTTGCTATGGCTGATCCCATGGCACTATTTCCAAAAAGAGCAGGGGAATTCTTCCCGGTGTCCTGGCCAATAGTTAACCTTCAATCAACATCTAAAAACAGATTATCTGGTCATTACCTCATTGCTGTTTGTGGGATCTTGCTGTGCGCAAATTGGCTGCTGCATTTCCTACATTACAACAGTGACTACACTTCAAAAGTACTTCATTGGCTGTAAAGTGCTTTGGGATGTTCTGAGGTTGTGAAAGGCGCGATAGAAATTCAAGTCTGTCTGTCTGTCTTTTCCTTTTCTTTCTTTTTGACGAAGGAACTAATGCCAGGAATCATATTGGCACAACAAAATATGTGTATGCCCCAAAGAATCTTCAGCCAATAACTGGCCCCTCTACAAATAATTTTTTTGACATTTGATTGTACTAGTAAAACTAGCTCCACAACTAGGATGAGGAATCAAGGAGCAGCTGCGTTTACAATGTAATATCTCTGTGGTCAGTTCCTTTGTTGTGAGGAAGAAACATGTCCCACAGTTTGCTCACCATATATTCCTGCAACAAATTCTGTGAGACTGCAACTAAACAATCGGCTTTCTTTTCTATCCCAAAGGCAGTGACTCGGAAAGCTGGGGTGATATTCGGGCAGCCGTAGCCCTCTAGAAAGCCCTCACCCAAGAGGCTGTTCCGCAAGTGAGCATAGATCGTGCTTGTCAACAGGCTGCAGAACTATTAGGGGCAACACAGCCAAACCTGATCCTGCCCTTGTCTGATGCCCATACATGCATTTTCCAGTAGGGATCAATGGACAGTGATCCAGAATTCTAATTTGATCATTACCAGGTTAAAATGGTTGCTAATTGAATTAGTTTTGTCAAATGGAATGTTTCCCCTCTTAAAGAGTATTTCCAGGATAAGATCCTACCTTGGAGTATCCCAGACTGCGCATTCATAAAATGCAACTTTATATTCAAACTTATTTCAAAATGAAGTACAAAGATTAAAAAGCCAACTGCAGATTGGAGTCAGTGCCTTGACCCTTCAGAGGTTAGATGTTCAGACATGACCTCCCAGCATTTGCCATTCAGTTACTGCTTTTAATGGGGGTCGCACTTGTGCGGGGGAAGGGGAGAGAAGGAGATTCTGGGAGACTGAGGACCAACATTACACCTGAGGATTCACCCTCGAAGCCCTTTGGTAGAGCCATACTCTGGAGTATATTCTTTTTATCAATCAATGGTTAGTTCAAAAAATTTCAGACACTTTGGAATAGTTCACTGCCACATTTAGTTGACTGCTATTTCAACCAACTCTTCTCAACATGTAAATCACATGTTTATCACATATTGATGTTAAAGCAACTGTATCTGTGGAGGGATGAATGCCAAGATGTGTGTGGGGGGGAAAAAACTCTACTGGTTTGTCAAATTGCGGTAGTTGGTTTTATTTAGTTAAAGGTATACAATCTCTCCCTCTTTCCTCTCTATAGTGATCTCACTGGGCCCCCTGTAGTTTTGAGAATGGGTGGGTGTCCTCTCATGGTCCCTTTTAATGCCGTTGTTCAGGTGGAAAATGTCGGCCACTGGTGGCTACTTTTTCTCCTTGCCTATCCCCACCAACAGCATCTTGCAGATAAAATTGGGAACTTGGTAGTACTGGTGAAATGAACCTGCACCCTACCTTTCTGTCACGTTATATAATGGCGTTCTGCTGTGGCTCCTTTCACATTACATATTACATAGAAATACATGGAATTTACAGCACAGAAACAGGCCATTCGGCCCAACTGGAGTATGCTGGTGTTTATGCTCCATATGAGCCTCCTCCTACCCTACTTCACCTACCCCATTTAGCATAACCTACTATTCCTTTCTCCCTCATGTACTTATCTAGCTTCCCCGAGGAATTTATTAGTGACTATCTTATGGCTCTTTAAAATTGATAGGGTGGACATAAAGAAAATGTTTCCACTTGTGGGGGAGTCCTAAATTATGAAATTGGGAACTTGGTAGTACTGGTGAACTGAACCTGCGCCCTACCTTTCTGGCATATTATATATTGGCGTTCTGCTGTGGCGTTCACCAGTGGAGACATTGTTACATTACTTATGATAGAAGAGCACAGTTTGAACAATATTTGATCTGGAATGCATTGCTTGAAAGGGCGGTGGAAGCAGATTCAATAGTAACTTTCAAAAGGGAATTGGATAAATACTTGAAAAGGAATAATTTGCAGGGCTATGGGGAAAGAGCAGGGGAGTGGGACTAATTGGATAGCTCTTTCAAAGAGCTGGCACAGGCAAAATGGGCTGAATGGCCTCCTTCTGTGTTGTATGATTCTATGACTAACTACGCTTAATGTATCAGCCTATTTGTGATATAATTGCATGAATGTATCTCCCAGACATTTTAGTGATAAATGTTTCTTTCCATTGCAGAGAGTAGCAATGTCAACAGAACAATTCTACTATTGGTAAAATCTTTCCTGCAAAAGTAAGTGGCTTATAATTAACGTATTTAAAAGTTGGACAACACTAGGTTCTAGTTAATACTGACGTAAACAAAATATTTCAAAATGCAGACTCTCATAGTTCACTGAATTCTGGTTCACACTCGAAACTCGAAAACAGCTCAATCTACTTCCATTAGCTATTGAAATTGAGTAATTTGCTTGCATCACCAAATCTGTTTACCAGTACCACACCTGATTTTTTTTATATATATAAAAAGAAAACCTTCCAATTCCCTTCTAATTGCTACCATACATTAGCTTATCTTTAAAAGGCATGACTGCACTCAAAGGCTTCACTCCGGTAGTACAGTAGTACAGTCATTTCAACAATGCTGTATTAAAATTCCTGATATTCCTTTGGTCTTCCCTTTTTGTTTTAGAAGTGCACATGTCCTTTTGCTATTTAAGGTAATCTCCACGAGCTTTAATACTTTGTTATCTGACGGCTCATGGGTTTCCTTTACTCCAAAATTGAGTCTATCCACTTAGTTGCCTCCGACTACGCCACAATACTCTGTAGCTTTTCAGCTATCACTGCCTTAGCGCTCATCTCTTCAATTAAACCCACCACCTGCTCCGTTAACCCTACCTCCACCCCCCCACCCAACTCCCCACGATCCGTTTGCTGACTACTTAGATACCCCTCCATGGCCCAATGCTCTCTCACCTGCTCACTTTCCTCAGGCACTGTTTTCTCACTTCTCCTTCAAAAACAGCTGTCATCACCCCCTCCATTAGAAAGCCTACCTTTGACACCTTTGTCCTCTTCAACCACTATTCCATCTCCAACCTCTATTTCCTCTCTCAAATTCCAGAATATGTCATTGTCACCTAACTCCACACCCATCAGTCCCTGGACAAAGTCACCAATAACATTCTGACCTCCTTGACACGGTTGACCACACCAAAAAAAAACCTCCAGATACTTTGGAATAGTTGCTAGCTAATTTAACCAACTCTTCTCAACATGTAAATCGCATGTTTCCAACAAAAGAAAATTGATTTTGAGGGATATTTACCATTCCTTGTTCCCTATTAACCTGGTTTAAAAAAAAACAAAGATTAATTAGGGCTTAATTTTCTACCTATTGGTTATGAATGCATGGAAAGTCTAGCCCTGAGTGGCCTCTATGCTGTGTGACTCAGTGATTCACCGTGTTAGAGCACCAATGTGCTGTGGCAGCTAACAAATTTGTGCTTGCAAATCCTTTGATGGTGTGTGTCCGCTCTCAGTCACGGTATGCCCCAAAGGAGGCTGGACACTTCCTAACAGGGAGAAAGAAAAATCAAAATCAGATCATTCTCCATATCACCTTGCAAGCAGATAAAATGAGAAATGACCTTGGAAAATGCAAAAAGGTCTCTGACTTCAGAGTACAATACAGCAATTTAATTCTATCCAAATGTAATTCCAAGGCAAAAATCTATTGAGCTATAAAATGATATTGATGATTTGAATTCAGTGTTCCAATATTGGAATAGAGGTTGGAACTGTGCAATTGAAGTTCTGCTCTAGTTTCGATGGTCTATATTTGATTAACTGTTGCATTTTAACAATAACATTAGGATTCATGTCAATTTCTTCAGGAAAAAACAAATTTGAAATAATCAAGCTTAATATTTTCATTCAAAATAAGAAATGAAAACCCTTTGTGTTTGGTTTACAAAGTCATTTCTGTTGTGTAGCTTTAAACATATGTCGGAAATTATTTTTTGGGGATTCTTGAATTAAACTAACATAACTCTGTTATTGTTGGTGCATTTTAAATGTAAACGCTAGGTTGATTGTGAGATGTGTCTTCGTACACTAGTTATACCAAATTAACTATTCCCTGATTAGTGGAAGCTGATTGACTAAAGCCCCTATAATAGAGCAGATTAAAACATCTGTATGCTAATCAAAGTTGTTACATGCAGAGACAAAAGCTAACCAAATGTTCAAAGTATCCAAACTCCTATATGTGTTGGAACACTTAAATAATGTACTATACCTCTCAACACAAAATGTATCTGTTCTTTTGTTGATTGAACTGTAGCGGTGATATACCCGTTTTAGAACCATAGGACCATAGAAAAGATACAGCACAGAAGGGGGCCATTCGGCCAATCGTGTCCGCGCTGGCTCGAAGAACAACCAGGTGCCCATTCTAATCCCACCTTCCAGCACCCGGTCCGTAGCCCTGCAGCTTACAGCACTTTAGGTACAGGTCCAGGTACTTTTTAAAAGAGTTGAGGGTCCCTGCCTCTACCACCAACACGGGCAGCGAATTCCATACACCCACCACCCTCTGGGTAAAAAAGTTTTTCCTCATGTCCCCTCTAATCCTTCCGCCAATCAGCTTAAATCTATGTCCACTTGTTCTTGAACTCTCCGCTAGGGGAAACAGGTACTTCCTGTCTACTCTATCTAGGACCCTCATAATTTTGTACACCTTAATCAAGTTTCCCCTCAGCCTCCTCTGCTCCAAGAAAAACAACCCCAGCCTATCCAATCTCTCCTTGTAGCTGCAATTTTCAAGCCCTGGCAACATTCTTGTAAATCTTCTCTGCACTTTCTCCAGAGCAATTACGTCCTTCCTGTAATGTGCTGACCAGAACTGCACACAAAACCTTACCAGCGTTTTATACAGTTCCATCACTACATCCCTGCTTTTGTATTCTATACTCGGCTAATAACGGAGAGCATTCTGTATGCCTTCTTCACAACTTTATCGACCTGTACTGCCACCTTCAGGGAGCTGTGCACATGCACTCCAAGGTGAGAGTCTCTCACTTCCTCTACCCCTCTCAATATATTCCCATTTACTGCGTATACCCTTTTACTGTTTGCCCTCCCTAAGTGCATTACCTCACACTTCTCTGGGTTGAACTCCATTTGCCACTTTTCCACCCACTCCACCAACCCATTGATATCTTCTTGGAGTTTACAGCTATCCTCTTCACTATCAACTACACACCCAATTTTTGTGTTGTCTGCAAATTTGCCAATCATGCCCCCTGCATTCAAGTCCAAATCATTAATATATACCACAAACAGCAAGGGACCCAACACTGAGCCCTGTGGCACACCACTGGAAACGGATTTCCATTTGCAAAGACATCCATCAACTTTTACCCTTTGTTTCCTGTTATCAAGCCAATTTTGGATCCAATTCGCCACATTTCCCTGTATCCCATGGGCTTTTACCTTTCTGACCAGTCTGCCATGTGGGACCTTGTCAAATGCCTTCCTAAAATCCATGTAGACAACACCCACTGCACTACCTTCACCAGTCCTCTTGTCACTTCCTCAAAGAATTCAATCAGATTTGTAAGGCATGACCTTCCCTGAACAAATCCATGCTGACTATCCCAGATTAAACCATGCCTTTCCAAGTGACAGTTTATCCTATCTCTCAGTATTGATTCTAATAATTTGCCCACCACCGAGGTAAGACTGACTGGCCTATAATTGTTCGGCCTTTCCCTCGTACTCTTTTTAAACAATGGTACTACATTTGCAGTCTTCCAGTCCTCCGGTACCTCCCCTGTATCTAGTGAGGATTGGAAAATGATCCTCAGAGCATCCGCTATTTCCTCTCTGGCTTCCTTCAATAGCCTAGGAAACAATCCATCCGGCCCTGGTGACTTATCAACTTTCAAGGATTCCAGTCCCTCTAGTACTTCCTCTCTCATTACGTTTACCTTATCCAATATTTCACACCTCTCCTCTTTAATTACTATGTCCGAATCATCCCTTTCCTTTGTGAATACGGAGACAAAATATTCATTTAAAACCCTACCCACGTCCTCTGCTTCTACATACAAGTTACCCTTATCATCCCTGATAGGTCCCACCATTTCCTTAGCTATCCTCTTGTTCTTAATGTACTGATAAAACATCTTGGGGTTTTCTTTAATCTTACTAGCTAATATTTTTTCATGCCCTCTCTTTGCTTTCCTTATTTCCTTTTTTACGTAATCCCTGTACTTTCTATACTCCTGTAGGCTTTCTGCAGTATTTAGTTTTCTGTGACAGTCATAAGCTTTCTTTTTCTGCTTTATCTTGCCCCGTATACTTCTAGACAACCAGGGGGCTCTAGATTTGGCAGTGCCACCCTTTTTCTTTGAGGGGACGTGTCTGCATTGTACCCGTAGAATTTCACTTTTTAGTGCCTCCCACTGGCTTGCCACTGATTTCTCCTCAAGTAGCTGTGTCCAGTCCATTTCTGCCAAATCACCTCTTAGTTCTGTAAAATTTGCCTTCCACCAATTTAAAACATTTACTCCTGATTTAACTCTGTCCTTTTCCATAATAATGCTAAAACTAACTGAATTGTGGTCACTATCCCCAATATGGTCACCCACTGTCACTTCACCCACTTGCCCATCTTCATTTCCCAGGACTAAATCTAGAATTGCACCCCCTCTTGTTGGGCTTGTCACGTACTGGCTACAAAAGGTCTCCTGGACACCGATCAAGAATTTTGCTCTCTCTGTGTCCCTCACACTGTTTGAATCCCAGTTGATGTTAGGGTAGTTGAAGTCCCCTACTATTATTGCCCTCTTATTTTTGCACTCAGAAATTTGCCTACATATTTGTTCTTCTATCTCCCTTTCACTATTTGGGGATCTATAGTACACTCCTAGTAGTGAGACTGCCCCTTTTTTTATTTCTTAACTCAACCCATATGGCCTCGATTGATGATCCATTTAGCATATCATCCTTTCTCACAACTGTAATTGATTCTTTAACCAACAATGCTACCCCCCCCCCCTCCTTTTTTATCACCCACTCTATCCTGCCTGAAAACTCTATATCCAGGGATATTGAGCTGCCAATTATCCCCCTCTTTAAACCAGGTTTCCGTTATAGCAATGATATCATGCTGCCATGTGTCTATCTGTGCCCTTAGCTCATCTGCTTTGTTTGTAATACTCCTTACATTGAAGTATATACCTTTTACCCCGTCAAATTCCTGTGCTGAACACTATTTAACCTTTGCTTCTTTTGCCTTCCTGAGTCGCTAACTATGTTACTAACTGCTTTTCTACTTCCCGTTTCCTGGTCTGAATTTGTCCTATCCGTGCCTGCCCTTTGGTTCCCATCCCCCTGTCATACAAAACCCTCCCCAACAGAACTAGCAAATGCCCCCGTGAAGATATTGGTCCCGGTTTTGCCCTGATTCTTTTTGGAATGAGTTACATTTTGATGCTTAGAATTGTATTTCTTTTATAGGTATCTTCAGAAAAAGCTCGACCAGTTCTTCAATAAAGAACAGATGACTATATGCATAGACCGTCTAAGAGAGACTTTGTGGCCTAATGGGAAGCCTGCAGAGCCACCTCCAAATAGGACAAATGAAGAAAAAGCCTTTGCTAAAGAAAGAGCTGAAGAATTACTGCAGAACAGAGTTTCAGGTAAAGCTCAGTGATAAAGAATTTTATTTTCTTTCAGTCATCGGGAGTCATGGGTGGGCTCAGTCATCAGGGAGGGGTCGGGGGTCATCGCGGAGAGTGGTCAGAGATCGTGTTTGGGGGGGGTCGGATATTATGTGGGGAGGGTCAGAGATCAGGTGGGGGGGGGTCGGAGACTATGTGGGGGTCGGTCGATCACGTTTGTAGGATTGCTGCAGGTAGGCTTGTTGGACCTGAGGGAAGCACTCCTGCTCCTCAGGGCCCACAAGCTGTACTATAAAGGCACTTACCTGCTGTTTCGGGCCTTCTCGCCTCCTCTCACGTGGCGTGAAGTAGAAGGCCCGGGAATCCCGGCCTCCAGGGGTTAAAAACAAAAAAATCTGTAAAAATCGAGGCCTGCAGCCTCCTTGAAAGCTTTTAATGACCGACCCGCCTCCTGAGAACGGGTTGGTTGCTCGTCCCGCCTCCGTTAAAATCGGAAGTGGGTGGGTTGGGGGCGGGTTTTAGATTTTTTAAAATTATCACTGCCCCCGCCTGCAACCCACCCATTTTTCCCAGTTAAAATCATGCCCTATATCTCCCAATACCTCTCATAACCTTCTATCAAATTTTCACCAGGTGCTTATCAACTCTGATACACAGCCCCCACCACCTCTCGTGACAGTCCATTCCATACATTCACCACCCTCTGTATGAAGTAGATAAATCTAAGCTGACTTTTCACCCTCCCTCATCTAAGTTGGAGGCTACGCCCTCTAATAGTAGAATCTGTAACTATGTTAAACATTTTAGTTTTTATCTTGTCAATGAACCGATTAACTTTCTGATTCAGAGGCAAGAGTGCTACAATTGAACCAAGCTGACACTTGGATTCTCTAAGTGTTCTTGGCGTTGGAAGCAATCCTGTAGATTTAGCGATGGACTCCAAAATTCTACCAGCTCGATATAGCCCTAGTTGTTAAACTTAGAAAATACATCTCCGTGCTTGTGAATTTCCCTAATAATGTTCACTGAGGCAATTGTGATTCAGAGCTTGTCATGTTCTTTGGAGTTCACATATAAATAAAAGCCTCTGAATAATTGTCCTTCGTTGATACAGATTATTTGTGAGAAACAAAAACCCATGAAAGATGTTTGGATAAGCATGAAGTTGCTGAATGTCATTTATGACTTCTGGCTGATTTCTGTATGCTTATTAACTGGTTTGAAGTTTAGTTAGTTGCTGAAATTTCTGGCAATAGGTTCACATTGGAAATTGTGATATTTCAATTTTGGGTGCCATCTTTGGACAAAGGAATGCTTAAAAATGTAAGCAATTAAGCCAAGTAGCATTTCTAAATGGAATTGGTTAGCGAATAATACATATTCATCAATGAGACAGCTTCCAAGTACAATGTGGACAATAATTAGTTGCCTTTATATAGGGTGAGAATTATGCTAGTGATGTCAGCTCTTGATATTTGAGGAGTTGGACAACACCAGGTTATAGTCCAACAGCTTTATTTGAAATCACAAGCTTTCGGAGCTTTCCTCCTTCATCACCCTAATTTCCAGCTGCTTTTCTCTGCAGGCCGGGACATTCTGCAATCCATCAGACCTGATTTGTCTGGTTACAATATAGCACTTCAATTTTTTTTAACCTCACCGTTTAGGTCACACTGTAAGCTTCAGCAGCTTAAATTTACTCGCCAATAATTTCCACGCAGGTTCTCCCACCGTAAATTGGCATAAATGGTCGTTTACGCTGTAACTCTGTGGTTTCTGCAGAAGTTACCGAAGGAAATTGGGCAATCGCCATAGAAATGCTGCCCCCCTCAGGTGGACGTAAGAGACCCCATGACGCAATTCGAAGAAGAGCAGTGCGTTCTCCCCGGTTCCCTGACCAATATTTGTCCCTCAACCAATATTACTAAAACAGCTTATCTGGTCATTATGTCGTTGCTGTTTGTGGGACTGTTTTTATGCAAATGATCTCCCACATTTCCTTCATTACAACAGTGACTACACTTCAAGTCTTTAATTGGCTGTATAGCGCTTTGGGACATCCTGAGGTCGTGAAAGACGCTATATAAATGCAAGTTTTTTTTTATCAAAGTAAGGAAAACTGCTTGCTTGGCTCAGTTGGTGGTACTCTTGCCTTTGCATTAGAACCACTATCTAGGCTGACACTCCAATGCAGTACTGAGGAAGAGGTGCCATCCATTGACTGAAATGTGAAGCCAGCCTGTCTGTGTCTCTGAGCTCAGGTCTTTCCCTTAGAGAAGTAGCTGTGTGACCTTGGGTTTTAACCCCTCACATTCTGTTTGTAGCAATACAATAAAATATTTGTTTAAAAACTCAGCACAGATCATTTTTGTCACATGCTCACTGCCCTAACCTGCTAAACTATTGGCGAATGTTAATTGTATAATGTGATTTATATCAATTAGTGTTAATTGTATTCAGGTGGTGTGTGTCAATTGGGGACTGTCTTGTATCCTTTTTATATGAGAGCTTATCTAGGGTGTGGTGTGTGTGTAAGGTGTATCTCTGTGAATAAAGGCTTGGAAGCAACTGAAGATCAGGCTCTAGTGTTCTATCCTTCACCACCTGGCTATCCAGTCCACCAGATACCAGTTTCTAGTCAGAAGCAAAATACTGCGGATGCTGGAAATCTGAAATAAAAACAGAAAATGTTGGAAATACTCAGCAAGTCAGGCAGCATCTGTGGGGAAAGAAACAGAATTAATGTTTCAGGTCAAAGACCTTTAGTCAGAACTGTTCTGATGAAAGATCTTCAACCTGAAACATTAACCCTGTTTCTTTCCCCACAGGTGCTGCCTGACTTGCTGAGTATTTCCATCATTTTCCGTTTTTATTCCAGTTTCTATAACTGATTCGTATTAACAGTTAAAATTCTTAAATTGTCGATGCAGCCCAGTGACCCCTGATTATTGGATGGACCCGTTGCATTGCTGTGTGGTGGGATGTAAGTTTTTCCCTCAGTCTTCCCCATATTGCTCCCTCTGTCTAGGAAGAATGGACGTTTATGGGAGAGTCGAGCATTGGCAAAAGGCTGAGAAATGCTCTTCAGCCAGTTATTATATGCTGATTGATTTATCATCTCCCTGTCTTTTTGGTCAGGGGAATAATCGTGTTGCCTGGAGTGTTGTGGACAGGTGTCACTGAAAGTTTGAACACTAATATGCTTTTATTTTACTAACCTTGGGAACTGATTGGCAGAGCACACTGGCCTTTCACTTCTGCAGCCTGGGTTCAAATCCAACCCGGACAAGTGGGATGAAAGTCTCTGTTGACTGTAAGGATTGTAGGCAAAATTAGTTCCTAAGTTAGTTACCACACCGTCATTAATTGGTGCAAAATTGCAGTCTCATTTGGAAAGGTCAGGGTACATTTTCCTGAGGGTTAGAGCTGAGGCACATTAGTCAGGGCAGTGTGAAGGGAACTTTGCTCTGCAATTGGCTGTGCTATACCTGACTAGAGGGTGCTGGATGCTGACAGTGAAAACACAATTGGGTGGTGGGTGTAGAGTGTTCTATATCTCATGACAAAATCCCCCCCTCACAAAAAAGTGTCATCCATTATTACGAGCCCGTTGAGGTCATGAATTTACAGAAGGTATTTTGTGTGACCGAAATCCTGGATTTTGGATCCTGGAAAGGACATTCAGTTCCTGGAAATTTCAATAGCATCATTTTCAGAGGCACTCTGTCAATTTACAGTGATAATTAACCATTACTGTGGACTCAATCTGTTTACCAATCTCCTTACAATTACTGTTCTTTCCCAGCAGTGATCTCCTTGTTGCATGGCCTTCACTGGCCTGTTTGAATTGTTGAACTCTATGTATGTGTTTTTTTTAACAAAAATATTTTTAAAATGAAAGTTTGAAATATGTGACTTTTTTTCTTTTTAAGTTTAGGACAACAGTTGACATTTACCATGTTTTGTTTATTTCAGCTTTACCGCCTTTTCTTTTAAATAAAAAGGCAAATGCCAGAACTTTGTTTGCCATATTTCAAGATGCAGAAACCAATAAGAGACTTGTATATGTAAGTACCACAAAATGTTCTAAAGTTTCTTGTACAACATGTAGTTTTCGACTGGGACAAAATTTGATTGTCAGCCATGGCTGTTACATCACTTTCGTCTCTGAGTCAGAAGGTTGTGGGTTCAAGTCCCACTGCAGAGACTTAAGCACATAATCCAGGCTGACACTTCCAATGCAGTACTGAGAGTGCGCTGCACTGTCGGAGGTGCCATCTTTCTTATGAGACGTTGAACCAAGGCCCCATCTGCCCTGTCAGGTGGGTATAAAAGATCCAATGACACTGTTCGAAGAAGTGCAGGGGAGTTCTCCCGATGTCCTGGCCAACATTTATCTCTCAACCAACACTACTATGAACAGATTATCTGCTAATTTTTTCTCATTGCTGTTTGTGGGATCTTGCTGTGCACAAATTGGCTGCCGCGTTTCCTACATTACAACAGTGACTACACTTCAAAAGTATTTCATTGGCTGGAAAGCGCTTTGGGATGTCCTGAAGTCATGAAAAGTGCTATAAAAATGGAAGTCCTTTCTTCCCTTCTTTCTTTCGAGTAACACCATCTAATGCGTTCTCCTTTGTGATCATATTTTCTCTCGATTCAAAAATATATTGTATTCTTGAATTGAAAATCAATGACCCAGGAGGCATTGCAAAGTATAACTGAGGTCAATCTCTCAATCCTTTACAACTTGGCTCAATTAAAGTGTAAAGTTTTTGAATCTACGTAGATTGAATGGGGTAACAAGTGCAGATCAGGTTGGGGAGGGGATTGGGAATACTTTAAGGAGAACAGCAGCCCAAGGCAGAAACGTAGAGATGTAAGGATGGATGAGTGTTGTTTAAGATTTACTTGTGTAGGTTGGGAAGTATGTGTACAGAGCTTTCTCTTAGGAGATTAATGATTGAGTGCTATCTGTAATAGTGTTGATTATGCATAGTCTTACAGAAGTATCAGAATTAAAAGTTTAACATTTCTTATGTTAATATGGGATGAGAGGGTTGTCCTATGAGGAGAGATTGAGTAGAATGGGCTTATAATCTCTGGAGTTTAGAAGAATGAGAGGTGATCGCATTGAAAGGTATAATATTCTTAGAGGGCTTGGCAGGGTAAATGCGGCAAGAATGTTTCGCCTGGCTGGAGAGTCTGGAACTGGGGGGGCATAGTCTCAGGATAAGGGGTCGGCCATTTAGGACTGAGATGAGGAGGAATTTCTTCACTCAGAGGATGGTTAATCTTTGGAATTCTCTACTTCAAAGGGCTGTGGATGCTCAGTTGTTGTGTATATTCAAGGCTGAGATTGATAGATTTTTGGACTCTAAGGGAATCAAGGGATATGGGGATCGGGCAGGAAAGTGGAGTTGAGGTTGGCCATGATCTTATTGAATAGCAGAGCAGGCTCGAGGGGCCATATGGCCTACTCCTGCTCCTATTTATTATGTTCTTAATATAAGAATGTTTAGAAAGAAAAGATTGTTGGGTCTCAACCCATCTTTCCCTTTTTCCTGGTACAACCCTCACTCTAACCCTCAAATATTCAAATGCTCTATGGCACATCTTGAGCCCTGTTCAGACCATAGGAAGCCATCTGTTGAATAGGATTCGATTTTTATCTTTAATCTTTTTCACTCAATTGAGTCTCCATGATTATGACCTGCTGTCTCCCTGGTGTTATTGTGATTGTCATTTGGACTTGGGGGTTTCATAGGCTATCCCCAAGATGCATTTATTATAGCATCACACACTAACATTTATTCTTCAAAAATCAGCTTATAAAGTTGCTTTGTATAAAGTGTCTTGCTTAAAAGTGCTATTGGTCAGTCCCAGGGTCAGTTAACATGCTTTAATTAGGACATGACAAAATAAAATAAAGGGGACATTAATTCATTTTGTATTTCTGTTCTGTCGTAAAGATGTAGGTTAATCAGATGGGTTTTTTTGTGTGTTTTTATACAGAACGTGCTGGTGTTTCTGTTGTTTGAACTCATCCCTGGGATAAAGGTTTCTTGGAATGGTGATGTAATGCCTTGTTTGAAAAATTTAGATGTCGATGAGTTAAATGATAAACCACTATAAGAACAAATGAAATAGAAAAACACCTGGATCAAACAATAATATCCATAAACAATGCCAAAAATTAGAAATGTACTTGGCGAAAGCTATCCTGCGACTGCATCGTTTCCTCTTCTCCATCTGATCGGTAGACGATGAAGGCAGTGAAATGCTTGTGGGAGCCGCAATGTTTTTTGCAGTCCTTTTCCATCAATGAATCTACTTCTGTGGCATTGTCAGATATTGATTGTTAAACCTTGTACTTTAAAGGTCAATTATATTTCAGGATTACCTGCCACTACTACTTCCCCAACATTTGCAGGTTATCCGCAAATGCTTCAAAGTTACACAAGGGATTGGACATTTACTGCAGTGTGAAGTCATCAAGCCAGTGAACTTGCCTGGTTCATTCAAGTCCACTATATATACAGAGAATCCTGTGTACCTCTGATTTCTGCTCTGTGTGGAAGTTGTTGGTGGATTGAAAGTGATCTCTTTCCGGAGACTCTTGTCTGGTCTGATGTTGCAGTGGCTCTGATCTGAACTTGCAAGTAATTCCCATTGGTTTGCTTCCTGGATTTTATTATGCTATTCTTGTACTCCTGAAAGCAATCTTTCCCTTGGACAAATCATTGACTACAACTGGAGACCAGTTGAATTTCATTCTCCCCACCATCACATTTCTGGTTCTGCCTTTTCACTCCACCATGTATACAGAGAATACTGTGTGCCTTTGAAGGGCCATCGGCCTGAAACGTTAACTCTGTTTCTCTTTCCACGGATGCTGTCTGACCTGCTGAGTGTATTCCAGCATCTTCTGTATTAATTTCTGCCTTTTTACTGTTGTGCGAACAGCGGCTGCTTGTGTCAGAAAAAAGTCCTTTTTTCTACCTCCTTCTCGGCTCTTGCTTCCTGCTCCCAATTTCCTTCTCCCCACCGTTGGTGGCCGTGCCTTCAGCTGCCTAGGCCCTAAGGTCTGGAATTCCCTCCCTAAATCTCGCCGCTTCTCTAACTCTCTCTCCTTTTAAGACGCTCCTTAAAACCGACCTCTTTGACCAAGCTTTTGGTCACCTGCCCTAATATCCCCTCTTCTAGCTCGGTGTCAAATTTTATCTGATTACCACCCCTGTGAAGTGTCCTGGGACATTTTACTACGTTAAAAGCGCTACGTAAATGAAAGTTGCTCATACAAAACACACAAGGGCAGAAGCAGAAAAGTGAGGCTTTGAAGACACTTTTCAGTCACTAATCTGTCCAAAAAATGAGTTGTTTTCAGGACTGCCTTCCCAAAGAAGAATGGAAGAAAAAGAATGGTATGGTTCAAACTGGTAGCCATTAGAAACAGAGTTCGGTACAAATCTGTAGAGCTACCCTATCATTAATGATGATCATCCAGAAAACGTTCTTAATCCATTGAGGAATTGCACAGACATGGAAGGGGTGCAGTGTTACAGAATGTAATTGAGCAGATCAAACGATACGCAGAATCAGTATACTTTGACATCTACTCGCACCCATAAGATAAACTCAGCTGCTGCTGTATTCTGTCAAAGTAAGTATTGTGGAAATATGGATATGTGTCAGTATGTATCAAATTTTGTCTGATAACGCACCTGTGAAGTGCCTTGGGACATTTAACTACGCTAAAGGTGCTATATGTTGTTGTTGTTGTTGTTAGCAGATTCCTAATCCCCATCACTTCTGGGTTTATTTTTTAAACTCTAATAATATATTACCAAGATAATATTTACTGCCTAGAGATGAACTACGAGGAGCTCCATGTTTAAGGTAGTAGAAATGGTGCGTTTCAAGTGAATTGACATTTAGCAGAGATTTGCTTGTATGTCATATATTGTCAGTCCTTGAAATCGTGTACTACCTGCAGGTCAGACAGAACCTTTATCAAACTTCAGATACTGTGAAGTTAATTTCTGCAATTTTATTTGTAATATTTTATTAGTACATGTGCTTACTTAAAACATTTAACATTTTAATTGTATTTGTCAAACATGCTGCCTCTTTTAGCTAATGTGCTTTTCAGTTTGGTTCAGCGGTAGCCCTCTCATCTCTGACTCAGAAGGTTGTGGGTTCTAGTCCCACTCCAGAGACTTGAGTACATAATCTAGGCTGACACTCCGGTGCAGTACTGAGGGAGTGCTGTACTGTCTTTCAGATTAGACGTTAAACCAAGACTCTGTCTACCCTCTCGGGTGGACGTAAAAGATCCCACGGCATTATTCGAAGAAGAGCAGGAAGTTCTCCCGGTGTCCTGGCCAATATTTATCCCTCAACCAACATCACTAAAACCAGATTATCTGGTCATATATCTCATTGCTGTTTGTGGGACCTTGCTGTGCACAAATTGGCTGCCGCGTCTCCCTACATTACAACAGTGATGACACTTCAAAAGTACTTCATTGCCTGTAAAGCGCTTTGGGACGTACTGAGATTGTGAAAGGCGCTATATAAATGCAAGTTCTTTCTTTCAATTTGTAACTTTTAAAAAATTAGTAGCTTAGCACAACTTTATTGAATAGGGTGGGATAACAAACGTGTTACCTTTCCCTTTTTCAGTTATTGCATTGCTGCATCCACAGAATATATAAATAAAGAGACCTAAAATGTGTTGTAAATCATACTCTTAGATGAAAATATTAATGGTGATTCACTGAAGAGGAATCTTTTTTTTAAGTTGTCACTGTATCCTACTAGTTGATCTCACTGCTCAGTAGTCTTTAAGGAGTGGTGGCAGCATTCAAAAGAACAGCTCTATTGCCATTGTCATAAAGTACAAGCCTCAGTAAACTCAGTTAGATTGGGCTTGGCTTTGATGTCTTACCAATACTCACTGTCCAGGCTCAGATATAGAATGGCCATCTAGGTGGGGAACTGGAATGCTGTTGTGGCTCACGGCACTGCACACCAGCAAATGTCATCCCTTCAGGTTCACGAGAGAAGGAACAAAAGCTAATAGCTTATTTTTGTATTGATACCTTCCTTCAAATGAAGTAAAACCATGCTGAAAGCCTAATGCCCGCGCCATCCTTTCCAAGTCTGTGACTCCAATCCCACGGCAACATGGTTGACTCTTAATTGCCCTCTGAAGTGGCCTAGCTCAGTTGTATCGAAAAACCGCTAGCAGCAGTTCAAGAAGGAGGCCCGCCACTACCTTCTCAGGGCAACTAGGGGATGGGCAATAAATGCTGGCCTTTCAATTTCAACACCTACATCCCGAAAATGATTTTGTTTTTAAATATCGCAATTTTGGGATTTATGCTACACTGTTCTTTTGTCAAGCTGATCTCCGAACTGCAGTATTGGGATCCTGGTGTCACCCTGACCTTGACTGTGATAGGATAGACAAGTTGCTCACACCTGGTGGTTTTTACATTTAAACTTCACACTGGCTGCATTGTAATTGCAGTCGGTCCTCATAGAATGTCGCTACATTAGATGAATGTGTTAAATAGCAGGATACACTTTGTATTATAACATCTTTCATATCACTACTTTTCTAGCAATTTTGTCCAGGAAATTCCAGCGGCGCAGTCTCTGGAATCAGGTGATTTTCTAACCCCAGAGAACAAGTCCAACACTATACACTCGTGTTAGTTGGCAAGAGTTCAGGTGGTAATGTAATTGGACAGTGGATATGAGGGGGGTAATATTCACTTTGGGTACAGTCGGAAAATTGTCAGTAGTGGATGGTTATAGACCCCGCCCGAGTTTCCGTTCCGTTGACTTCAATCGGGCGGGGTGTATAAGGGCGGCCGATCCGCCACCACTAATTTTACCCCACCGCCAAAAGTGAAAATCAGCCCCGAGATCCCTTGGTTAATGCACTGCACTTTCCCCATCAACACTTGCCCGGTCCGTACCCAGTTTGGATTTTGGATGACACTCACTGGCCAGTTAAGGTAAATACAACTTCCAGTTTTTGACCACAGTTCTTGTGACTTAAAACCTCCTCAAGCCTTACTATGGAATGCTGGTGAAAGGATCCACATCTAAAGTCTGTATCTGGAGAGGTGAGGTATGGAGTTTGAAATTCTAATTTGGCCAATTAAATTCCTCACGAGCGCATCTTCTCTCAACACATGGTTGTGACACAGGAAATATCTATTTCAATATAGTTGGCACTTTTTTTTTGTTGCATTTTTTATAACATTTGGGATCAAAAAGCATTCTTTTTTTTAACTGAATTCAAATTCTGCCGCAGTGGGATTTGAACTCACTTTCTCTGGATTATTAGTCCAGTAACATAACACTACTCTACCGTACCCCTTTACATTGTTGGATCATGCGTTTGTCAAACCATTTGTTCACAACCACTCTCCCATGAAGATAGCGCCCATTTTAATGAAAAAAGTCTGTAGTTCACTGATGGCTGGAGCCATCAGAACTAATTTGAATTAATATGTGCAGGAGTTTTGACTGTTCTGACCTCGGAGAATCTAAGCAGTGATCACAAGGCAAAATAATGGATTTTTGTTTTCAATCTTTTCCCGTTCTGTTCAAAAGCAACTGAATGTAGTCTTATTAATGGGAGTATCCAGCCACCAAATGGACAAGAGCTCTGTTCAGCTCCAGACAGATCAGGTAACCTAGATTTATGTCATATGATCTTTTGCAGGACTATAATTGCCCTCATTTAGAGGGACAATGTTAATTCAACTTGTGCAACATCAAAGATCAGTTGTGAGTCCTGCTTGGGCAGTCCTTTATCAGGGTTTGTTCTTGACGTCCCAAGTGACATGACACACATTCCGTGTGCAATCTAAGAACCCTTTTGTGCCCCGATTTTAATTTCTGATTGCATATCTAGAATCAAAAATTAAACTGAATCTCCAAATACCGATTGCCTTTCTTTTATAGCAGCAACACTGATACAGTTTTAAGAAGGATTTGTTTAAGGTTCTTGTCATACAGTAGCAGTCATTTTTATGGCTTATTTGTAAGTGCAAATATTGTGTGTAAAAATAAATAAATGAGCTACACAAAATATTCAAGTACATTGTTTATTTTTAAAGCAATATTTAACGTTGCACTGATCAAGGTGAGTGATCTCCATACTGTGGGGGGAAAATATTGTTCACTTTTGATATCTAGAGCATTATTTTTACATGGAACCGGGAAGGAAATGGGGGGAAGATAACCGGAAGTTAAGTTGGCGAGTCACAATCTGCGATCGCAACCTTATTGAGGGCAATAAATTTTACTTCTGGGTTTCGCGCCTGGCGGCCACCCTGATTAACGGGCAGCGGGGGGAGGGCTGTGGAGGCCATCGCGGGCCGGGAGTGATCAGATCGCCAGAAGACTGGAGGACGTCGATAGAAGATCGGAGGTCGGGAGGGGTCAGACGTCTGGAGGGGTCTCAGCCATCGGAGGTTGGTGGGGGTGTGGGGGTTGGCCGATCGCGGGGGTCCGATCGCTCCAGGTGAGCTTGTTAGGCCTGGATGAAGCACTCCTGCTCATCCTGGCCCACAAGCAGTGCAATAAAGGCACTCACCTCATGGATCCGGCCCTTCTCACCTTCTTTCACCTGACCTGAATCAGAAGCGATGGGAAACCTGAACAGTTACAGTTAAATTCATTTTACATTTCTAATACACAAAAAATTAAGTGCCTCAATTATCGCCGGTGTTAAGTAGGACGAGACATACAGGTTTCTCTTGCAAGCGCATCCTAACACACCTGGGTTAAACCCGGATGTTGGAGCCGGGATGCAGTCCCGCTGAACAAGTCAACTGTTTTTACTACCCACCTGCCCCCAGCCAACCGTTCTTGGGACTTAAAATTACCCCCCTTGTGTCAGCATCAAACACTCCTAGGTCATTTGTAACATGAGTTAGATTCAGGGTAATAGTTCCTCTACTGTACCCCAGCAATGGACAACAACCCAAGTCTCCTACTGTACCGGTTTGATATTCTTCCTGCTTTTATTTAAGTGAGAATGATGATTAAGTGCCAATGAGCACTAAATTATTAGGTGCTTTTGCGTTGTGGACTGATTCCTGTTAAAAGTTGAATTGTGACTGCTCAGCTATGTTTCACTTGGGAGCCTTTCAGGCACTAGAGTGAGGAAGGGGGCTTTTATCCCATCAATCAGGCCCCAGAGGTGAAGGTACAGTGACTAATTTAATGTAGCCATCCAGTGACTGATGTGGGAATTTATGCAATAGGTGGTTCAATAATTTGTACATAAAATAGAACACAGGATGATAATGAAGCATTGTTATCTCATGTATGTGGAATATGAAATTTATTCCATATGCATTAGACAAATTGACCAGAGCTATTTTCCCCATTAAAATATGCAAATACCACTAAAATAAGATAAAACAAACCTTTCTACCAAGGCCAAGTCCTAATAATGATGGTCTCTCTCTCAATCTTTCACTCTCTCCCAGTACCATTTGACAGCTATTTTTTAAGCATTCTAGGATCTAGAGTGTTACTGCATTTCACTCTGCATTATGTACAATTCACTACCCCCACCCACCCCCCCAATCAATTTGTGGCATATCAGTTTTTCTAATAATTAACTAGATCATACAAGTCCTACATATATGTCTGTAGAAATTGAACGTAATATATAAAAATGGTTACCCCATTAATGACTGCACTCGTTAAGTAAACATATATAACACATGCAGTCTTCACTCATGAAATAAGCACTGAATTCACTTCAAATGCAGTATCATATACTTGTGTAACAAAGTATGCCATTTATGACAAATATGTGATAACATTGTGACCAGAATTACACTGTTACTGGTGTTCGTGCTTTCTCTTAAACTAACTCTGTAGGGGCTAATAGGAGTGAGATCAGTCTCTGAATGCTGAGCCAAGCAGGAATCTGTAAGAAAGGAGTGTTATTGAGCGGTAATGGATGCTAGCTAGTCTGGGTGTAGAAGGGGAGTGTAAGGAGTGAATGGCTCTCTCTCTAATAAATATCGAAGGGAGATGGGGAAGTGAAGGCCAGGACTGACAGCTATGGTCACTTATGTAAAGAGACCAATGACCAAAGAACAGTAGGAGTATACATGTGCGTTTGGGGGAAGGGAGTAGTAATGTCACTTGGTTTAGTGATGTATCAGGCAAACGTACCCACGTACTAACCACACATAGATGGAAGACGCTTACGTAGTGACGTTACGTTGGGGAAACTTAATTTACCCTATAAAGATACAGCGCACCTGTGCCCCTCGGACTTTTACCTAGTCTTGCTTAAGCCAGTATGAGCAGTCAAGATGGCATGCTTACTGGACCTGATGAGTCCGTTGCCAATGAGTAATTCTTGGTACCACTCTCAAGGACACTGCATGTAATGGGTTATATCAATGGTTTGATCAATAAATGTTATTAATCAGACATGTCAGTATTTCCTGGTCCTCAAACTTGTATTAAAGGAAAGGATAAATGACTGTCCTATAAACCCAACAAATTTTTTTAAAAACTTTTTTTTCCAGCTACTGTACATGCCATTGCTGAAAGATCAAAATGCATGTTTGCTTCTCCACAGAACAGCTTAACTGTACTCTCGCCATACTCCTTCCATGGCATGACTTCTGGTTCAAGTAGCTTTACACTACTGACATTAGACAATGATGAGATGATACTATAAAGAACTATTGTAAACAATTTTACAACACCAAGTTATAGTCCAGCAAAATTGCTGGACTATAACTTGGTGTTGTAAAATTGTTTACAATTGTCAACCCCAGTCCATCACCGGCATCTCCACATTATAAAGAACTAAGGGGAGATGCTGCTTTATCATGGGGCCTTATGAAGACCGCTTTGTGCTGCTGCTGCCCCGTGTAAATTTAAAATAAAGGACAAAGGTAAGCAATGTGAGATAATTGAATATATTTTACAAATTTAATAATTCACACCAAGTTCTTCCTTTTGAGATTCTTCCTTTTCATGACACATTAATGATTTATTCACTGGATTAAAAGTCACTTTGAAAGACCTGGGGTACCTTATTCTTATGTATAAACTATAATTTAACAAAAGCATCCTATCTGAATCTAACCTGTGTCTGCTGTTATGTAATAAAAAGGGTTACCAAACCAAATTAAATTCCTTTCTTCTCCCTTGCAATGAAGTTCTCCATTGTCGCCCATTGCTCCACCTAGTGGTTCAGTTGAAAATAATTATGACCTCACTTCTGAAGGCATGGAAGCTTAAACACAAATGAGTTGGATTCAAACATCGCAACTGTCTGGTTTGGGAGCTTGATACTCTACAGCTGGAGCAGTGCGTTGCCTGGCAGTGCATAAAAAATTCTATTTTTGTTCATCATCCATGATCTGACTTACTTTGTCAGGAAACTGGGTCATGTCCCCCCACTATGTCACTACTGTCAGGAGGTCTGTAGACAACTACCAGAGCCTTGCATCCTTTGCTGCTCCTTATCTCTACCCTTAGTATTTCCAATGCTTGATCACCCTTATTGAAATCCCTTCTTTCTAGTGCTGTAATTGTGCTTTATTCAATATTGCAACTACCCTCCTTTCCCAATTTCTAAGGATCCTTTAGTCTGGAATATTTAGTTCACAGTCATGCCCATTTTGTGGCCAGGTTTTTGTAATGGTTATTACATCATACCTTTTAAACTGAATTTGTGCTTCTAACTCACTTGTTTTATTTCTTATGCTACATGCATTCATGTACAGAACTTTTATTTGGGTAATTATCCTCACCTTCCCAAAGGTCCTACTGTTCTTTTTCTCACACTTTTTGACCTACTGTGTGGATTTTCCCCTCCGACCCACCTAACTAGTTTAAATAATTCACCACTGCCATATTTACCCTTTCTGCAAGGATAAGGGCACGTCTCTGGTCGGCCTCCCATCCTTCGTAAACTTCAGCTCATCCAAATCCCTGCTGCCCGTATCCTAACCCGCACCAGGTCCTGCTCACCTATCAATCATGTACTAGCTGACCTACATTACTTGCTGCACAACCAATGTCTCAATTTAAAATGCTCAACCTCGTGTTCTGATCTTTTCATGGTCTTGCCCCTCCCTATCCATGTAACCTCCTACAACCCTACAGTCTTCTGAGAACTGTGTTCATCCAACTCTGGCCTATGTATTCCCCACTCCCTTCACCTCATCATTGGCAGCCATACTTTCAGGTGTCTAGGGTCTAGCTCTGGAATTCCCTCTCTTAACTTATCTGCCTCTCCACCTCAGCCTCCTCATTTAAGACCCTCCTTAAAACATATCTCTTTGATCAAACGTTTAGTCCTTCTTTAGCTCTGTATTAATTTTTGTCTGATTACGCATATGTGAAGCACATTGGAACATTTTCCTACATTAGAGGCTTTATATAAATGCAAGTTGTTGTAATTGTAAGAACTACAGCCAAAACAAGAGATGAATAGCAGGTAGCCAAGGAAATGCTTTCTGCACACAAACTTTGGCATTCTTTGGTTAAATTTTTTTTGAAAAAGCTAGTGACCAAACTTAGCATGATTTTCCTATTTTCCTGCATTTTCTGCTGAATATGGTAAGCCTGACCAGAAGTTTTTGTACCCTCTTGTGCCTCAAAATCTCAACAGAAGTGGTTGTAAATACTCTAGTACACCGCATTTGTGCTAAGTTTACCTATCCCCTCAAAACTGTGGTCTTTTCAAAATAACTTTTTTCTTCTCTGCCCATTGATCCTATGAAGAAACTCCTGATCTTCATCTATCTCCCCCAAATAGCCTTACAGAGGGTAGAAACTCAATGTGTCAAATTGTGAACATGATATATTCCCAACACTGAAGCACAGATGATCCACAACTAGGAGCTGAATTCCAGAGGTGAGGTGAGAATGACCACTCTTGACACCAAGGCAGCATTTGACCGAGTGTGGCATCAAGGAGCCCTAGTAAAATTGAAGTCAATGGGAGTCAGGGGGAAAACTCTCCGTTGGCTGGATTCATACCTAGCACAAAGGAAGATGGTAGTTGTTGTTGTTGGAGGTCAATCATCTCAGCCCCAGGACATTGCTGCAGAAGTTCCTTAGGGTAGTGTCCTAGGCCCAATCGTCTTCAGCTGCTTCATCAATGACCTTCCCTCCATCATAAGATCAGAAGTGGGGATATTTGCTGATGATTGCACAGTATTCAGGTCCATTCGTAACCCCTCAGATAATGAAACAGTCCATGCCCGCATGCAGCAAGATCTGGACCACATCCAGGCTTGGGCTGATAAGTGGCATGTAACATTCGTGCCACACAAGTGCCAGGCAATGACCATCCCCAACAAGAGAAAGTATAACCACCTCCCCTTGACATTCAATAGCATTATCATTGCTGAATTCCCACCATCAACATCCTGGGGGTCACCGTTGACCAGAAATTTAACTGGACCAGCCACATAAATACTATGGCTACAAGAGCAGGTCAGAGGCTGGGTATTCTATGGCGAGTGATTCATCTCCTGACTCCCCAAAGCCTTTCCAGCATCTACAAGGCACAAGTCAGGGGTGTGATGGAATACTCTCCACTCGCCTGGATGAGTGCAGCTCCAACAACACTCAAGAAGCTCGACACCATCCAGGACAAAGCAGCCCGCTTGATTGGCACCCCATCCACACCTTAAACATTCACTGCCTCCACCACCGGCGCATCGTGGCTGCAGTGTGTACCATCTACAAGATGCACTGTAGCAACTCGCCAAGGATTCTTTGACAGCACCTCCAAAACCCGTGACCTCTACCACCTAGAAAGACAAGGGCAGCAGGCGAATGGGAACACCACCACCTGCACCTTCCCCTCCAAGTCACACACCATCCTAACTTGGAAATATATCGCCATTCCTTCATCGTCGCTGGGTCAAAATGCTGGAACTCCCTGTGGGAGTACCTTCACAACACGAACTGCAGCGGTTCAAGAAGGCGGCTTATCAACATCTTCTCAAAGGCAATTAGGGATTGGCGATAAATGCTGGCCTTGCCAACGACACCTATATCCCATGAATGAATTAAAAACAAATTCAGGGTTTGTTGGAGATATTCTTGGTGCCCTCCAAGGAATTTCTGATGACATAAAACCCTAAAATCAGTGCTTGTGAAAAACATAATGGCAAACTCCTCATGCACAAATGGTGTTTCTTTTAGATTCTGCCACTTTGTTACTTTACTCTGCTTCTCATTTCTCATTACTAATTATATGTTATTTTATTGCGCTTTGATTTGACAGTGTTATGACTAGTTATTTGCATCCTGTATTTTTATTTGCCTAATATTTGCTACCTGTAGGGCGGGAGGAGGCTCATGTGGAGCATAAACACCAGCAGAGACCAATTGGGCTGAATGGCCTATTTCTGTGCTATAATTTCTATGTAATGTCCTTGTCCCATTTTCAGTAACAAGTAATCCTGTTTTGGGTATCTCCTCAGTCCACTGCATCTAAGTTTCATAAGGTTTCTTGTGCTACATTGCAGACAGGAGCAACTGATGTGCCTAATATATTTTGGGTTTAAATGATTAAAAAAAAACCATTCAGTTTCTTACGAGCATTTTTAACCCATTTATACGAATGGAAAGAGAACTCCATGAGAATATGCACTCAGTCCCACTCAGTTAATCAACAAATGCCTCCTCACACAGAGAGGGCCTCACAAGTGATTTAGGACGGGTTTGTCCAAACTTAGATTTCTAAAATATGCACCTAGTGAAATCAGAATATATCCAAGCCAGGAAATTCCTGTGACTGAACATACTGCCAGAATGATACCAGGATAAAAAGGTTAAATTATGAGGACAGGTTGCATAGACTAGGCCTGTATTCTTTGAGTATAGAAGATTAAGGGGTGATCTAATTGAGGTGTTTAAGATGATTAAAGGATTCGATAGGATAGATAGGGAGAAACTACTTCCTCTGGTGGGGGGAGTCCAGAACGAGGGGGCATAACCTTAAAATTAAAGCTAGGTCATTCAGGAGCGCTGTCAGGAAACACTTCTGGAAATCTGGGACTCTTCCCCCATAAAGCTGTTGAGGCTCTAGGACAATTGAAAATTTAAAAACTGAGATTGATAGATTTTTGTTAAGTAAGGGTATTAAGGGATATGGAGTTGAGATACTCTGACACATAAGGGAGGGGGGAGGAATATCTGGATAGTTTACTCCAGAGCACAGTCACACCAAGTAGAAAAATACAGATACAAGAAGAGGAGTGTGTGACTGACAGTCAGTAGGGCAGCAGGAATCAAGTGGAGGCAGGGAAGGAGAAACTGCAGAAACTGTACCTGTGCACTAACTTTTAGTAATTTGTGTAATACGGGCACCCAAATCACTTTGCTCCTCCAGTTTCTAGCCTCTCAAAAATATTCCAATTTGTCTTTCTTGGTTCCAAAATGGACGACCCCATGCTTCTCCCCACACTGAACTCCATCTGCCACAGATTTGCCCACTCACTTAGTCTGTCTATGTCCCTTTGTAACTTTCTGCTCCCATCGACACAACTTACTGTGCCTCATAACTTAGTGTCATCCACAAACTTGGATATACAATTCTATTTTTTCATCCAAGTCATTGATATGTATGGTGAAAATCCCCAGTACAGATCCCTGGGGAACACCACCTGACGCATCCTGCCAGTCAGAGTACACTCCCGTTATCCCTACACTCTGTCTCTTACCTCCTAACCAAATACCAACCCATGTCACAAGGTTACCTCCAATTCCTTGCGCTTTTATTTTTGCGAATAATCTCCTGTGCGGAACCTTATCAAATACCTTCTGGAGTTTATATAACATCCATAGACACTCCTCTGGCCATATGTTCATGATCTCCTCAAAAAATTGAACTAGATTAGTCAGACATGACCTACCCTTCACAAACCCTTCACTCTCTTTGATCAGCTCATAATTGTTCAAGACCTAAAACTTTAGTAAGACCACAGTTGGAGTACTATGAGCAGTTTTGGGTTCCACACATAGGAAAGATGTTGAGGTTAAGGGGCACAGCACAGATTCACTAGGATGCTGCCTGGTATCAGGAAACACAAATACAAAGAAAGACATTAAAAATTGGGACTGTTTTCATTAAAACAGAGGAGATTAACGGGTGATTTGATAGTGTTTAACATTATGAAGGGATGGGACAGAGTAGATAGAAACAGACTGTTTCCAGTGATTGAGAGGTGTAGAGTGAGGGGACATAGATATAAGATTAAATATAGCATGAGCAACCTTTTTACAGAGAGGGTTGTGAGGCTGTGAAATGCACTACTTAGTGATTGAAGCAGCAATCATGTCAACATTCAAGAATAAGTTAGATAGGTGGTTGAAAAAAGGGAAATAAAGGGATATGGGAATTGGGTGGGTATATGGTATGAGGATAAATACCATCATGGACTGGTTGAGCCAAATGGGCCTGTTTCTGTGTTGTAATTTCTATGTAAAATCTACTCTGTCCTTGAAGATAGATTCCATTAACTTTCCCACATCTAACATTAAACTGACAGGTCTGTAGTTTCCTGGTTTCTCCCTCCCTTCTTAAATAAAGGAGTAAAATTTACAATTTTCCAATCCAAAGGCGCTATTCCCGAATCTAGAGAGCTTTGGAAAATTATGACTACTGAATCTGCAATTTCCTCACCTTTTTTTTTAATACCCTGGGGTGGAAACCATGAGGTCCTGGAGATTTGTTTATCTTAAATCCCATCATTTTCTCCATTATCATTTTAAAAATTACATTGAAAGCACCAAGTAACCTTCCCCCCTTGACTTATTTTTGGGTTCCCTTGTGCCACTAATATTATGTCCTAGGAACATAGGAACAGGAGTAGCCCATTCAGCCCCTCGTGCCTGCTCTGCCATTTGATAAGATCATGGCTGATCTGTGATCTAACTCCATATACCTGCCTTTGGCCCATATCCCTTAATACCTTTGATTGCCAAAAAGCTATCTATCTCAGATTTAAATTTAGCAATTGAGCTAGTATCAATTGCCGTTTGCAGAAGAGAGTTCCAAACTTCTACCACCCTTTGTGTGTAGAAATATTTCCTAATCTCATTCCTGAAAGGTCTGGCTCTAATTTTTAGACTGTGCCCCCTACTCCTAGAATCTCCAACCAGCGGAAATAGTTTCTCTCTATCCACCCTATCCATTCCCTTTAATATCTTATAAACTTCGATCAGATCACCCCTTAACCTTTGAAACTCCAGAGACTACAACCCCAATTTGTATAATCTCTCCTCGTAACTTAACCCTTGAAGTCCGGGTATCATTCTAGTAAACCTACGCTGCACTCCCTCCAAAGCCAATATGTCCTTCCAAAGGTGCGGTGCCCAGAATTGCTCACAGTACTCCAGGTGCGGTCTAACCAGGGTTTTGTATAGCTGCAGCATAACTTCTGCCCCCTTGTACTTCAGTCCTCTAGATATAAAGGCCAGCATTCCATTAGCCTTCTTGATTATTTTCTGCACCTGTTCATGACACTTCAATGATCTATGTACCTGAACCCCTAAGTCCCTTTGGACATCCACTGTTTTTAACATTTTACCATTTAGAAAGTACCCTGTTCTATCCTTTTTTGATCCAAAGTGGATGACCTCACATTTGTCCACATTGAATTCCATTTGCCACAGTTTTGCCCATTCACCTAATCTATCAATATCGCTTTGTAATTTTATGTTCTCATCTACACTGCTTACAATGCCACCAATCTTTGTGTCATCGGCAAACTTAGATATGAGACTTTCTATGCCTTCATCTAAGTCGTTAATAAATATTGTGAATAATTGAGGCCCCAAGACAGATCCCTGCGGGACTCCACTAGTCACATCCTGCCAATGTGAGTACCTACCCATTATCCCTACTCTCTGTCGCCTTTCGCTCAGCCAACTTCCTAACCAAGTCCGTACTTTTCCCTCGATTCCATGGGCTTCTATCTTAGCTAACAGTCTCTTATGTGGGACCTTATCAAATGCCTTCTGGAAGTCCATATAAATAACATTCATTGACATTCCCCTGTCCACTACTTTAGTCACCTCTTCAAAAAATTCAATCAGGTTTGTCAGGCACGACCTACCTTTCACAAATCCATGCTGGCTCTCTCTGATTAACTGAAAATTCTCGAGGTGTTCAGTCACCCTATCCTAAATTATAGACTATAATGTTAGAGGTTATTCTGAAGAAGCATATTGTGAGACATCTAGAAAAGTATGAAGTCATCAGGAGAAGTCTACACAGCTTTACAGGGGTGAAGATCGTGCTTGACAAACATGTTAGAATTCTCTGAGATGATATCAGAGCTTATGGTTAAAGGGAACTCTGTGAACATTGGTTATCTAGACTTCAGCAAGGCTTTTGATACAGTACCACATAAGAAGTTGGTCCATAAGACAAAAAAGTATGGAATAGGTGGGCAGTTATTGAAGTGGATTGGTAACTGGCAGCTTCAAAGGAAACAGAGGGTGGTTGTGCATGGACTTGTGTCAGAGTGATGGGAAGTGATTAGTGGATGCTCCAAGGATCAGTAATGGGACCTTTGCTATTCACATTGTAAATAAATAATTGGGAAGTGAGGATAGACACACAAATTTGCTGATGATACCAAGGTTGAGAGAGTGGTGATCCAGTGCAGAGGGAGCTAAATAGATTGGGAGGTTAGCTTGGAGAACTGGCAAATAAAATTAAATGATGTCCAAAATGACGTGATTAGGGAAGAATAAACATTGGAACCATAAACTAAGTGTCGTTCATCTACAGGATATGGCACAGGGAAAGGAGTTGGGTTGTTGGTGGCAGAGCATCTGCCAGTGTGACACCGCAGTAGATAAGGCAAATAGAATCTTGGGCTATATAGCAAATGGAATAGAACACAAATCACAGGATGTGATACTGAGGCTATACACTTCAAAAGTAATTAATTGGTGGTGAAGTGCTTTGGGACAACCGAAGAATATGAAATGTGTTATAGATGCTTTATCTATAAGCAATTTCTTTTTAACAGGATGCAGGTTACGAACATACGAAATTGACGGGCATGAAAAGACCAGCTGGTCCATCAAGCCTGCCCCACTCCATGATGGCTGGACCATCGTGGCCACATTACAGGAAGGACAATATGGCACTGGAAAAGGTACAGCAAAGGGCTAACCATTTGGCATCAGACACCTGAGCTACAAGGAGCGGCTAAAGAAGCTGAATTTGTTTACACTAGGGAAGATAAGACTGAGATCTTATTGAGGTAGTCAAGATCCTTAAGGGTATAGACATGTTGAACCCTAAGAAACTGTTTACCGTGGTCCTGTGAACAAGGGGTCATGGATGAACCTCAGGGAGGATAGATGAATGGATTTCATATGGAATGCAGTCATATTCGGGTGAGTGGAGTTGGGGCCTGTGGATATATTTTTCTTCTCTCTCTCCTTCCCTGTTGTGTTTGGAATAGACTGCCCAAAGATATCAAGGATGGAGGCTCTAAAAATCCCACTCGGCCCTGACTCCACAAGGTCTGCCGAGGAGGCTCAAGCTTGTGGAGCAATCCCATCCGATCTGACCCCCGTTCAGATAGAATTTCTCATTGGCGCAAAGCCCCAAAACCTCCCTTGGGGGCTTGCGCCTCACAACTTGAGCCGTCTCTTCGAAATCCTCTCCCTGCCATTCCACTCTGTACCACCTTGCCCTCCGGCGGAGGTCCCAATGGAGGGGTCTCTACAGGGGAGTCCTCACCTGCACCATTGGGGATAGAGTGTTGCACGGAGCAGTCCCCACAAACCGGCTGCTAAGCCGTTTTACAGACTCCCAGGCTGCTTGTAATTTCTGCGGTCTGGAGGAGTCCCTTTTCCAGATTTACACTGAGTGTAAGAGCTTGCAGCACCTGTTTCAATATTTAAAGGGGCTGCTCCTCAAGTTCTGGTTGCACTTCAGTTCCACGCTCCTGATCTTTGGTCACCCAGTGAGGAGGGAGGATGGGCAAGTCAGAGCACCTCCTCATGGGTCTGCTCCTGGCTCTGGCCACCTGCCTCTCTTCCGTGGCACGCTCTGTACCCGGGTTGCCCTGGAAAAGGAGCATGCGGTGTCTGCCGGTATGCTTGAGGCTTTCCGCGACCGGTGGGCTCCGCAGGGACTGGAGTGCATAATCGACACAGAGAATAAAAATTATTATTTAATTGGGTTTCTTTTTAATTGATGTCGGGATGACATGGGTGGCCCCAGTGTCATCAAAAAATGGGACACATTTTTAATTGTAAACAATTTTCCCTTTTTAATTGTAAACAATTTTACAACACCAAGTTATAGTCCAGCAATTTTATTTTAAATTCACAAGCTTTCGGAGGCTACCTCCTTCCTCAGGTGAACGATGTGGAAGGAGGTAGCCTCCGAAAGCTTGTGAATTTAAAATAAAATTGCTGGACTATAACTTGGTGTTGTAAAATTGTTTACAATTGTCAACCCCAGTCCATCACCGGCATCTCCCTTTTTAAGGGGCTTAAACCAAAAAAAGACATCGAGGCTGATATCAATAATTTTAAGAGAAAGCTTTTGATGAAAAAGAATCAGTTTAGGAATATAGGTACTGAACTGTGTATTCTCCTTTTGATGAAGGATTTACAACTGAAATGTCATAGCTTTTTTCCCCCCTCTTTATAGATACTGATTGATCTGTTGTGTACTTTCAGTATTTCCTGTCTTATTCTGTTTCTTTTAATGGACTGAAAAGGTCTCTTGTGGATCTGCACATTCCTACGTCCCCAATTAAATCATTTAACATCATTATGGCTTGTGCATTATTTTATAGGGAAGGATGGTGGAGTGCCCCCCTCGCCCCCCTCCAAAAAAAATTACCAAGTTCTTGATTTCAAATTTGAAACATGGAGTTGTTACTGACACACACACAAGGTTAAAACAGGAAGCAGCATCAGCTGGTTTGAAAGCATGATCCGGCTTAGTGGCCTTTGCAAATCCAGCACACTCTCGACCACTAGGCGAGGTTAGCAGATTTGTTAACGTTGCAGTCGGATAAACAAGGGGTTTCTTTTTCCCCGAATCCGAAGGCAGCGATTGGCGATTGTGAAAGGCCCCTGGGGCAGGTAGGATGACGAAATGTTTGTCAAGTCCCATCGTTCGCTCACGTGACCATCAATAATTGGCCCAACTGAAGCTGCGATTCCAGCAAGGGAGGGAGGGAGGGTGGGGGTGATGACAATAGTCTCGTAACAATCAAAGCGGCGTATGACTATATTCACAAAACGCCTGAAGTGGCTTTAACAAAACAGTCATCGCTTGTGTGACTTATGTATTTGTCAGGCATGTGATTCAGACAGGTTGAAAGTAAATGTTACTTTAACCCTCTTTCCCCCCCCCCCTCCTCTTGAGGTGGAATGGTCCATGGAATCCTCGCAGAGCCGGGCTGCGCGGATCGAACGCTCAGTAACAATATTCTTTGATACGTGTCGAGGGCGAGTGTTGCAAACGTTCCCAATTCCTTCCGCTCTTTATGTCCCTTTATTAATCCGCAAGCACCGGGAGAGATGTCCACCCCAGCACGGAGGCGCCTAATGAGGGACTTTAAACGGTAGGGGAGCCAGGAGGAGGAGAAGGGGTGGAATTTCCTCTCTTCTAACAGCGACTTAATATGGCGCTGCTTTGAATTTTAAATATGGAAACGCAGCGGGCCGGTGGGGCTTTGATCAGGGCGATGTGTCACTTTGGCGCCGCGTGTGAGAGAGAGAGTGATCTTAATCCCCGCTCCTCTTGATTTCAGGTTGCAGGAGGATCCTCCAGCCGGCGTGAGCGGAGCGCCCTCGGAAAACAACATCATGGTTTGGAATGCAGTCATATTCGGGTGAGTGGAGTTGGGGCCTGTGGATATTTTTTTTCTTCTCTCTCTCCTTCCCTGTTAGGCAATGTTTCCGTGCGTCGATCGTCACCTACTCAGGAAAGACATCTTTCCCGGGCGAGTAGCTAAGCTGATGGGGCGACGTATTATAAAGACATTTATATATTTTTTAAATATATATATTTTACTATTTCAAATCTGGATGGCTCAGAATATAGTGAAACGTACAGTAACTGATCCTGTTTGAAGTGTTCTACCTGTTAGACTAATACATCCCGGTTCACTTGTTCTACCTTTTTAAGTAGAGATGCGAGGGATCACTCGTATAATTGTAACGCTGCTTTCCTTTTTCCTCCCCTATACAGGCCGGAGGGAACCCCTTTTGAAGATGGTAAGTCAGTGACCTGAAGAAAATGAAAGTCAAAGATGCTTGGCCAATACAACGTTATCTAGGCGTCTAGTAAAAGACGTTCCTTTTCAGTCCATGTGTTGGGGAGTGAGGGAGGGGGTGGGGTGGGACCACGTAAAAGGAGGAAGTGTTGCTTGCAGTTCTGATCTAATACTAATGACATGGGGGAGAAAGCTTGTGCAGTGACAATTTAAAGTATAATAAACCAAAGGTTTTTTTTAAAAACAGCTAAGCCTCCTGTTTAGAAGAGTGATGTTACATTACTTGCCTCAATTCAGATGCAGATCACTCCCTTTTTCAAATAAAACCAGTGCTAAACACCTACTTTTGGATTGTGTGTAGCAGCTTCCTGATTTAGGTGGAAGGTGAAGAGGAAGTAGTTTTACTTTCAAATGGTAGGTGTTTTAAAAACTATCCTAATGAAATTAGTAAATAGTGAGAAATGATCTTGGCTCAGAAGATCAAGATGTAGAATCAATTTGGGTGGAGGTGAGAAATCACTGGTGGGAGTAGTCTGTAGGCCCCTTAACAGAAGCTACACTGTAGGGCAAAATATAAATCAAGAAATAATGGGTCTTGTAAAAAAAAAAGTAATGCAATAATCATGGGTGATTTTAACTTTCATATCGATTGGACAAATCAAATTGGCAAAAGTAACCCTGAGGATGAGTTCATAGTGTACATTCGGAACTGTTTCCTAGAATACATTGTGGAACCAACCAGGGAATGGGCCATTTTAGATTTGGTAATCCCTTAGGAAACAGTGATCATAATATGACAGAATTTCACATCCAGTTTGAGAGTGAGGATCTTGGCTCTGAAACTACTGTATTAAATCTAAATAAGGGCAATTACAATGGCATGAGGACAGAGTTGGCTAAAGTGGACTGGGAAAACAGATTAGAAGGTATGACTGTGAATAAGCAGTGGCAGACATTTTAAAAAGATACTTTGACTCTCAACAAAAATATATCCCAGTAAGGAGGAAAGACTCCATGAGAAGGGTGTACCAACCATGGCTAGCAAAGGAAGTTAAAGATGGTATCAAGCTAAAAGAAAAGGTATACAATGTGACAAAGATTAGTGGTAAGCCTGAAGATTGGGAAAACTTTAGAAACTAGCAAAGGAGGACTAAAACAAATAAGAGGGAGAAAACAGATTGAGAGTAAACTAGCAAGAAATATAAAAACTGACCGAGCTTTTACAAGTGTATAAAAAAGGAAGAGAGTAGCTGAAGTAAGTACAGGTCCCTTAGAGGATGAGACTCGGGGAATAATGATGGAAAACAAGGAAATGGCAGAGGCATTGAACAGATATTTTGTATCTGTCTTCACAGTAGAAGACACTAAAAGTATACCAATAATAGTAGATAATCAAGGGGCAAAGAGGAGGGTGGATCTAAAAACAATCACTATCACTTGAGAAAAAGTACTAGACAAACTAATGGGTGTAAAAGCTGACAAGTCCCCTGGACCTGATGGCTTGCATCTGAGGGTCTTAAAAGAAGTGGCTACAGAGATAGTGGATGCATTGGTTGTAATCTTCCAAAATTCACTAGATTCTGGAAAGGTCCCAGTGGATTGGAAAACTGCAAATGTAATGCCTTATTCAAGAAAGGAGGGAGACAGAAAGCAGGTAACTATAAGCCAATTTGCCTAACATCTGTCATTGGGAAAATGCTAGAATCAATTATTAAGGAAGTAGTAGCAGGACAATTAGAGACTCAAAATAAAATCAAGGAGAATCCACGTGGTTTTATGAAAGAGAAATCGTGTTTGACAAATTTATTAGAATTCCTTGAGGAAGTAACGAGCAGGGTGGATAAAGGGGAACCAATAGATGTAGGTGTATTTGGATTTCCAAAAGGCATTTGATAAAGTGCCACATAAAAAGTTACTGCACAAGGTAAGAATTCATGGTGTTGGGGGTAATATATTAGCATGGATAGAGGATTGGCTAACTAGCAAAACAGAGTCAGGATAAAGGGGTCATTTTCAGGATGGCAATCTGTAACTAGTGGGATGCTGCAGGGATCAGTGCTGGGGCCTCAACTATTTACAATCAATATCAATGACTTGGATGAAGGAAGCGAGTGTACTGTGGCCAGATTTGCTGCTGATACAAGGATAGGTGGAAAAGTAAGTTGTGAGGAGGACACAGTGTCTGCAAAGGGATATAGATAGGTTAAGCGAGTGGGTAAAAATTTGGCAGATGGAGTATAATGTGGGAAAATGTGAAGTCATCCACCTTGGTAGGAAGAATAAAAAAGCAAAATATTATAAATGGAGAAAGACTACAGAATGCTGCGGTACAGAGGGGTTTGATGTCCTCGTACATGAAATGCAAAAAGTTAGCATACAGGTGCAGCAGATAATTGGGAAGGCAAATGGAATATTGGCCTTTATTTCAAAGGGGATGGTGTATAAAAGCTACAATTCTACAGGGTGCTGGTGAGACCACACCTAGAGTACTGCGTACAGCTTTGGTCCCTTTGTTTTAAGGAAGGATATACTTGTGTTGGAGGCGGTTCAGAGAAGGTTCACTAGGTTGATCCCGGGTATGGAAGGGTTGGACCTATACTCACTGGAGTTTAGAAGAATGAGAGGAGATCTTATTGAATCAAGATTCTGAGGGAGCTTGACAGGGTAAATGCTGAGAGGATATTTCACGTCATGGGGGAATCTAGAACTAGGGGGCATAGTCTTAGAATAAGGGATTGCCCATTTAAGATGGAGATGAGGAGAAATTTCTTCTGAGGGTTGTGTACCTTTGGAATTCTTTGCCCCAAAGAGGCTGAGTCATTGACATATTCAAGGCTGAGTTAGACAAATTTTTGTTCAATAAGGGAGTCAAAGGATATGGGGAACTGGCGGGGAAAGTGGAGTTGAGGCCAGAATCAGATCAGCCACGATCTCATTGGATGGCGGAGCAGGCTCGAAGGGCCAAATGGCCTACTCCTGCTCCTATCATGTTCTTTGAGCATAGTATTGTGTGGAAACCTTGGGTTTTGGCTGTGATTCTCCAGATTGGGCAATACTGAGCAGAAGTTGGGGGTTTTTAAATTCCCCCTTGCCATTTAGAAAACAAAGGGGTGAAGGCTGGTGGCACCTAATTACTAATCATCCATCTTTCGGATGAGACATTAAACTTGAGGTCCTGTCTGCCCTCTCTGGTGGAGAGGCACTTTTCAGAGCAAGTCTGCTGTCCTGGGCCAATATTTAACCCAACATCACTAAAACATTATCTGGTCATTTATCTCATTGCTGTTTGTGGGATCGTGCTGTGTGCAAATTAGCTGCAGTGTTTTCTACATTCCAACAGTGACTACACTTCAAAAGTACTTAATTGGCTGGAAAGCGCTTTGGGATGTCCTGAGGTTGTAAACAGTGCTATATTTGTGCAAATCTTTTTCTTGTACCTCCATTTAAATCAACAGTGACAGAGGCCTGGAGCAGAGAACCATATAGTAGTGTGGTACCTGAGGGAAAATACAAAAGTGTTATTTTTGACCATTGTAATTCAGGATGTGGGCCGCTAATCTTGGCCAAAGATTAAAGTGGTGAGCTGGGCAGAGATGCCAGAGTATAATCCTGATTTTTTTTTTTTACTGCATCATTCTGCAAATTTTGAAATTTGATATCAACATATGTGCTGTGATGCAGAGCACGGTAAATTTGGCAGTACTGTTTGTGTGTAAGTTTTTCTTATTCATATTCACCAATTTGAGTTCAGGTAAGAATATGTGTAAATGTTTGTTTTAAACTCTAATCAGGAGCCAGCTGATCATGTGAGGGGAGCTGGATAGAGAGTGAAACTATTTTATTCACAGTGAAATCTCTGGTTTGCAACAATTTGATAAAATAGTCATCTTCAGGCTTTGATTCAGATGTAAATATATCTGAATAGGTTATGATATTCCAATAGATGAACCAGAATGAATGTGTCTTAAAATTTGAGTCCACATTTGACGAGAGCAGTGTTACCGTCTGACCTTTTGTCAAGGGCCACTCAGAAATGTGGCAATACACTGTGCTAAAGATAATGGAACCTGTTTTTGCACCTATAGTTCACATGATGAGCTCCAGGTTTTAGTTATGCCACTGTGGGTAGTTGCCAAATGGAGGCCAGGCACCTCTACACAGAAAGACGAATGATACACTATAGAACCAATAGTCATTTTTTTCTTCCATTGGTCTTTTTTCACATGTTGCATGGAGTCTGGGATAGCCCTGCATTACTGTGGCTTTCACTTGCCTCCTTTCACTGAAGAACAGGAAAATGAGGGTTAACAGCACTTGCTACCAGCTTTTCAGCATCCTGCAGGCAATGAAGCCTACTGAGAGCTGGAAAGTTACTGCAATTGGCTTCTGGGCTGGATTATGAGAACTGAATATGTACTTGAAAAGGAAAAATTTGCAGGGGAGTGGGACTAATTGTAAATAATTCTTCCAAAGAACAGGCACGGTGGGCTGAATGGCCACCACCTATGCTGTAAGATTCTATGAGTATCACTAGATGGGAGGCAGGAATTTTTTTCTCTTCTCCTGAAGGCAGATTCTTAACTATGGGTGCTGGCAGTCTTCGGTACATTGGGTCATATACAAAAAAGGAATGATTCTGTCAAAGTAGTGAATGTTGGCAAGCTACTTGAATAGAGAGGCACTACCGCTGAGTCAGATTCCAAACCTCACCCAACACCCACAGAGGCACTTTTCCACACAGTCACTAAGCAGATATTAGTGGGGGGGGGGGGGGGGGAAACTTGGCATTTTGGCTTTTTATTTGTGCTCCCCCTCATCTTCCTAGCCAAGAGGTCTTAAGTAATTTTAGAGTGCTACCCTGACTGAGATCAGCTAACTCAGTAAAACTTGGGGCTCAAACCTTGGACCTGTATTCCAGGGCCATGGGAGTGCTGGTTTTAACTTTGTGACCTGTGTCTCCACGTTAGTTTGTAGGCTGAATCAAGGAAGGATAATGCTCACTATAAAAACTGGCACACCGACCAACTACCAGAATTGGTCTAATTTCAATTCATTTGCTGCTCGAGTATTTACACCAGTGTTTCATTGTTAGATGTGATGGTGAACAGGTTTCTTCTTTTCTCCATTGTTTCCTGAACGTCGACCATTTCCCTGATGAAAAGTAGAGGCGGGGGTTTGTTCTTTGCTCTTTACCATCACATACAGGTGCCCCCCTAGTGAATCGTTTTTCTTCCTGTGGGAATATCAGATCAGCCATGATCTTATTGAATGGCGGAGCAGGCTCGAGGGGCCGATTGGCCTACTCCTGCTCCTATTTCTTATGTTCCTCCTAATATGTTTGGCATGTCTCTGAGATCAGGAAACGTGTTACATTTCTGCACGTCAAACTACAGGATTTTTTAAAGTTGTAGATCAGCAAAATGTTACATACAACTTCTACTCAATATAACACCAGTAATTGAACTCTGTTTCTTTAAAACACTTTTTCTGTCATTCCAGGTACCTTTAAACTCACAATAGAATTCACAGAAGAATACCCAAACAAGCCACCAACAGTTAGATTTGTTTCAAAAATGTTTCACCCAAATGGTATGTGAATAAGTTGCTGGTGTTTATTTGAATTAATTTAGTTCAGCTGCACTGTAATAAATTGTCAGGCGATAGAGAAAACTAATGTAGTAGTGGTGTACCTTGTACTTGAGGATGATGATGCCAACAATGAAGGAAGCTCACAGTAGACAGATGCGTGCAGGCTGATACGTGACATTGTCTACCCCAAGCCCCTCATAGCCACGTTCTCTGGGAGAGGGGTTCTCCTGTTGATGCCTCTGATGTTGCTGATCCTTTTGTCAGGTGTCTTGTCTCCACACTGGCACGGCATTGTAGCACAAAGCCTCCCGTCCTTCTCTCGCTTCAGCCAAGGTTTCCCGCGAGTCAACGACCAAGTGAATCTTCACTGTGTCCTTGTAGTGCCTTTGTTGTCTGCCCTGTTTTCTTCTGCCAGCCACTAGTTCTTCATAAAGGATCTGCTTCAGCAACTGTACATTGTTCATCCTAACATGACCAGCCCAACGGAGCTGAGCATTGATTATCATAACCTCAATGCTGGTGCTGTGAACATGTCTGCTTTTAGAGAAAATGAATGTATTTTCTGGAAAAATAACCATGTTTTTTTACTTGAATTTTGACATCAGGGTGAAGAATGCTCATGCTGGAGAATGGAATACCTTCCATTTCATGCACCCAGTGTCTGCATCAAGCACCTCCCCAGATTAAATGTAGAATAAAACTCCCTGTAAGTTGCTTGATCGGGCATGGTGCAGTTAGTTGTAAAGTGCATCTCCCCCTATTGCACCAGTGAGACATTCTTCCATTTCCCACATCCTGTGGGATGAAGGACAGTTTTGTGCTGTGGGCCTGTGCCCACTGACTAGATTGAGACTGCCCAAACATGTCCCACTAAGAGCAGATGGAGGAGACATTTTGTCTCAAGAATGTAGACTAGATTTAAACCCAGGTCCCAGAGTTGAAAGGTCACTGTCTTAAGCCCCTGCCCCTCCAGCATGTATGGAAATAAGCACAACCAACAAGCCTGACCTTGAGACAGCATATTTTTTGCAGCCCATCTCCTATAGTTTATACACCACCTGGAAGGTGGAAAGAAACAGTAGTATGGAGTAACACACACCTGCTATTTGGGAGATCAGAGAAACAAAGTACTATCTGGAGGAAACAAACCAGTCAAGAGAATGACTAAGATGTCAATTTTAAAAAAAAGTCCTAAAACAAAATAAACAATAAGAGCAGTAACCACCCCCAGTCCCTGTAATAGAGCTTGTGGCCAGCTCGTATTGACCTGTTAGTTCCATCAGTACTGAATGCTACAGACAACAGTACAACTTGGTAAGAATGTGACCAAAAATTTTATGTCGGACATGTTTTTTAGAATATGCTTTTAAAGGGATGTGGTAACTTTTTTTTTGCATATTTGTGATGGGTGACCCTTAACCATATCTATTTATGTACCATTCCTAAAATGGAAAATGCAGTAATCTCGCTTGATCCCTATTGTGATTATTTCATTTGTGCCAGTCTCTGGGGATGTTGGTGGACTTCAGGGTCAAGTTCAAGAGCAAAATAATGTTCTGAACAATGACCTGAACTTTCCAGCCCATGAAACTCTAATCCAAGTGGACAAACTTCAAACGACAGATGGGTTTTGATGTCTTCAGTTCTGTTGCCAAAATAGATTTTTGCATTTAATGTCTAGTAAAAGGGATGTTGTCATTCCAGATTCAAGACTAAACTGTATCTCATGTTGGCAGCAAACATTGCTGACAGGTGTTTTCGTGTGTGTATATATATGTATATATGTGTGTGTGTGTGTGTATATATATATATATATATATATATATATATATATATATATATAGTTTTAATTTCAGAAGCTTCTAATTTTGAATTTATGAAGCACTCAAATAACATTTAATGGTTGCCATAGTGTAAAGAATGAAGTATTATGAATCAATTACCGTAGAATATTTTTTATATTAATGTGTTGTACTTTCTGTAGTCTATGCAGATGGCAGTATATGTCTGGATATACTGCAGAATCGCTGGAGTCCAACTTATGATGTGTCTTCAATCTTAACATCTATACAGGTAATTGTACCGTGCATATTTTTTAAGTTGCCCCTTTACTCTATCTAGCGTTATACCGTCTGGCTTTCCCTAACCAAAATGGCACTGTGGAGGCCTGCTCCCATCTCCCATGCTTTTCTCAATGATCTATAGCTGGCCATTTTGAGGTACACAAGATACTCTCTTCCACCCCCCCCCCCCCCCCACAGCACTTTGCCTTGGGTGTATCTGCCTCAGCTTGCCAGCTCACACTGTCCTGATTGAGACTGGAACTTACTGTGTGGTGAAATTGCAGAAACAAATGCATGTGGTAACATTGTGGGACAACGTGCCTGAATTTAGTTACCCAGTGCTGTTCAGTTTTTAGAAGAGAAATTATTTCTCAGCTCTGCTGAAGGTGCTGCTCGTTGAGGTATGGGCCTACAGCCATTGGCAACCATTGGGGGTACCCCACTCCAATGGCCATTCTTCATGTGTGCAGATATAGAGTAAAACTGAATCTGTCCTACCCGACATCCACACATTGCTATGCAGTGAGCCTAATGGGAATCAGTAGCAGGAATCCTGGTTGGTTCCCTCCTCCTTGTCCTTTTCTCTTTATCTCTCTTTTTCCCTCCCCCCCCCCCCCCCCCCCCCCCCAAAACTACTACTACCACCACCACCACCCCATGAATCAAGGAACTGAGGCAAACTGGAGTATCCAGATATTACATAAAAAGTTCTATACATAAACAGGCCGTTCAGCTCAATAAGTCAATGTTGTTTATCCTCCCCACAAACAGCAGGCCCAGTTCCAAGTGTTCACCCTGTTTCGATATCCCTTTGTTCCCCTTTCCTTCTACCACTTACCTAACCTGTTTTTAAATGTTGATAGGGATATGGTCTCTGTTTCAACCACAATCTCAGTTGAGGCTGTGGAGTTAATCTGACTGCACAGACTGAGGTTTAATCCTGGCACCTTCTGGTCTGCGTGGTATACTTCTGTACTGGCCAATGCCCTCACCCACTAGGCCATCAGGAAATGTGCCCTGTAGCTTTTATTCACCCCCCCCCCCCCCCCCCCACAAGAGTAAACAATACAGTTGCTACCATTAATGTGTTCTCAACATTTAAAACATTTTGTCCAGAAGAAGAAGTGACCTGTGTTTTTTATAGAAATTACTGCACCATAGGAGACTTTGACTTCTCACGCTTATGTTGATGCTAGGTCTTCAACTCGAGCTATCTAGTCCAATTCCATTTCCCTGCCCTTTCCCCATATTCACAAACCTGCCAGCAAATCATACTGATACCTGAGATTCCATCTCCTGAGGACGGACACTTGGGCTTATGATCTCTCCAACTAAAACTGAGGATTAGAAGCACTCAATGCTGCTTAAATTACATCTCTCGGGAATAAAATTGTTTTTTGAAAAGAAAAATTGTTGTGGTCAAAGGTTTTTTTTGTCAAGGTGCAGTGTGTAAGGGGAAATAGCTACTTTGAAGAAATAGATGAATTTGATGTTGCCATTATAATTGGATTGAAACTGCCAATGTCGGGCATTTGAAGAGAGCCAGGTCCTTTTTTGTGTATTTTCCCAAATTTGTTCTGATGCCGGAGAAATTTGAGTTCATTATCTTTCAACCTCCATGTACAAATGAACTAGAAAGGGGAGAGATAATTGATAAAACTAACGAAACTTAGAGAGGATAACACCCCTGGTCCGGATGGATAAATGGGAATAGTGCTAGAGGATTGGTGGACACTAATGTTGTTCCCATATTTAAAAAGGGAGATAGAACAAGTCCAGGGAACTATAGACCAATTAGCTTAACGTCGGCGATTGGAAAGATAATGGAATCTTTACTCAAAGATGTAATAGAAAAACATCTAGAAAACAAAAATATAATAGCACAGATTTCAGAAGGGAAAGTCATGCTTGACCAACTGTATTGAATTCTTTTGAAGAGGTAACAGAGTAGACAAGAATAATGCCATAGATATAATTTATTTGGATTTTCAAAAGGCCCTTGATAAGGTACCACGTTGTAGACTCATGAATGAGGTCAGAGCATATGGAGTCAGGGGGCATGTAGCAGAATGGATAGCAACTTGGTTACAAAACAGAAAACTAAGAGTTAAGGATAGCTAATCATACTGGCAAAAGGTGGGAAGTGGTGTTCCACAGGGATCGTTGCAGGGACCACTGTTCACAATTCACTAACTATTTGGATTCGGGAATCGGAAGTACAATTTCAAAATTTGTGGACGACACCAAATTTGGGGGGGTGGGGGTGTAGTTAATACAAAGGAGGAATGTCAAAATGCAAAATTAATAAACTTGCAGAATTGGCAAATGAATTTCAATATAGAAAAGTGTGAGGTGGTAGGAAGAATAAGGAGGCTACATACTGCTTCGATAATAAGTCTGAAAGGGATAGAGGAGCAAAGGGATCGAGGGGTACGGATACAGATCAATAAAAGTAGTGATGCAGGTTAATAAGGCCATTTTTTTTTAAAAAGGCAAACTAAGCACTGGGGTTCATTTCTAGAGAGAGAGAATTGAAAAGCAGACAAGTTATGTTAAACTTGTACAGAACCTTGGTTAGATCACACTTGGAGTATTGTGCACAGTTCTGGTATACACTTCTATTATAGAAAGGATATAGAGGCATTGCAGAGAGTGCAAAAAAGATTCACAAGCATGATACCAGAACTGAGAGGATATACTTATCAGGAAAGGCTGAGCAGGCTGAGGCTCTTTTCTCTAGTAAAAGAGAAGGCTAAGGGGTGACCTGATAGAGGTCTTTAAGATAAATGAAAGAGTTTGATAGGATAGATTTGGAGAAAATGTTTTCACTTGTGGGAGAGTCCAAAACTGGAAATTATTAATACAAAATAGTCGCTAATAAATCCAATAGGGAATTCAGGAGAAACTTCTTTACCCAAAGAGTGTTAAGAATGTGGAATGTGCTACTGCAAGGATTAGTTGAGGCCTCGAGCATAGATGCATTTAAGGGAAAGCTAGATAATCCCGAGAGACAAAGGAATAGTATATCCGGATAGGGTTAGATAAAGTAGGGAGAGAAGAGGTTTGTCTGGAGCATAAACGCCAGCATAGACCAGTTGGGCCGAATGGTCTGTTTCTTTGCTGTAGTTACAGTGTAACTTGATGTAAGATTTGGAAAACCACTAGAACCTTAATTTTGAGTTTGATGCCAATTCAGGAACCACATTGGTTATATGGTCTTTGCCAAAACTTGCTGTAAGCGAGGCCTCATTCAAGAAGCAAACTTCAACTTCAGAAAGGAAGACCAAGCATTTATATTTTTTTTTATTATTCGTTCATGGGATGTGGGCGTCGCTGGCGAGGCCGGCATTTATTGCCCATCCCTAATTGCCCTTGAGAAGGTGGTGGTGAACCGCTGCAGTCCGTGTGGTGAAGGTTCTCCCACAGTGCTGTTAGGAAGGGAGATCCAGGATTTTGACCCAGCGACAATGAAGGAACGGCAATATATTTCAAGTCGGGATGGTGTGTGACTTGGAGGGGAACGTGCAGGTGGTGGTGTTCCCATGTGCCTGCTGCCCTTGTCCTTCTAGGTGGTAGAGGTCGCGGGTTTGGGAGGTGTTTTCGAAGAAGTCTTGGCGAGTTGCTGCAGTGCATCCTGTGGATGGTACACACTGCAGCCACAGTGCACTGGTGGTAAAGGGAGTGAATGTTTAGGGTGGTGGATGGGGTGCCAGTCAAGCGGGCTGCTTTGTCCTGGATGGTGTTGAGCTTCTTGAGTGTTGTTGGAGCTGCACTCATCCAGGCAAGTGGAGAGTATTCCATCACACTCCTGACTTGTGCCTTGTAGATGGTGGAAAGGCTTTGGGGAGTCAGGAGGTGAGTCACTCGCCGCAGAATACCCAGCCTCTGACCTGCTCTTGTAGCCACAGTATTTATATGGCAGGTCCAGTTAAGTTTCTGGTCAATGGTGACCCTCAGGATGTTGATGGTGGGGGATTCGGTGATGATAATGTCGTTGAATGTCAAGGGGAGGTGGTTAGACTCTCTTGTTGGAGATGGTCATTGCTTGGCACTTGTCTGGCACGAATGTTACTTGCCACTTATGAGCCCAAGCCTGGATGTTGTCCTGGTCTTGCTGCATGCGGGCTCGGACTGCGTCATTATTTGAGGGGTTGCGAATGGAACTGAGCACTGCAATCATCAGCACACATCTCCATTTCTGACCTTATGATGGAGGGAAGGTCCTTGATGAAGCAGCTGAAGATGGTTGGGCCCAGGACACTGCCCTGAGGAACTCCTGCAGCAATGCCCTGGGGCTGAGATGATTGGCCTCCAACAATCACTACCATCTTCCTTTGTGCTAGGTATGACTCCAGCCACTGGAGAAATTTCCCCCTGATTCCCATTGACTCCAATTTTACTAGGGCTCCTTGGTGCCACACTCAGTCAAATGCTGCCTTGATGTCAAGGGCAGTCACTCTCACCTCCCCATCTGGAATTCAGCTCTTTTGTCCATGTTTGGACCAAGGCTGTAATGAGGTCTGGAGCCGACTGGTCCTTGCGGAACCCAAACTGAGCATCGGTGAGCAGGTAAGTACCGCTTGATAGCACTGTCGTCGACACCTTCCATCACTTTGCTGATGATTGAGAGTATTGCTGATGGGGCGGTAATTAGCTGGATTGGATTTGTCCTGCTTTTTGTGGCCAGGATATACCTGGGCAATTTTCCACATTGTCGGGTAGATGCCGGTGTTGTAGCTGTACTGGAACAGCTTGGCTAGAGGCGCGGCTAGTTCTGGAGCACAAGTCTTCAGCACTACAGCCGGGATGTTGTCGGGGCCCATAGCCTTTGCTGTATCCAGTGCACTCGGCCGTTTTTTGGTATCACGTGGAGTGAATCGAATTGGCTGAAGACTGGCTTCTGTGATGGTGGGGATATCGGGAGGAGGCCGAGATGGATCATCCACTCGGCACTTCTGGCTGAAGATGGTTGCAAACGCTTCAGCCTTGTCTTTTGCACTCACTTGCTGGACTCTGCCATCATTGAGGATGGGGATGTTTACAGAGCCTCCTTCTCCCGTTAGTTGTTTAATTGTCCACCACCATTCACGACTGGATGTGGCAGGACTGCAGAGCTTTGATCTGATCCGTTGGTTGTGGAATTGCTTAGCTCTGTCTATAGCATGTTGCTTCTGCTGTTTAGTATTCCTGTAGTCCTGAGTTGTAGCTTCACCAGGTTGGCACCTGATCACAGTCTCTGGATGTTTCAAAACAATCTGTCTAATTAATTTTTTTTGTGTAGTCAAACATGGCAACCAACTCGTGTATACTTGTCCCACAATCAGCAAATGAAATTAATGATCAGTTAAACTGTTGTTGGTGGTTAAGGGGGGAATGTTGTCTAGGATTTGAGAGAAACTCCTTGTTTTTCTTTGGTGCCATGGGATCTTTTGCTTCTACCTGAGCAGACAGACGGGGACCTCAGTTTAACATCTCATCTGAAAGACTGCCCCTTCAACAATGCAACACTCCTTCAAAACTGTACTGAAATGTCAGCCTAGACTGCGTACTCAAATCCCAGGGTGGTGGCTGAAGCCACAATGTTTCGGCTCAGGTGCAAGAGTGCTGCCAAGCTAATTCTTCAGTGTCTTGCCAGCAGATAAACACTTAAGAAAAATATTAAAGGGAATGGGGAAAGAACAAGGAAATAGGATTAGAGTAGACAACTTCCAATGTAAAACTAGATTAAGCATGATAGGTTGAATGGCCTCCTGTGTCGTTTCTATGACCAGGCACAGTTTTTTTTCCCCCTGAGCTGAGGGATGTTTATACTGGAGAGTAGAACACTGTCCATTTGAGGCAGCCATTGTCATTATCCCGGGTCAGGTATAGCACAGCCTGATGCAGATTAAAGCGCTCTGTGCTGTCCCAACAATGTATCTCAACCCCAACCTCAAAAGAGCGACACTATTGCACAAGTGTGACATTTTTCACTTCACACCAGCAAGACTGTGGCCTCCGAATGAGATTGCCAGTTTGTGTTCAATTGAGGACAATTTTTCAGGTTGCAAGCCATGCCCACTAGGAACACACGAGACTATTGAAATTCATTTCAGATGGATCCTTTATCCCATTAGTCTTGGCCGAGCCCAGGCACCCAGAGGTGAAAGGCCAGTGTCTAATCCACTGTGCTACCCAGCCCCCAGCCAGTGGTTAAGACTAAGCCAGGCAGTTGTCCTAACCACAGCAGTTATTGTAATCCAGGCCAGTATACTGATGCTGGTTGAAACTAAAATGCATTTTGTGGCATTCTTCCCTCTACTTGTCAAAACTACAAGGACTGCTTCAGAAGCTGTTCCGATAAACACAATGGTAAGTTGGCCACCGAGCATCTGTCTTCGAAACTCAGCCCAGAAATTGCTAGGGAAGTAACGATGAGTTCACAGCGCTCACCATTATTAGTCCGTTTTTTAAAAAAAACAGCAACTTGTGGCAAGGAAGAGATACGCCGTGAGATGCGAATCGCCACAAATTGCTGGACAATTTGTGCTGCTCTGCCGTTTGCCTCTCAAAAACGGGAGCTCACCCTCAATCTCCCCGTTGACATTCATTGTGTGTCAAGAAATTGCTGGATTTGCGCGGTAAATAGGAATTAATCTCGCTGCAGCCATTTAGGGCTGGTAATTCATGTCGCAATGACATGGGAACAGGAGTAGGCCATTCAGCTGCTCAAGCCTGTTCTGCCATTCAGTGAGATCGTGGCTGATCTGTATAATAATTCCATCCACCTGCCTTGGCCCCATAATCCCTTAATACCCTAGGCTAGCAAAAATCTGTTGATCTCAGATTTAAAATGATTAATTGAGCTAGCATCTACTGCTTTTTGTGAGAGTGTTTTCCACATTACTACTACCACCCTTTGCATGAAGTGTTTCCTAACTTCTCTCCTGAATGGTCTGGTTCTGATTTTAAGGTTATGTCCCCTTGTGCTATACACCCCCACTAAAGAGAAACTTTTTCCACTATCTACCCTATCAATTCCATCTAAAATCCTAAAAATCTCAATCAAATCATCTCTTAACCTTCTGTATTCCAGGGAATACAAGCCCAGTTTATGTAATCTCTCCTCATAATGTAACCCTTGGAGCCCTGGTAATATTCTGGTGAATCTGCGCTGCACTCCTTCCAAGGTCAATATATCCTTTCTGGGGTATGATGCCACAGGTGCATCTGTTGGCTTGCTCAAGTAGACATTCTTCACGTGAACAGACACGGTGGAAAGATTATTCACCCACAGGGGACATTACAGCTGTTCCTTGATTTGTCCTCACTTGAAGTCCACTTACTGCTGGATAGTGGTCAGAAGTGACTGGCAGACTTTACCCTACTCCCAAGCCAAGGGCATTGAGACTGGCTAATTGACCTCAGGTAGAGCAGTGGTTGAAAAGTTGCAGCTAATTTGACATGGATCATTGATTGAACCTGTGTGCTTTTGGCCTGTTTGGCTCACCTACTCCAGGCCTCAACTATTTCAGTCATTGGGGAATACAGCCTGAGATACTATTTGACAACTTGGCTCTACACAAGGCCAGCTTAACTAGTAAGGATTTCTCCTTCTGTTATAGTTAGTTAGCAGCAGTGAAGCATTACCACAAGATTTATGCTGAGTAGGAAGAATTTGTGTGCATTTGCGTGAGGATAACATGCAATCCTCTAGTGCAGTGCACTACTGTCCTGGATTACTGTCAGCTTGCAATTGAGGTTTATCACAAAGATTCAGGTCTTGTGAAAGGCCTTTGTCTGTGAATGATCAGTTTCAAGAATGGTGCCTGGGAAATGAAGCCATTGCACAGGAAGTACTGTATGTAGGATTTGAATCATGTTCAGAACAAGGGGACATGACCTTTAAAATTAGAACAAGGCCGTTCAGGGATGATGGCAGGAAGCACTTCACACAAAGTGTAGTGGAAATCTGGAACACTCTCCCCTTAAAAAGCTGTCGAGGCTGGGTGAATTGAAAATTTCACAACTGAGATTGACAGGTTTTTGTTAGGCAAGGGTATTGAGGGTTACGGAACCAAGTTTGGATGGGGTGGAGTTGAGATGCAGGTCAGCCATGATATTATCGAATGGCGGAGCAGGCTCGAGAGGCTGAATGGCCTATTCCTGCTCCATGTTTAGTACAGGCTGTATCGCATGTGTTTGAACCAATGGTTTTCTTGAAGTTTGTTACTGCAAGACGCCCACTTAATGAGCTTTGTGTTCTGGTGATTGAATCCTCCTTGTATTGTTTGGAAATCATCAGACTACAATACATACTGTCATAAGTGTATTGAGTTTCATTTTTGTTGCTGAAAGTTTACCCACTGCGTGTCCAATATGACTGTTTATGGTGCCAGATTCTCTTGTCCTGTTTTCCATTTGTTGTGGATGACTGCCTATTCATTTGTATATGGAGATTGAGAACTTAATGGAGGGAAAGCCACACCCAAAGGTAGGTAATTTTGATACTGCCACTTTTTAAATTTTAAATGGAAATTGTAAGAAGATTTTTTTTTTAATATAGCTGCAAATGATTGTGCTGCAGTTGTTCAGTTTGTTTTGTTTGTTTCCATAGTCTTTACTGGATGAGCCAAATCCGAATAGCCCAGCCAACAGTCAGGCCGCACAGCTGTACCAGGAGAACAAACGGGAATATGAAAAGCGGGTATCTGCAATAGTGGAACAGAGCTGGCGGGATTGTTGACCCTGCCTAGTGCCTACGAACACTGTCAGGCCATGAGAATCATGAAGCATTTGAGTCCTTCTCGTTCTAGCATCATCGCATTATTTTGCAAGCTAAACTGCTACAACGCTGCCACCCGTTTGAAGCCTTTTTCCCTGGACGTTGAGTCAAAACACATGTTGAAGTGCATGCACTGTACCTGGGGCACTTGCCAAGGAATTTTTAATTTCACTTTCATCTATGGTCATCCACCTTTCCTGATGGCCTTTCATAGTCTGTCTGGGCAGTATCAGGCACATAATAAAGGTGCGCTGTAACACACACAGTGTCATTTGGATTGCATATTTGGTGCAGCTTTTATGTATAGCCCAGTGAATGGATTTTTCTAGGTTGGGAGACACTGCTGTAGCACTGATCTGCCCTGACCAAAATCCACCATAACGGTGAGAAGTCTAACTATAAATTGCCAGTGGGTCAATGTCACTTCAGATGTGTGCCTCTTCTCTGAAGCCAGCACTGTAGTTCTTGACCAAAAGAACTCTACT